>NC_071530.1:59086895-59424395 GCF_026979565.1 Vidua chalybeata
AGTTCAGGTTCACCCTCTATTGTGTGAAGGAAGTGCACGGAAGCTCCCATGACACATCATCTATAGTTCCTTACTTCCCCCAGTCTTGGTCCAAATAAGGCAAAAATTGATTAAATTGTTGTTGTGTTCTGCAGACCTTTTCCACTCAGATGTCTAGACAGAGCTGTGGGTGTTTATTTCTTTATAGGGCAAGTGCTGTTGTTTTATGACTTAACTTAAAAATGGAAAATTGAGAAAGGGAAGTTTTGCACAAAGTCCATGTAAAATCTTTGGAGCGTGTGTGTGGCGAGCACACATAACTGGTGTTAATGTGACATAACTCTCTGATCTCTCTGTACCGACTTACTGCTTAATGGATGTGACTCTCCTTTCAAAACAATAGGTTTGCTGCTGGCTTTTGAAGCAAAGATTTAAGCTTCTCTCTTCAGCATCTCTAGGATCAGTCCACTGGAATGTTGAAATAAGGTTCTCAGATACTTCTGCTCTGAGCTCCTCTATGGGCAACTAGGTCTGTCTGGTGACTGTGACTTCCTAAGCCTTCCATACCTGTTACTGTTAGCATTTCCTTTTCCAGGTGCCTAGATGTTTTACATACTTTCTTTTCCTTTTTTAGGTTTGGAAGGCGTTTTGAATCCCCTCTTTTGTGGCAGAGCATTATCATGATCATTACAATGTTACTGATGCTGAAACTGTGCACTGAAATTCGTGTGTCCAATGAGCTGAATGTGAAACGCCGGTCTTTTGCAGGTCAGTGATGGGAATTGGCTTTTTTAGGATAAATATCTCTGAAAATATGGTGTGCTCTACTTTCAGTACAAAAGTTCTGTGTTGCAGTCCAGTCTCCCCACTGTAGCACTTTCTGAACTTTTTTTTTTAAACTGCTTGTTTTTCAGATAAAAATGTATGGCTGAAATTTTATTTTAGACAGGTCTTGGTTCAGTCTAGAAATAGGAGTTCTCCCTAATATTTCACAACACATTCTGAATATAGAGCTGGTTGTTACGTTATTGTGCTAGCCTGGATGTTTAAAAATATCTTGGCTGGAGTAAGAAGTTATTTTCTTCAGCTGTACTTTTTACCAAGTTCTTAGTTATGATCTTACACTATTATCTAAATGTTGTAATTGCAGACATTTGCTTTTGTAGATAATAATTTTCTATTTACTTCAGTTACTGACCATCAAGAAACCAGGTGCTTCTTACCATGCAAAACTATCTCTTTTTTTTTTTTTTAATTTGTGTTCCATTTCCTTTGGCTTTAGTGTGGGATTACTTGGGATTTATGGGAATTTTCTCATATTTTTTATTTTGGTTAATTTTGATAATTTCAGTTGGGCCAGACTATTATTCTTGGTTTAATAAAATGTTCAGTCTTTGTGCAAAGTCCTTGCTTTTTCCCCTGCAGATAAGAAATGTGAGATGGGTAGATTTTTGTTTCTCTGTGTTGGCTTTGACTTACATTTTATGTAACAGCTTATTACCAACAAGAACAGAATTAACACTCTCAGCTTTCTGTCAGTTGTTTTGCCATTAAGGATGTATAATTTATTCTCTCCATCTGTTCTCTTCCACGCTCTCTAGTAATTGAGGATCTGATCCAATTCCATATATCCACAGCCATCATTAGAAGGCAGCAGCTCCTGGCTGTGCAGTTAGGGTAATTTATCTAATAGCTAAGGAAGCTACTTCCATTCCTGCTCATTGTGGAGTGTAGTGAGAAACTCTTCAGGTAAGTGAATTCATGTGGAAGAGGAGCTGCAATCCAGCTTCCAAACACAAGCTGCTGTGTTCACAGGGGTTTTCAGTCTGGCAGGATGAACGACTTAAAAACTGTTTTCAGCCAGATTTAGCAGCAGGTAAAATCCAGGAAGCATTTGGGAGGGGCATATATGCTTTTTTCCTCCTTTGCTGTTTGTGCTAGCATTTTGTGGAGTGACGGAGAGGTTTCTCTGTTTGCCCTTTCTGAGAGGAAATTGTTCTTGTGCACATTTACATACACACACACTTGCAAGCTCCTTCAGTAACCTTTGGACAGAAAAGGGAGGCTCTTCAGTTTTATATATAGTGGTCTTTAAGCAACTCTCCCTGAAAATCATACAGTCTCCTAAGGGGTAATCAGTCCTTCCCTTAACTGATGATAGAAACTCTTTAAGGTTGCATTGTATTATATAAACCTTTTTCCTAAAACTCAGTTTGTCATACGGAATTTGCTAGAGATGGATTTTTACCTACTTGTAGTCCTTAATTATATGTTTTCATCAAAAGGCTTGCATCCTCCCACAAACACTGAGAATACTTGGAATATTTTTCTTACATGGGATTGATTTTTAGTAAGGACAACTGTATGATGGCTCAGAATGAACATTCAGATGCATACAAAGCTCCTTTCAAGCTGGCCAGAATGATAGGCTTCAAGCACAATATGAGTAGTTGTGAGAGCTGTGTTTCTCTTCATACACCTAATCTTATCTCTAAAGTTTTATGGTGATCTAGGCAAGCTGATAAGTCTGCAGACTTTCTTTCTTTCCTTTATAGCTTACTGGGGCTTTGAAGAGCTAGGTTTGAAGTCATTGTTTTTGGTTAACCTTGCAGAATCCTGAGGGAAGGTACAGCATTTCTGTATGATAATAAAGTTATTATTTTTCACATGGCTGGTCTTCATTGCAAACTTTTTTCTTTTCTGTCCTCCCTTTGAATGTTTTGACAAAATAGTCCAAAATATTTTAAAAGAATAGAATATTTCAGTGGAAGGGAATTTGCTCTTTTCTTATATTATTGTTAAATGTGGTATTTCTTCCAAGTGGCATAAATATATGTTTACCAGTGTGTTTTCAGTTGTGTGGGAATTGCCTTTTTTCCTTTTGTTTGTATTTTTCTCACAAATTAGGTCCCTTAAGTAATAATTAGTTCAGAAAGAATCTGCTTCCTATCTTGAAGCATTAAGAAGTAATCTCTCCAAATCCTGACAAGCTTGTTCTGTATTCTTTATTCTGTTTTCTAGTGTTACTGGCTTAGAATACCCAAAATGTCAATAACTATTCAAAACATATAAAGACATTCAGTCAATTTGATTGTACTTTCATTTGTAGAGTAACTATCATAGCATGAGAAATGCAGTCTCCCTAGATTTTCTAGTAATGTTTGATTATTTTTTGGACTCTATTCAGAGAGAACTTAAAAAGATTGTGAGTTTTCTTAATTTTTTTTCTGTTCTCACAGTTACTTCTCAATTATGGGATTTTCCCCTGCTCCCTCTTAGTATTGTAAAATGAAATAAGTTGAAAGTGGTGCAACCCATCTTGTGCTGTTGCTGCCTTCTCTGATTTTTTTGTTTTGGATACAGAGACTTTATCCTTCAATACATACCAATTGAAAACAGAGCAAATGCTGTTCATATATCCAACTGTTCTATTATTTTTTTTAACTTGCACTGTGTAGTCTGTTTTTAACAATTCAGGCTGGAGAAAGCCAGCACCCAAATCAGGCAAAATACAAAATGAACAAATACCCCAATTTGATTTAAAAAACTCCAGTGATGGGACAGTTCTTTCCCCTGCATAAGAATGCTTTGAAAACTACATGGAGTCTTCAGGTGAAATTAGCAGGCATCAACAATAGCTTCTTATCTTGGATCTTGTATTTAACCTCACTGCATCTTAAGTGCTCTAATGCAGATCTCCTGGTACCATTGTTGGGGTAGGAAAAATTTTCCATATTTGTTCCCAAGTTTTAAAGTTGTATCTGTGGTGCTATATGTATGCTTCGTTGTTGACTCAGTACAGAAAGGGCCAGGCTTCTTGTTAATTTTCTTGTTGTTGATTTTGCTCAAAGTATTGTAATATTTTGGGGCATGATGTTGCTACCGTGCTAAAGAGCTGAATATTGAAATACAAATGTGGATGTGCTATGTCTTTACTTAAGAACCAAGAGATGGCTGAAGCAAGATTGTCACAGGTACAGACAGCTGAAAACATCTGGTTACTTTTGGGAATGTTGGTGGGCCAGAGCAGTTTCTTGATATTCTTAGAGAGACAGACACTCTCCCCAGATCAGCCTTCCACCTCTCTCCAGCAAAGATTCTAATGATGTCCAAGATGTTGTGACAGATTTGGAGCCCCTTGAATGTATGAACTATACTGAAAACCAGTGGACAATATTTGTTGAAAGGAGACTCTTGGACATCTCTCCGTACTTGTGCAGCCCAAACTCTACAAGTAGAACATGGGCTCCTGTGTTTTTTACATTAAGGTTATTTTCTCTTGCCATTCAACCAGTTTTTCTGGTTGACTTAATCTCCTTTGTAATTTGTGTCTTATTTATAGCACTCTGATCCTTTGGTTCAGAGCTTTGGTTTTGGCACTGGAAAAGTCTCTTGTGTAATAGACAGTTTTCAACTGGCAGAGGAAGGTTAGAGTGAAAGAGGTTTAGCATGCAACATGGTTGCAGATGAGGTCTGGTCTTGCCTTCTTGATGTTGGGCTTTGTGACAGTATTTTTAAATAGCATTTTCCACCAGAGGCAAGGCAACTACTGTCTCAGCTGTTAATACATACATATCCACACACCCAGTGTTGCTGAGGTAACAGGTTGTTTTCTCTGATCATGAAAAGTTAGAATTTATGTAGTCTAAAGTAAGAATCAAGCTGCCTGTTTCATTGTTTCTTAATCTTTTATTTTCCCCTCATAGGGACACTGCTGTTGGGTTGTGCACTGAGACTGTTCTGTGGCTTCCTACTGCTCAGTCCTATCCTAACATTGTGGGGTGGGAGCCTTAGAGAAAGCATGGGGACTAAAATTTCTGGCATGTTTTGGTCTGGCTATTATTTTTTAATGAATAAAATGTACTAACTGACTAAACTGTAGCTCAAATAACCACTGTTGCATTTAATCCATTTAATCATAAAAGTCTGTCTTTCCTTTCTTTTTTTTTTTTTTTTCTCCTTCAACTCTTTTTTATGTAGCTGCAGATAGTAAGGATGAAGAAATCAAAGCACCTCCCAAGAGATCCTATCTGGGTATGTACTGTACAAACCCATTCTGCCTGAAGTTGTCCCCTTAATCACATATTTCATGATTTGCTACTTTTTGTGATCATTTTTGGAAATGGTTGCATGATCATTTCTATAGAGAATGTTTGCATTACCTTTTTTTGACATACTAAAACTTGGTGTCTGTTTTATTTTTTTTTTTTTAATTTTTCACCTGTCCACATTTAACTTTCATGGAAAAGAGGAAAAGATGCTTTCAGCTCTATTTCAGTAACTAATTCTTTGAAGGCAGTTGAATTGACTGCTTTGTGTGTCTTCCTTACTTCTTCCCCAAGCTGGACAAATGAAACAGAGATCCACCTCTTCAGACTCAGTTGGCCTTTTTTCAGTTTTGGCCTGGAGGAAACTATGAAATATACAGCAGTATCTTCCAGCAGATATTTCACTTTGATATTCAAGCAAAGTGCCTGCATCCTTGTGAATATTCCTCTCTTTTTCATTATAGAGCAGCCTCAAAATTGCTATTTGGGAATTAGTAATGCCCAAGGTGAGAGCTTCCAATCTTCAGTTTCAGAGTTGGAATCTATGTTGTTTAATTTACCTAAAGAACAGGAAATATTAGATGCAAACCAGCCTTGCAGTACTTTTTCCACTCTTAATAGTTTGGAATGACCGTTTTAGTCAAGTAATTGTGATTTTGTTTTAAATTAATTGGGGTATTGCATCAAAGAAGTTACACTGACACAGAAGTTAAAGTCAGCTTTTAGACTGGTTTGAACTGAACTGATTCAGAATCTTCCATTGGTACCAGTTGTGTTCTCTTTGCAGTTCTCGAGTTAGTGAGGGATCAAATCAACTGGCAATATCCAGGGCACAGAAGAACAATACTGTGGCAAAAGGAGAGTCTGTGTATTTCTCAACACACAGTTAATCAAGCTGGAGTTAGCTCTAAGAAACTGCCCAAGAGTGGTATTAACCTAAGTGTTTTCTTGAAGCCATAAGGCCATCCCTGCTTAGGTTAAATAAGACTCTCTTTTACTGATTCATCTTCTGGATCTCCCCTTTCAGATTTAGAGGCAAAATCCATGCTTTGGGAAATTTATCAGTTTTTTTGTCTTATACCAGTATTTTTGCAAAGCATCTTTTCCTTTTATATTTTCAAAACATTATTTTTTCAGGGTTTGGTATCAAACTATTTTCTATTTGTCTGTCTTTTACTTTAGTTTGTGTGGTCATTCTCACTAGCTTGCAACACTAACCACTGGAATGTAAGGTTTAAGCAGTTGTCTTCCTTGTGCCTGTATGCCTGTTGTCTTTTACTAGTTTCCAGCAATGCTTTATTTACAGTCTCAGAGGTATAAACAGTTGTCAGCTTCAAGTGGTTAAAATTAAACAGAAATAAGTAACTTAATGCGACCTTTTACTTATTTCAATCAGTTTTTTTTCTTTGTCTTTTTGGTTAAAAAGTCATTTGTTGGTAGTTTGATAGCCTAAAAAGATGTAGAATAAAGCACCACACATCTTAATCCAGCTGGTTGGTCTAAGTCTGAGACATTTGGTAAATAGCTATTAATAGAGGTTTTTTTTGGAGTTGCTTAGCAAAACTGGATAAATGGAATTACCGCTAAGGAACAAGACAGCCTTACACTACTACTCAGAAGTTTAAAGACTGGGTGGGGAAGTCTGAAATATGACCATTCCCACTGCTATAAAGAAATTAGAAATGTTTTAAGCTGTTTGTGTATAATGTGCATACAGAAGTATGTGCTGGTTGTATAAAGAGTGGGGTGCACAGTGCTGTGTGTCACAGTTTATGTCATACTCAATTTACATAGGGCTTAACTGAGCTGTGCTCTGCAGTGCTGTGTTTTGCTACAGCTCTGGGGAAGCTCACTTAAGAGATTAGCTGAGGGGAATATTTACCATATTTTCATGTGTTAGTGCATTCTCGTTATGTCCTTTAATGAGTTTTAATTAAAACTTCTGCTCAAGAAGAACAAATTGGTTTTTAATTTCCTTTGAATAATTGAGTGGTGTAAAAACTTTTTCAATGTATTTTTAGGCTTCAGAAATTATTATATTATTTTCTTTTTCTGGTCATGTAGTAAATTGTTTATAAATGAAGATGATGTCTGAAAACTATTTTGCTCTAGAGCTGTTGAACAATTAATTTGAAAATGTACTGGGCTATCAATGAATTTTAGGTGAACTTATTAGATAAATACAGAGGCATTTGTTTAGTGCTTCTCCTTGAATAGGAACTGAACTCCTGCTGAGCTCCCTGAGATTGCTTTTTTGTTTTATTGTCAGTATTTCAAGAAACCACTTAATGCCACTGTTTTTCCACATGTTATCTAAAAAAGCCTTTATCTCTGTCACATGACTCTGAAAAGTGACTTTATCAGTCAGTACTGAGAGAGAGTTGAGGGTGTGTGGGAAGGTTACTGCAGTTTGAGTGACCTAAAAAATTTACAGTAAGTTTGGCCGCAGGGTGTAGGGTTTTCTGATTCCATAAAGAAATAAAATGATTTCCCCTTTTTTTTTCTTGGCGAAGGAAAGATTAAAAAGAAGTAACTCCAATTCTGAAGGATTAATGCTTTATTTCCTTTGTTTTCTAATTCAGGTATCTAGTTCTACCTAGTGCCTGGTAGCATGGCAACTGCCAAGCTGAGTGAGGTGCAGTTGAGTTGAAATTTGGGTTTTTGCTTTTTCCTTGTTTCATGATGAGATGATTTAGAACAAATGTGAATAAGTGTATTAATCTGTTTTGCTAAAATACAAATTCCATAGATATATTTTGAGCCCTGTGAGTGTTGGAGACTTTTGGGGTAACAAAATCATTAAGGAAGTAACAAAGCATCACTATAGCTCCAAAGAGCCTGTATTGTTTAAAGTTTTTCAGAGTGGTTTCAGTGTGTGGCAGGTGAGCCTCAAGGTGGATGGGACTTGCTGGATTTTTTTTTTCCTTTTAAGTAGATGGTTAAGCATTTAGAAAGACATTTCTGTGATTTCTTTCCCTCTCTGCAGATGGTTTTAACACTTGCTGTATTACTGAATCCTGAACCTTGGTTTTAACTCAAAAAAACCTCATCAAATCACATTAAATTTTAAAACATGAGTAATAAAAATTAGTGGTAATGAAACAGGAAGAAAACTTAGATTCATCGAATACCTGTTGCAAAATATTTTAAACTACTAAACATTTTTTAGGGGGGAAAAATAAATGTATGTATCGTTAACTTTGCAGACTTATATCTGCATAATAACGAGGAGAAAATAGTAATGTGAATTGAGCAGGTGCAGGCATCTGCTCAATGTTTCCACTGGCAGTGTGACAATCTGGTGAATAACTCACACTTCCACCTCGCCTTTTGTCTGTGCTCTTTAGTTAGCTCAGGGCATCATTTGGCTTGTGTTGTTCAACAGCACCACCACAGTGTTTATATATTTTAGAGCAGCACTGATACATTACATGTGCCATGAAGGATCTAAACTTTATTTAATCAGCTCTCTGACTTCTTCTGTTCAGTGCTAGGTCTGTTTTAGCTCAGCGGGGCATCCTACGCAGCTTGCAGGCGAGCACTGTGGTTTTCCAGGAGTGGTCTGTAAGTAACATGCACAATGTGCTTCTCTGTCCAGCCCCGACACCCTGAGCAGAGCTGGAGACACAGAAGAGGCACAGCTTTCCTTGCTGGTTGTGGGCAGCACCTTGGTATCATTGAAAGTGCTTGACTTCTTCACTGTGCTGCCCAGTGGTTGAATTCCCTGTACAATTGTTGCTGGGGTGTCACCACCTCTATCTGTGTGTAACTGAACATGGAAGTGCTCTTGGAAGGATTTTGATCCCTCCTCCCCAGGATTATATGTATCCTTGTTAGACTAATTTCAGAGTGCTTTTGTTAGTATTTTGGGGAGGATGTTCAGGAGAAGGGATTGTAATGGCATGTCTGTGAGAAAACAGCATGCCAAAAGGATATTTTTTTTCTTGTTTGTTTTGCTTTGTTTAGTTTTGTGGTTTTTTTTTTTTTTAATTTTACTTTTTTAAAAAAAGGATTTACAAAAACGTATTAATGGGGTTCTAGTTGTTGAAGAATTCTGGTCTACTCTGCCTGAGAAAATGGCACCTGTCTGCATTGACACTTTGGTTGTAATTCTGTGTATGATGGGAACAGTCATTTCCCCATGTCTTTCTCTGCATCAATTTTTTGACCTTTCAGGAGACAAAAGAGAGTAAGAAATGGAGATTATAAACACATAGGGGCAATTTAAAGTTTGTTTTAAGTAAATACTGAAGTGGTAAGCATTGCTGTCTTTTTTAATACATAAGTTTGGTTTCTTTTTAGTCGATGTTGCAAAAGAGACCAACACAAGTCTGGAAAATCATTTTTCTTTACAGGTATTGGGTCTGTGCTGGAGGTCTAAGTTACTTACTATTCAAGCATTTCACAACAATTCAGTCCAAATAGAACACTTGATTTTTTAAAAAAAGGAGCTTAGAAATTGTTGGCATACTGAACAGATTGAACAGATAACTTTTTTTTTTTAAGCTACAGACAGATAGGGAATAGTTTCATTTAAAAAGTTGTTCTTTTATTTTCATAGGGAATTCGTCCTAAACCATTTCAAGTTCAACACTAAAATAATTTTCTTTCAGAAAACATGAGAAAAATGGGTTTGTATCAGTCTGTTTTCTGGGACCAGTTTTATGTTTCCAAGTAAATACTCTCTTTCAGGCTTTGAAGTTCCATTCAGTGTAAATCTTTCTTCAGCCCCTTAGGCTAATGGGCCTCAAAATAAAAGTTCTGTGGCCTTTTATGTCCTGTTGAAAATGTTGAAAGTGGTTCAGTAGGAGGGCATACCTTTTTGCAGGCTTATCTGTTATTATTCAGAAGGTATAAAAGGGAAGGTTAAGTTTAAATTCTATATTCCAGAGAGACATTTTCTTTTCAGAAAGACAGATGGGAAGGGAGAAACCCAAGGGATGATTGTTGAGGTCTCTGAGCAGCTATAATCTCTGCCTCTGGCAGTTTGCAGTTTCCTTAAGGTGAAAGATACAGAAATACACACAGCCACTGCAGTGAGGTGGAGGCATGAGGCCAATCTGTTTCCTGCCTGCCTGAGTGCTGTGAAAGCACATTCCTGATCATAGTGGTCAGGAATTAATTTTCTTTTAAATTTTCCCATTTCCCTATGCTGGAGGCAACTGGCCCACCTGGTTCTCTGGAAGGTGGAGCAAGGGGAGAGGGAGAATTGAAGTAAATCCAGAGACTTACAGATGAAGTGCTGAGGGATCCACGTGGACAAGTCACTCTTGTAATGCATGGCATGTAGCAGGTTTAGGCCTCAGAGGCAGGTGGTGGCTTTGCATGAGAGTTAGGGTGGTCACCTTTCGAAAACCTAATGGTATTTCTTTTCATGTGATGCGTGGATGAACTGGGCAACAGAAGTGGAAAAGACTGACATTACCTGTACCATTGATATGTAAAGTATGAAGCAATAACTTCCAGGTCTTAAACTGATCTCAGATGTGTTGTTCCATTCATGAGCTGCAGACTTATCGGTAGTTGTAGTTAAGCCATAGGGAATAATCCAGTGTTGTGGACTCACCCCGGCAGGCAGCTCTTCTCAGCAGAGCCACCCACACGCTCCCCTGCAGTGGGTGGGAGGGGAGAGTCAGAAGGCTAGAGCTGAGAAAATGCCTGGGTTGAGGTAGAGATACTTTAATAGGTGAAGCTGTGCATACAGGCAAAGCAAAATAGGGATTATTTCTCTACTTCCCATCAGCTGCCAAATGTCCAAACATTTCTAGGGAAGTAGGAATTCATAATGGGACATGATGGAGACAAAATCTGTAATTTCAGACATCCCTGCTTCTTCCTCCTGAGCATGGTGCTTACACTTTCTGTGATTACTTGATGAATATGTGAGCCAGCACAGGCAGACTCAGCTGTGATTTGCTTATCTCCAGAACAGGGCAGGAATCTCAGGCATGTTTGATAGGATGCCTCTTAACACAGTTGTATGTTACCTAAACACAGATGCTTGAGTTGCCTCTTGAAGAAAGGTGAGGTGATGAAATGTGGTATAAATCCAAAAAACCACAGCGTTTTTTCCGATCCCAAGAAATGCCAAGGACTCCTCTCTTAATTCTGCTTTCTGGTGTAGTAGTGTATGGGAGCTGTGGAGCACCTGTTACTTCATGCTAGCACATGGGTCCTCCTTCTCAAGTTGAAGTCTCATCTTAGTCAGCATGATTCATAGTGGATTCTTACTGGGTCTGCCAGTTATCTGAAAATTGAATGACATGTATCTGCCAGGTAAATAGTTTTTTTGGCTGCTGACCTGCTGTTTTCTTTATGTAGGTAGCATAACTCAAAGGTGAGATCTTATTTAGGTGGTAATACTTAATCATTTTTTCCCAGAATTTTGGTTAGCACAATGGTGGTTGAACAGGTTCCTACTGATCTTGAGGTTTGTTTTGGAATTTAGCTATTCTACCTTAATTTAAGATAAAACTAGAATTGGTAGGCAGAGAGGTAGTGTCCTTGAACAGACAACTTGGGGAAAAAGTGTTTTCAGCTGTGCAAGTTCTTGTGCAGGTCTGAAACAGAAGCAGTGAGCTTCAAGCTCCTTTCAGTTTGGAAGCTGCTTTTCTCCAAGTTTAACTTGTGTATCTGTTACAACAGTTAAGCAGGAAGAATAGTTGCCTCCTGCCAGGTCATCATGGTTGCCTGTGGGATGGAGAATGGAATGAACACCCACCATGGAATGTGGATGGGTGAGTTGCATTTCAGGTTATATTTTTAGTGGGCAATGAAGCCAACGGTTCTGGAGTCTGTAATTTTTGGTTATCCATTGATGAATTTTAGTTTCTAGACTTATTGTTCGGCAGCTTTACAAAAAAATGTTCATCTTTTGGGCTTCACTCAGAGATTGGAGTTGGCACCTTTGACAATGAAAAGGTTATCTGCCAATAATTTTTCTCTCCTTAGTTGTATGTGTGAGATGGTGACTAGTGGTTGTTTCATATTAGCCACATGTTTTGCACCAGCAAAGTTGATACACTATACAAAGTATTTTGCATTTGGTGGTAAATGTAATAGCATTCCTGTGCTTTGAGAGCTGTATTGTAAAAAGTACTCTTTCAAAATACTTGAGAAATTGGAACTGCCACCTGCAACTTCTTTTAGTTATTAAACTGAATCCTCTGAAGCCTTAAGCACTGAAGGGGTTATTCTGATCTCGTGTAATGTGGACAATAACATTTTGCTTGTATTTTATTGTATTGCATACAGTAACTTGTGGTTAAGCTGGTTCTTCTTCACAGTTTAAAAAATTACCCATTTTTAATCAGCAAGGCTCAAAGTACCACTTTGTAAAGTGAAATGTCCTCGGTTTTTAAATTTTTAACAGGTTACCATTGCACAGAGTGGACTAGATATCCTGCAGAAGGCTTTTCTCATCCTGACTATTGTGGGATTGTAAATAAAATACTTGTGATTTCCTCTTTCAACTGTATTAGCTTTATAATGTTTTGTATAATATGTTAATTAATTTGGCTTCTGTCATTGGTGGTAATCAAACAATATACATATTCTCTATCCCTAAAACGGAGAGTTGAGAAGGTATTACCTGTGTTTACTTGTTATCAGGGCAGGGAACTTGAAGGACAGTGTTCTATTTTTGCTGCTACCGCATTTTGAAATTATTATTTAGCTCCCTTTAAGTTTTCATCTTACAGACAGTAGGGAAGTAGTCAACCACAGACTTGTACAATCTTTTGTGAGTTAGAGTAATTTCAGTAAGACGTTATTTGGTCGTAGAGTAGTATGCTTGGACCTAAGCCTTTTGACCCCTTCTTTGCATCAGACTTGCTGTTGCTTTTGAATGGCTTTGACATGAACATATAGGTAGGCTGTTGTTTTATGAACTTCTTAATGCAGTTTACAGTGCTTGTGTTTATAGTTTAAGAGGTACTGCCAAGTTAAATGTAGCATGTGAAGGACCCATGCCTGTTCCAAAAGCCTACCTGCTGCAAGGAAAAGGGGATGAACAGGCAGGCACAGTTTAGGTGGACTAAGGAAGGTGTGTACAGTGTCAGGGCCTTTCCTTTGCTGTGCAGCACAAGGAGCACACTGCAGTGGTTGGGAGAGCTGGAAAGAAGCTGTTTTTCTCCCAGGCTGTCTTTGTTTAAAAAAAAAAAGAAAAAAGAAAAAAGGTGAGTGGGGGAAAAGAAAAAATCTTTATCTGCTACCAAGAAATTTCAATGTTACCTGAAGTTGAGGGAAAACTGTTTTTCAGTCTGGGGAGAAAAGAAGAGAGGTGGTGAAGGTTGCTCCCCAGTCTGGCATGTGCGATAATACCTAGAGGTTCACAGGAGCAAGGTTCAACACCGTGTTTGTGGAGTGTGCTGCTCAGGGTGGCTGCTCTGGCTACTGATGTCCCTGACCAGCCCTCTGGCAGGCCTATCATCCATCTCTACTCTGGTGGGAAGAAGAGACTTGAAACAGGGTCTGCTGGAAGAGCTGTGTGGCAGCAGAAATATTATTTATGGTGTAAGAACCATGCCCAGTTGATGGTGTGGTGGAGACATAAACCTGTGAATAAAATGTTGATTTTGCTTGTGCCTCACACAATTCAGACGGACGAAGGAGAACTCCTAGCAACATCTAGCCACATGAGGGTGCTCTGGGGTTTCCAAAACTTGTCTGCTGAGCCACTAAACTGGAACCTCAGAGAGAAGGCTGAGCTCACTTCCAGGGCTGTGGAAATAGCGAATAAACAAAGATGTTGAAAAAATCTTTTGCTTCTTGGTGGGAGCCAGAATAATTAGGTGCTTTAATAATATCAGCAATGAAACATCTAAATGTTCAGACAGCTAGTTTGTCTGCTCACCCTTCATATCAGGGAGCACATGTGCAACAAAGCTGCTGCTTTGGTTTGGTAGAGGTGAGAAACTTTTGCAGTTGCCTGCTTCTTGAGCTTGTCACATTCTGTTGTAAACTTGGTCACATGTAGATCTGAATGGTGAGCTTCATTCTTTAAATTTGGCTTGGAAGGGTCTTCTGAAGTTATTTGATCCTGTCCCCTGCTTGAAGCAGGTCCAGTTACATGAGGTTGCTCAGGGCCTTGTCTGGGTGAGTTGTGAGTCTCTACGGAGATGGAGATTCCACAACCTCTCTGATACCTGTGCCAGTGTCTGACTGTCTTCATGATGATAAAATTTTTCTTCCAACTAATAGGAATTTCCCTTGTACCTTGTGTCTTGTTATCTCCTGTCCTGTCTCCAAGTGCCTTCAAGAAGAGCCTGCCTCCATGATCCACTTCCCCCTTAGATAGCTGTAGGCAGCAAGAACCCTTCTCTTAAAGCTGAACGGGTCCTATTAGCCTCTTCATGTACTCTGTATACCTGAGCTCTTTAATTATCTTGGTGACCCTCCATGGGGCTCATATATAGAATCATAAAATTATTTAGGTTGGAAAAGATACTTAAGATCATCAAGTCCAGCTGTTAACCCAGTGCTGCCAAATCCACCACTAAACCATGTCTCTAATCACCACACCTGATCTTCTAAATTCCTTCACATGTGGTCACCTGCTACCCTGGGCAGCTTGTTCTAGTGCTTGACAATCCTTTCTGTGAAGATTCTTTTCCTAATATATAATCCAAACCTCCTCTGATCCAACCTGAGTCCATTTTTGCTCATCATACTGCTTATTACTTTGGAAAAGAGCCACCTGGCTACACCCTCCTTTCAGGTAGTTGTAAAGAGTTATAAGGTCTCCCCTGAGCCTCCTTTTCTTCAGGGTAAACACTCCCAACTCCCTCAGCTGCTCCTCATCAGACTTGTGTTCCAGGCCTTCCCCAGCTCCACTGCCCTTCTCTGGACACACTCCAGCACTTTCTTGTAGCGAGGGGCCTAGAACTGGACACAGGACTTGAGATGTGGCCTCAGCAGTGCTAAGTACAGAGGGTCAAGCACTGCCCTGGTCCTGCTGTCCACACTAGTGCTGATGCAAGGCAGGGTCATTGCCCTTCTTGGCCACCTGGGCACACATTGGCTCGTGTTCAGCAACTGACAGCTGACAGGCACCCCCAGGTCCTTTTCCACTAGGCAGCTTTCCAGCCACTCTGTCCCAGCCTGTAGCTCTGCATGGCATTGTTGTGACTGAAGGCACTTGGCCTTTTGAGTGACACACACTTGCCCTCAGCTTATTGATCCAGCCTTTCCGGTTCCCTCTGCAGAGCCTTACCCTCCAGCACATCAGCACTCCCACCCAACTTGGTGTCATCTTTGAAACTGCTGAGAGTGCACTCCAGTAGGCCAACATCTTTCTTGTACTTGGATGCCCTGAATGCATTACTTCAGGTAATGTGTCTTGCAGGCATTGAGTAGAGAGGAATAAACACGTCCATCCATCTGCTTGCTGCACATTTGCCCAACTGTACAACCTGGAAAGTGATTGAGTGCCTTTACTATTGGTGTACACTTTAACTCATGTTCACATTGGCTGCCATGCTACCCTCTGCTATTCTGTGAAACTGTTCTCTAGTGAGTCAGCCCTCTGCACCAATACTGTGGTTACTCCTTCCCAGCTGCACAGTAACCCTGAACTTTATTGGTGTCCCTGTCAGCCCATATCCTCAGACTAAGATCCCTTTGAATAGCAGTACTGTCCTCAGATCATAGAATCATACAATGTCCTGGGTTGGATGGGATCCAGAAGGCTCACTGAAGTCCAACTCCTGGCCCTGTAGAGGACAGCCCCAAAAATCACACTGTGACCTTGAGGCTGTTATCCAGACACTTCTTGTACTCTGTCAGGCTTGGTGCTGTGACCACTTTTCAGAGGAGCCCAACCACCCTTTGGATGAAGAACCTTTTCCTAATATCAAAACTAAACCTCCCCTGACACAGCTTCATGCTGTTTCCTGAGGTCCCGACACTGGTCAGCATCTGCCGTTCTGCTTCGCACTGGGATGAAGTTGTTTATTGCTTACTCTCCCTAATTTGGTATTCATGAACTCACTATCATCCAGGTTGTTAATGAAAGATATTAAAGAGCATTGGCCCTAGTATTAATCACTGTACTCTGCCTTGTAACTGGTTGTAAATTGTATGTTTTTCCTTTGAGAGGAGAAATTCTTTGAGCCTGATGATCCTGCCAATTTTCTGCCTTTATTATAGTCCACTAACCAATCGGTAATTCTTTAATAAAAATACTGCAGGAGACTGTCAGCAGCCTTGTTAAAGGCACTGTAAAAAACACCTACTGTTCTTCTCTTGCTTTTAAAACCATATATTCATAGAATGTTAAGGAATTGGAATGGACCTCAAAGACCATCTAGTCCCAATCCTGCCACAATGGGCAGGATGTGTCCCACTAGGCCAGATTGCTCAAGGCCTTATCCAGCCTGGCCTTGAACACTTGCCAGGCATCCAGAGTCTGCCTGGGCAACCTGTTCCAGTGTCTCATCACCCTCACAGTAAAAAATTTCTTCCTAATAGCTAACCTAAATTTCCCCTCTTTCAATTTTTACTCATTACTCCTTGTCCTATCACTGCAGCTCTCCAGTCCCTCTCCAGTTGCTGGTATGCTCCCTTAGATACTGGAAAGTTGTCTCATAGGTCAGGTTGGTCAATTGCAGTTTGTGCTTGGTAAAGCCATGCAGGCTGTCCTGGTTACTTTCTTATCCTTCCTGTGTTTTGAAGTGAATTCCTTGAGGACTTCTTCCATGACCATCCCAGGGATGAGGTTATCCTGACTAGCCTGGTCTCCTCCTTGGAGATAGGTGTGATTTTTTTTACTTTTCCTTCCCCCTGTCCCCAGTAATAGAAAAACTCTCCCAGTACCATGATCTTTCAGAGATGATGGACTAGCCTTGCAAAGACATAAGCCTTGCAGCCTCAACACCCCACGTGCATCCTGTCTGTGTCACTTGAAAATTTTGGTAGTCCCAAACTCCTGCTTTCCTGTTCCTGGGTACTGCTTCACTCCCTCATGTTTGCTAGCAGGGCTGAGCAGCTGTAGGGGGCAGAACTCACCAGTGAAAGCACATTAAAGCATTATTAATGCAAGAAGGCAAGAGGTGAATTTAGAGCCATGGTGACAGTTAGTTCTCTGGCTTTCACGGTGATGTCCTGCTTTGCTGCCTGCCAGCTCTCTTTCAGTTTCTGTAAGCAAAAAAGTGAGAAGAGAAATTACAATTTTCTAGATGATGGCCAAGTTGCCAGTTCAGTGCAGAAGACAGAAGTGAAGAAATTTCTAAAGTGTAACTCAACTCCCCACAGACCTCAGAATAAACTTTCAGGCTGAGGGGGCTTTAATTGTTAGTACAGATAGCTTGCTTTCTTAGTTTCATAAGTGACTTATGGCACTGGTGGCATGGTGTGTGCTTAAAGAAGCACTCTTGCCCAGTGCTGCCTGCTCAGACATAACGGATTGTCTAGACAGCTTGGTAGGAAGGAAACTTCTGGTTGCAGCACATTTTTATGATTCTGGAACTAGGATCTAGGATCCAGATTTAGTAGATTTCATGAGTTTTTAAAGAACCTTATCTTTGCATTTAGGTAAGTGGTATGGAATCAACAATTTAACAAATGAACATGTCATCAGAGTGAACATCTGCCAGTATTAAAGTTTTGCCATGTACAGGAGATGGGGCATAGCTTGCATTCACTTTCTGCTGCTGACTCTCTAACCATACTCCCTAGGAAAGGCAGATGTCACTTGGGAAAGCTCATTTGATATGATAGGGCCTTCAGTTGGAAATGAGCCTACTGAGATAACCATACCCACTGCTGTATGCAGTGGGAGGAGTGGACAGTGAAGTGCTGGGCAGGGTGGCAGCTTGGTCCCAATTAAAATGCTACGTAGGGCAGGTGTGACATTGGATGTCTAAGCTGTCATAATTTGCTCTATGAACTGTATGTGGAGGTAATGCTAAAGGTACAACGTGATTGTTCTACACAGCCTGATGGATATTTTCACTACATTTTATGTCCTATATGTTTTGGTAGCTTTATTTAAAAATCGCTGAAAATATAAAGTTACTAGTTTCTAGTAAGCTAGAAGCAGGGAATATAAATAAATAAATCAATGCTTCTGAAGCTCTTATATATAATGCCATTTTAACAAGGTATTTTCTGATGCTGGAGATTGAAAGACACTTATCACTGAAACATCAGTGCTTTGCCATTTTCACTGCTGTATGAACAGAAGACAAAATAAACCCTTTTCTATTTTGACACATATGTCATGCTTTTAGCCTGTAATGCAGTAGACTGATCATCCTGGACTGAAAACAATTTGTGATAGCTTTATTTTCTAAAAAGATTCCCATTTTCTCTCCAGTGCACACTTCCACTTTGCAAGCAGTGATGCACCAAATGTTCATTGGAAAAGGATTTTCAAACTCTAGGAGGATGTTTCAAGTGAGAGAGAAGAGAGATCTTAGACACACTCCCTTGTCTGTTTGCTTTTAAGAGATGACAGAGGAAATCCTATTTTGTGTCCCATCTCTGAAGCAGGAAAATGAAGCAGTAGAACCTAGGTACTCTGTATCACATGTGAACGCTCAGCAAGGATGAATTATGGCAGGGGGCTTAGATACTCCTGCTTTCCTGTGTGTTCTTGATCCCCTGTTCCCACCACAAGAAGGTGCATGCAGTTGGCTCTGTTTAGCCCTCACTGCTCATTTAGTTTGTGTCTGTCTCTTCCCCTGAATATTTGTAGCCCTGTAAAGACTGGAGCTGAGCACTCCAGTTATACAGTCTGCAAAGCAGTATCATGACACTTGCTTGCACAGATAAATCTGAGTTCATTTGTGTGAGCAAAGTGGCTCTAATGGTTTCTTGGTAAGCCAGGCTGCAGACAGGGGAGAGAGAGCCCTCAGTGGGAGCCTGAAGCCTGCATCCTAACCCTTTAGGCTGTTTAAGTACTGACAGTTGCCATCTTTTAATGCTAGTGCGATTTTTTTTTCCTGACTTGGGATGGAGAAACGTCTGAAATCTCAGTGTTTTCCATAACAGAAAAAGGTATCCTGTCTGGGTCTATCCATGACTTGCTGAGTGGCCTGCACAAGCTGAAAGCAAGCCAGTCTCTCCCCATGAATTGCAAAGGGCCTGAATCTGAGTCTCAGTCTGGTGGGTTGGACTCCAGATCTCAAGTCTGATGAGATGAATACTGCCTTCTGTGGTGCTGAGATCAGCACCGTGTCAGGGAAAGGTGGCTGCCTCATGAAGTTTTACTTACTGATTTTCTTTTGCAGTAGTAAGTTTACAGCTGGCTTTATTTGTTTTTATTTTTGGAATAATTTTCTATGGACCAAGGTGTGCTGAAGAGCAAACACCTAACCAAACAGCTTTCTGGTGTGGATGCCAAGTTCTTACTTCTGATGTTTGGCAGTTACAGATGCCCAGAGAGTGACTTAAGATTGCTCAAGAGAAGAAACTTGTTTACAAATTATTTGTCAGTTCTGCTCCTGTGTGTTGGGGAGGTGGGCATTGTTATGGGAAATGGTGCAGACCTTGGCCGTAAGTGGGAAGGCTGTTGGATGGGAATGCTGCGGTGGAGCAGATTTGGCCTATGCATCCATTATGCTCATCTGCACTGAGGTGTGACGGTCAACTGTCAGAGACAGGCAGTACATAATCTTCCCCCTGCCTTCCAGCTTGATACCTTTTACTGTTGTATGCACCTGATATAGATTGTTTCAGGTTGCATTAGATATTGGGGCAAATTATTTAGACATTTAGAGGTGTGACAGCACAGTGTAGAGCAGTGCTGGTTTACAGCCGCATTCCAGATTGCAGCCAGGACTGCTGGAGGGTTGTACAGCACATTGTGTCAAGGAACAGGCAGAATTAAGGTGGAAGGATTATTTTGTAGGTCATACCAGTTCCTGAATTTACTTCAGAGTTGTGTCCCACCAACTGTTGTTCCCTTTTCAAGGCCCGAACCATCTCCTTTTCACTTCCAACCGTTTTGCTTCATTAAAGCTGATAAGGAAAGTATAAGTTTTTTTTCCTCTTAGTGCAGAAAAAGGTTAGTGTTGGATCTGCCTTTGCAAATAATGATTTAAATTACCAAGCAAGAAATATGGTAATAAAAGAAATTATTTTGCGTCTTTATTAAAGGAAAGTTTGGTTCGTGTGATGATACGTGTAAATGGTATAACTGTTTTAGTAGTGATCTGTTTAAATTACATTTTTTAACATCTTAAAATATTAATTAAATGGTCAAATATTGCATTACTTATAGCGTATAGTAAGCTGTTTGGGTTGAAAATTGATTTAAAATAGAAGTGCAAAATGACTTAATTTAAATTACGAAAAGGTAAATGAACTGCAGTGTTTGTTCTGAAGGTTCATTTTGTGGAAATGTTTCTTTTTAAAAAACAAATGAAGTGGGTATTATTTTCAGATAGATTTTTAGTAAAATTAATTTACTCTTTTTTTCCTCATTCTTTTATACACTCAGTTTCTATTCAAAGTCATAAGAACAAAGCAGATGTTACTCAGCTCCAATCAGTTTCTTGTTGTTAGAATAAATGAGATATTTTTTACTAAGCAAAACTGAAAAAGTATAAAAATTGTTCTTGCAGAAGTAGACAAAGCCTTCTAAGCTCTGGCTCCAGTGCACCAGCCAGTAATTCTTCAGATGTAATATTTGGCTCACTAAAGCTATGCAGTAGTGATTTAAGTGATGTTAATAGGCTGGCAAATACAGACCTCATCAGAAGGGTGCATAATCACATTTCAGAATTTGATTTTGTTTTATGCTTCAGAATGTTATCTTGTAACTAAGAGAATGGTGTGCAGTCTCTGTCTGTAGGAGGAGGTGACATAACACTGAGCAAGGTTGGGAGGAAAGGATGTAACTCAGCTCTTCATGAGAAGCTGCTTCCTGTATGGTCTCAAATCAGCAGCAGAAAAGGTGTTATTTTTTGTGAATTGTGAATTTATGGAGGGGCAGGGTGTACACAGTCTCCCTCCTAACACTTGGATTACTAGTAAACAGCATGTTTCCCTCCATGTGGGAAGGAAACAGCTGTAACAACTATAGGAGGGAACAACTACACCATTATTCCTAAAATTATGAAGGTCTCCTTTCAGATGCATTTATTATGTGCCCTACTTTCTATTTGCTCTGCTCTGTGATCAGTATGCATTGCATCTCTGCATCAGGATCCTATGTCCCCTCCCATGGGTGGGGGAAAGATTCCAAATCCCAGAATTCAGTTCTGACAGATTTATTTTTACTTGCATTGTACGTTTACAAAAAAAGGGTCTTGTTCATCCTGACCGATTCCATGGAGAAATAGAAATCTATGAAAGGAAGACAGATCCTGAGTATTTCAAGGAAACATTTTTTATTTTTAGAAGCTGCTTAAAGCTGTCTTTTTTACTATTACCCATTGCAGCTGAGAAGTCTGAAGAGAATTTAGGAGATGGAACATTTTAAATATTCAGAACATCTCTGTTTCCTTGCATAAGGTATGAGTGTCAAGATTTTTTTCCCATCAAAATCAGGACCAGTGCCGCTGTTTCTAAAATACATGGACTGCCTTGGTGTTACACACACTTTAGTAGCCCTTACAAGTTTGCTGTGGTTTTTTTGTGCATGCATGTGTGCATAGCTAATCTTTAAAACCTGATATTTATCTCTGTGATAATAAAAATTATGCCATCCTCTTTTTTCTTAAAGTGGCTTTTTAGTAGGTTGCTTTGGAAGTGTTACAAACTGCAATTGTTGGTAGGTAAATTTTTTCCCCTCCTTATCTGCAGTTTGTATAGCCTTTGGGAAAAACGAGTTGCTGGTCTTGAAATTCTCTGCTTCCCATCACCACCATTTTTTTTGTCCATTTATACAAACCATGACAAACTTGCAGTGACTCCTTGCTTATGTCAGTGTTTTCCACTGCTGCCCTTTCTTGTCTTTGCACCCCTTGGCATATAAAAATCAGGAGCAGTTATTTTAAGGAAATGTCTTTTGCCTTAGATTTTTTGCTGTGTCTTCAGAGATGCTATTTACTCCCTAATGCCTTTCTTCACCCCTGTTGAGAGTAGGTTGTAGTAGAACAAGTAACCGTACTCAGGGAATAGAGCAAACTTAATATGGAAATGGCTTAAAATAGTCTTGTGCACAAGTTCCTAATTTAATGTTTGTGTACAGTAGATGTTTAAGAACTGATCACTCTTGAAAGAAATTCACTATTTCTTCACAGCAGAACTCAGAAATGTAATGAGGATTTTGTGGATAGACTATTGTTTGCAGCTCACTGTTTATGGTTCACCTGTCATCATTCTCCACATCCCCTGCACTCCTGAGTACACAGTGTGAAAGGGACAACAGCAGTGGAGGGCAAATCCCAGAATCACTTGGCCAGGGATAAAAGGACTTTGCCCTGTGGTGGCAAAGTCATCTCTCTGGTGAACACTTTCAGTGCGCTCTCTTCTGCCTGTTTTGGTTTGAAGGTCTTTTGTTGTCTTTTTTAAAAGTAAAAATATTTCTAAAGGGGCATAATAGCCAAAGTCTTTTGACTCTAGCAATGGCTGGGTGCCAGGATGCTTAGCAGCAATGCTGAGGATATTCTTGATCCTCTTTTTTCCCCCACTTGTTCTTGCCCCCTCACTTGTACTGACAGAACAGTTCGTGGGATTATGTTTTGAACCAAATAAGTGAACTGGTCTTGCTTAAAACGCAGGCTTAAAAAGCATACATTTTGTGGCTTCAGTGGGAAATGCTTCCGGGAACTAAAGGATTAGCCTGTTAGAGATTGAGAGGGATAAGAGGAGCTTAAACTTCTGCTGGGAAATGGGAACAATTTGAATGCACACCTATGTCACCACCAAACTCTTCATTATAGAGCCACTTACTTAAATCAGCTACCTTTTGATCTGTGTCTTGAAGGTTTTTTAGCTTTGGAGCATTGAACTGCAGGCACAAGGTGTTCTGAAAATGTTATATTCAGAAGTGCACCTTACATAAAAAAACACTGCTCTTGTGAAAACAGGGATTTATCTCTGGTCAAACTAAACATCTAGGAAGTTGAAGGGGAAGTTCTGTTTCACGGAAGCTTTGTCTCGCTTGGCTCCTCCAGTTACAAGTGCTGTAATCAGTAAGGCAGTCTGCAGGCACTCAAATGAAACTCTCAATTGGTCTCCCATCCTGTAAATTCTTTCTGCTAGTGCAGTGGAAATTCCTGCTGTTTAGTGCCCGTATACAGTAATTTAGATTTGTGCAGACTTGTTGTAAATATAATAAGCTTTGGTTTAATAGTTGTGAGGGGACACTGAAGGCACAGAGGTTCTGGAAAACCTGCTACCAGAAATCTTTTTATTCCCTTTTCCCTAGAAAGTTGCATGGAGATTGGAATTACTGCCAGCTTTATCTACCTAGATATATATTTTTTTTAAATAGCAGATGAATTTCCATAGTCACCTTTACACTTAAATAATGTTTATTGTGGTAAATGAGAAGTTATAAGTTGAGATTTTTTTGCTACTGCTGGCCTGAAATTTGTAAATTGATTGGTGGTGATAAAGGTTGTTACCAGTGAATGGTCACATCTTCACAAACACAAAAACATAAATTATTTTAATGAATTTGGTCCAAATTGGTCAGAATGTAGGAGATGCTTCCAGACCTGAGTGGCTAATAGCTTTATGACCTGCTGCCACAGGACATGGAAAACCTTAGCTGGAAGGTCCTTAATTCAAATCAGAGACATTAAAAGTTTAAACTGATCTCCCAGATCCCATCTGTATGTTTGCCTCTCTCTTCATCCTCCTTCAGATTTCCCAAAGTCTTTCTTTTTATTCCAGCATAGAATAAAAATCGAGAAACACAATTTTTTTGGAATATGGGATTTCACCAGCCTACCTTATTATTATTAACTATAATAGATATTTGAAAGGAAGCTCTATGAAATGGAGTAGACTGTGCCATCATTTTGAGATACTAGCATCTTTGTAATGCAGTTCGAATAATTAAAGAAAACTTGTCTGACATTTTCATATGTGTAGCAGGCACTGGACAGAGGAGAGAGATGAGTGAAAAAAAAGGTGAAAGCTTCCTATAATTTCCTCCATGCTTGTGATAACTTTAAAGTATTCAATTATCAATACTAAAATGGATTACTCTGAGGTCAACTGAGGTAATAGCCAAGAGATGTTTAGCAGGCAACATTGTTTTAGCAAACGAGGCAGCTGCACAGGGCATTCATCTGTTTAGACACTAAATTACTAGGGCCTGTTTGGGGACTAGAATTTGTCTTGGCTGGTGGTGGATTACCTAGGAAACAAGGATTAAACTTGCCCCCAAAAATCCTAAATGAGGAGATGAGTTTGTGTTTTTATGAAGAGTGTTTAGCTTTGTGTTGTGTACATACTTACATATGTATTTATGCATGTCTGACTTTGGTGTCTGAAAAAAAATCCCAAATACCTCATTTTTGTGGTGTCTTGACAACAGAGGAGATAGGGTCTCAGGCAAGTAAAGCTCAGACAAGGCTGAAAAAGAGGGATCACTTACCAGCATTTTTCTCAGAGATCTACAGTTCAAAAAGTGCTAAAGTCTTACCTGGCAGTTACTTTCAGAGTTTCTAGGAGTAACTTGCTGCATTATACATGCAACCTGGCATTGTAATCTCTGGCATGGTGGAATCTGAGTCAAACTGCATCTGGTCTAACACACAGCTTGGTTTTGTAATGTTTATAAGAACTTCTATTAATTTCTTTAATTACAGTCTTTAAATGAGAAAGGGCATATTTTTCTAATATTATAGTAGTCTTGATATCTTCTGAGATTTAAGCTGCAAAGAATAAGTTTCAGTACTATTCAAAATAAATTAAACTGTTTTCATATAGAGTTTATAACTCCCAGCTACAAGAATTTTAGAGTCAAGGCTGCCTGCTCTACAATGCTTAACTTACTCAGTTTTAATCTTTTTTGGAGGCCTTTGTATATTGCCTGCTAGGGCTGTGGGTGATAACTGTTGTGGTGTGGTTTTTGCTTTAAGTTTGTGTTTGCCCACTATTCTTCTCCCTAATCTCCTCCCCTCCCGAGTTACCAATCTCCCCAAGCCCTTCCCTAACTTCCTCCCTCCCAAGTTGTCAATCCTCCCTATCCCTACCCCTTTTTCCAGAGTGTTCCTTGTCTATCTTGTGGTATTCAATACCCCATTTGTTGCTTTGTATTATCCCCCCTCCCCTGCTCTCCCTGATAGGTTTATAGAATGTTAGTCCTGCCCTAGATTCCTCCCCTGCCATGCCCTCATTGGTTGGTTGCCCTATAGCACTCCCCCTATAAAAACCTCTGCAGACCCCCTGGGCTTTGTCTTGGGGTCCCAGGTCTTGGACCTAATAAATCCATCCAGTTTTACCCCAAGTCCCATGTCGTCATTATCTGTTCCTGCGCCGCACCAAGCGATAACTGGGAATAGCAGAGCTCTCAGGGGGAAGGTCGCGCCCCTGCTGTCACTGCCCAGCATGATACAGCGCATTGAGACAATATCTTCGATAAACTATGAAGATGATAGTGTAAAATATTGTTAAAATTATTGTAGAAATAGAAGCTTGGTACTACATGTTCTTCTTGCTGTGACATTCTCGTCATTCCTGCTTATCTTCCTGTCAGAAAAAGAAGTCTCTTTCTATAGTTAGCATAGAAAGGTGTATCTGGCCAAACGAAGAGTGAGTTTATCTCTTATTTGCCGCCTCCATCATTGGCATGGTTGGGACCTGACTTGACAGCTCTGCTTGAAGGTGAAGGGTTGGGGCACTTCTTTAGTTTGACTTGCTCTGGAGTTTTTGATGCTCCTGGTGTAGGAGGTGAGCAGAATTGGGAGTATTTGTAGTGAAAGCAGAGGCTGCCCAGAGTCATCAAAACTCCTGCTATGACATTCCTTGGGCTTTCCATTTCACTGCCACTGCTGCAACTTTAGAGGAAAATTTCCTCCTGGGCTCTGTGTTCCTTGTGAGTCACATGGCTTCTAAAGCTGTTCATACTGCTTTCACTCCACCTTTCAAATACAGAGCTTATTTCTGTAGCACTGAATCCTTTGGGCCACAGCTGTCTTATTCCAGTGGCTTTCCAAGCCCCATATCTGCCTAGTTATTAGGCTGTTTTCCTTCATTGTCATAATTGTTGCTTTTGCCTGCTGTTGAGACTATGGACACAGTGACTAAGAAGAACAGTCAATACATTGGAATAGAAAGAAGAGACTTCTATACTGAATAGGCAAGAGTAGCAGTAGGGAGTTGCAGTAGTGATGCTACTGGGGACGCAAGTCTTTACAGGGAGAATATAGTGCTCTAAGTGCCTTAGTTTAGATATACCTAGCCTTAAGATAGGTGCCCTGCTCTTGTAGCAATATTGACATGTGTGTGGTGGTTGTTGTCTTTTTTTCTTCTCCTAATCTTAATGGCCTACTAGTATACCAGGAGTAGAGACACAGTACATTCTCTCAGCTGGATTTGGAAAGCAAAGAATTTGGTTAGCATATGTTGCACATGGTACAGTAGTAGGGGGGTTGCATGTGTACCTGCTGCAAGATTGCCTCAAAAGCATCTTCCATCTGGAGAAATCCAAGAAATGTCCTTGCTTTGGAAATGAAGTCCAGAGTACTCTTCTTCACGCTTCTTGTTGGAGGGACTGGGGTAGGAGTTTGCTTCTGGCTGCTCCCAGGTTGGTTACGCTCATTCTGCAGTGATGTTCAGAGATGGCTGAGCTGAGCTGTACTGCTCCATAAGGATTTCCCAGCTCAGCTGACATTCACCAACAATTTCTGAACCCAGCAGTTGGAACCTTCTTCACAAATACTATACTTGCTAAAACTTCCTCTCTATTAGAATAAAAAATCTTTGTTCTCCCCTGCTTGGTTTTATAATTTTGCTTTCTTTTTCATGCTTGTATATCAGCAGTGCTGTGAGGAAGAGACATGTATGTGTATGCAGGCATATTTAGGTATAAACACAAAAAATGTTGACAGGGCTGGTATCAGTGTAGCACAACTAATGTAAACAATTCTGCATAATTTTTTAAGACAGTGGAAATTCTCAACGATGAGGTAAAGGTCAACCTAATTTTGTGGGTTTATGTAACTGCATTTTTCTCTAAGTTTGTTTTTTCTTCTTCACTGTGAGACTCCCATAAACTCAAGCTATGTACAAAGCAAGTTATACTGCAGATAGCACAGCAAAGGCTGTCAGTTGCACAGAAGGTGCTCAGGGTATGAATATTTTCATTTAGCTTTTCATTCCTATTGTTGTGTGTGTTGTTAGCAGCAGATGTAAAACTTTCAGAATAAATTGTAACTTTTAAATTGCTGCTCTTTAAGGGTCACAAAATAGTCAAGGTAGGTGTTATCACTAATTATCTCTAGTGGGGACCACTGTGCTAAGTGGTATTCAAAGATTTCCTCAAACTGAATGCTCTAAAATCAGGGAAATAGCACATTGATGGGAAAGGCGAGGTATTAAGAAATAGAGTGTGGATTATTTGACTTTTTCATATGTACTAGTGCATTTGTGTCAGATTTTTCTGAAGTAGTTGTAACTCACATGTGTTTCTTAACTGGGCAATTGATAATTACCTTTGGTGAGAAGGTAGACTGGACCCTACAGAACCCAAAGGGGAAGGATAGAGCAGTTGCTGATGCTTGTAGGTATGTTCTGGGGAACAGTGTAGAATATGAGTGAGAAGCTCTGGATAGGCAGGATAGTGCTGAAAAAATGTCAGCCCACTTATGTGTAGTGTTTTTGAGAAGGAGGAAGAAGAGTGGGTAATAATCCTGATAGGAGAGAAAAAACATGAACCTGATGTGACAAAACAGAGACCCAGCATAGAAGATTTTAGAAGATTGTGAAGCTACCTAAAGTAAGGCAAAGAAAACTAAGGCAGGTACTTGCCTTCAAACTAGAGAAGATGACTGAGGGGAGATAGGAATAACTTTGATGTAGAGGAGGTTTCCTAACACTTGAACTTAAAATCTCACGTGTTCTGTCTACCATCAAGTACTGAAAGCTCCACTGAGCTTTTAAAAACAAAAGTTCTTTGTATGAATCTTCACGGTTTGCATGGGTCACGCTTTCAGCCTTTTTCTATGCGATTAAGATTTGACATTTTCCCCCTCACATGAAAATCTGCTGGTTACTTTTTGTTGACTAGAGGACTCATGCTGGGCCTTCAGGGAGAGTCAGATACTAAGAGGAGTGGCTTTAAGGAACTGACATTAGTCTAGATGTGGCCAAAAGAAGGCACTGTATGAGCTGAGGGATGTCAAAAAATGGATTTCATTGGAAGAGAGTAATTTATTTGGTATAGGCTGGGGTGATATTTTCAGAAAAGATTCAAGACCCTCCGGAATGTTTTGCTCCCGTCTTGCATTGGCTAGAGAGGAAAAAGTGACAATGTTTGGGTACAGGTCAGTGTGAAGACCAGATAGAAGGCAATGTTTGAGAGATGCTGAAGTAGTGCAGTGACAGGGCTGAGCAGATACTTAAAGTAACTCAGAGTTTGAGAAATTCCTAGGTCATGGGCCTGAAGGAATGGAGATAAAGAGCATTGTCTGGTTATAGATAGTGTCCTTTTAAAAAGACAGTGGTTTGGATTAGAGCCAGAAGTTTTTCGTGCTAAGTTCTCCTTCTCTTTTGTACTATGAGTGAAAGATAACAAGTCCCTTTTCAGTCCCAATGAGTGGAAATGCTGGCTTCAGACAGCAGGTTTCTGTCAGTTCTTAAAAAAAGAGGAAAGAAAATTTAAACGTATCAGTCTGTCTGTAATGCTGCTTCCTTTCTTCCTTCTTTCTGGAAAGAAAGGGTGCCTAGCTGAATATGTGGATGATGAGAGTGAGAGAAAAAGTTTTGGATCAGGCAGTAACAGTCATGCATAGTCTTACTGCCCTTATCACCCCAGTTATTTCCTGAGTGCCCTGTGGGGTACTCAGGAATTTCAGAACAGAGCATCAGAGAAACCCAGGTTCTGTCTGGGAGCTGCTCAGAATAAGCAAGGTAAGGAGTGCTAGCCAGCATGCTTCTCTGCAATCCTGCTGCTGTTTTTAGATGAGACAGCTGAAATCAAGATTGCCAGGGAAACAGATAATGTCTGAGGCTTTGCTGCAGCTGAAGAACTGGAAGTGTAAAAGTCTCCTTTTTAGAATCTACTGCCTGGGCCCAACCTCTTGTGGCAGGTGCCTTGCAAGTCCTCTTTAGAGAATGTGGCAAAGTGCCACTGCTGAGTGCAGGAGCTGTGTATAGCTTAGAACACTCATTGGAAGTGTGAGAGGTCTGAGTTAGTTTCTTTTTTCAGCCTGGGGATACAAGTCTGCATCTTCCAGCTGTCCAAAGAGTTGCCCTTGTAGCTGGGCTGGGATGAAGAGCAGCAGCATATTTGCCTGCAGCTCAGAGCTGAACCCCTTTTACAGCAGAGACCATGAGTTCTGGAGATTAGCAGAAGAACAGAAGAGGGGGAGAGTGTTGTACTGTAGCCCAGTGGCTGAGACCCACAGGCAGCACAAAATGTTGCCACAGAGTGGCCTCTGCATCTTCAAAGTGTGTACATTTTACAGGAAACAGACCGTGGATAATAATCTGAAATAATTCCCAGCCATGACTGCATTTTGTAACTGGTCCAGGTTGGATATATTACTGTAATCAGGCTCTTTCACAGCATCTAAGCAAGGTTTTGGATTGCAGTGCTGTTGAGGGAGGCGCTGGACATCTGACTGCTCGGACTGGACTCCTTTGATCATGTGGCAGGAACAGGTCAGGTGGGCATGCACGGTGGTTGCCAGCCAGATGATGGAAATTGGATATCCTTTGAACAGCATCACAGTCTCACAAAACATAAGAATAAACTGTGTACCAAGGGGTAGGAGGATTAACTACTAAGTTATCTGTTTAGAAGGGCACTCAGGGGTAGAGACTGTCTGCTCAGCATGCTCTTAGAAGGAGTTAGTGAGCAGTGCTTTTCATACAGGAGGTCAAGAGTTTAGTTATGGGAGGCAGTTTGGGTGAGTGACTGTGATGTAATGGCATTCAATAAGGAGTGGCAGAGAGGGTAAAACCAGGAGCCTTTGTAAGGAGAAAAGAGTTTATTTCCTTGTCACAGCTATACAAAGGGCTCAAATGCAAACTCTCCCACCTTGCAAGGACAGACAGTGAAAATTACAAGCTTTTCCTTGACCTCAAAACTAGGAAGGAACCAACCAAATGGAGGAGCTGGGTCACATGTCTAAGGACAAGTGTAAATAAATGTAGTGCAAGGATGTAGGTACAGAATTAGGTCACAGCACAAAATAAGATGCAACTAGTAAGAGAAATTGAGAGCTACAGTAAATAATTTTTAGTATGTCAAAGTCTTTGCTTCACTTTCCCAAAAGGAACTAGCATGGTATCTGGCTTGGTATAAAATGTTTCTTGTCTAAAAATAATGTAACCGTTTGGACCTCTGTTTCATCCTCACTTGAAAGTTGATACTGTGGACTCTTCTTTGTGTCACTTGGCATCTATCCCACACCAGAATCTTGAATTTACTACTTGCATTTTGGCCCAACTGGTAATAAACATTGTTATTTACAATGCTTCGCCTGCTTCACATTTTTCATCTCTGACATGCAGAGTGCCTCCCAGAGGAGGTCTTGTAATCTCATCCTTCTTCACCCTCAAGCTGTGTAGAGTTTTCTCCAGTCAGTGCACAAAAATCCTACCGAGCTGTTCCTTCCCCCTCAGCATTAATAGGATTTTCCAACATAAATCTCTCATCTATCAGTGGATTAACATGCTTAAAATGCAATTCACTGAGTGGTTTAAATAGCTCAGCCATGGGTAATAAAATACAGTACCTTTCACCACAGTAATGCAAATTCTGATCCATACAGGATGTTAGTGACTGGGAGTTACTGCTTGAACTGCATCAGCTGAGTGTGGTCACAAACGCATGTCAGGGATTTCTCACTGGGCAGAATGGAGTGAGCTGTGCAGGCAGTGACTTCCCATTTCAGGGAGTAGAAAGATATGCATCCACATTTAACTTGGACAGTTTTTAAGATGTTTTCTAGAAATAAATGGTGGTATGGTGGGATTTCTTGTTTTGTCCTTCTGAGGAAAAGAGATGATGGGGGAGCAAAAATCCCAATATGATATTTATTATTCATACTTTTATTCAAACATGAATAATGTTTGCAATAATATGTATAACTTTGTTCAGTTCTCAGATGACATGGTCTGGGACACAGATTGGTGTTCTCTTCCTGTCTTCTTGGAATAGGACTGATTTGCACACACATGAATTTTATTCTATTTTTAAAAACTACTTTTTTTTTAAGTATTTAATTTTTTTTTGTACATACCTATCACTGTATTCAGCAGAATTAACATTTATTTATTTAAAAATATCATTCCCATTACAGAACTAATGTGTTTGGACCCCCTTGAGAAGGGAGCCACTTGGAAAAATGAGTCACAGTTTATTTCCAGACCTTGAAGTGATGGGTGTGTGACTTTGTTCCCTCTGAGTTTTTTAAGCTATTTCTTAAAGAAAATAAACTTTAGCCTTGGTTAAAAAGAAGAAATCATGTGGCAAAACATTTTAGCAGTTCACATAAGGGCTGAAGAAACTACTGTCCTTATGCAAAGTCAAGTGTTTCATTCTCTACTTTTTTTGTAATGCAGTGTGGTGAGTTTTAGTGTCCTAAAACAGACTTCTGCATCTGGAGAATACATCTGTTAAATAGAGCAATTAGTGATTTTATATTGGGCTGCTTTTACAATAACTCAGATGTTTTTCTCTGCAAAACTATTACAAAGATTATGATTGCTCTTATCTCTTTTGTCCTCTCTTCCCTTCTTTCTTAACTATATTACCAAGCAAAATATTGCAGAAACAAGAACTTATAAACTACTACAGTGAAATGGAGATTATCTAGCATCATGATAGTTTTGAGCAAAATAGAGTCTCTGTGCTAGTAATTAGTTCTTCAGCTTCAGCTGAATCCAGTTTCACACAGTGTTTTTCTCATCTATGCTCAAGTGTTTGCATAGATCCATGGATTTTGTAGCTTGCCTCACGATAGCTATGGGAATGTTGACTTTTTTGGTTTCATGAACTTCCTAAACTTTTGTTCCTTCAATGTAGTATTAGTTCTTTGATTTCTATTACAAAAATGAACTGGAGAATTTAGGATTTGGTGTCCAGGGATGGGTATTTTGAAAAGGATCTTTGAGCATGTGGAGAACTCAGTAGGAAAAACACAGTGTATGCAGGGCAGATGTGACAGCTGGTAGGAAGGTTAATGAGTGAAGGGCCATGGGCCCTTTATCTCCAAAAAGGGAGGCCTTCACAAAGCTCCAAAAATGCAAGAGGCTCACATCGTTTGGGCTGTCCCAGCACTGGCTCTAACTTTTATTTAGTCTTGTGTCCCTGAATTCTGAGGCTGAGGAGCCACTACCATAAAATACTGAAAGTCAACATTTACATTGACAGTGGTTTTGCCCCAGGTCATATTACTCAATTCTGGATGATGACTGATAATGCTGCAGGTTGGGTATGACTCCTGGCCAGTTGTACCTTCCTCTTCACATGGCAAAATAAAATGATTCAGCTGGGTGCAGTCAGGAAGTGTCCTGAGGCGTGGGTTTGCTAAGTACTAAAAAGAGATTAGCTAATAAAATGTGTCTGAGAGCCAGACTGATACTGATATGAAGGTATGAAGAGTTGCAGAAAATAAAACTATTACTTGGTGTATGTATCTATCCTGAGGCAGCTAAGTGGCCTATATTCCCATCTCACTGAATTTTCTGTTAGTGTTAGTCAATGGAGGTTGATGTCTTCCTTGCTTGAGTTAGCAGTGGCACTACTTCTGTAGCTTTCTCAACTACTTCTGAAATGACAGCAATGGAAATCTTCTAGTGATGTGCTGTGTGTTGCATGGCTTTGGGCTGGTTGTAATATCCCTGTTAGGACAGTAGTTCATCACCTTGGTAGTTCAGAGAGTCCAGTTGGTCTTGAAGTAGGTGCTTCTATGAAAGGAAGGCAGGAACTGCACCTGCTAATGAACAGTTATTGTAGCATTTTTGTTAAAAATGAAGTTGTTATATTGCTATATAGTCAATCGCTATGGGGTTGTGTATTTTATTATTCATCAATAAGGTGTTTTCCAATGATACACTTTTAATGTACCAAACAAATGCCATGGTTGGTTTGTTCCTTCTCTCCTTCCCTCAAGAGGGAATATTGTGTTCTGTGGCTGAGCGTTTTGTTGTGATGGATGCAGAAATGGGTGCTACAACTGCACTTCTTGGTGCTGGCAAAGGCAAGAGCAAAGTTTTGTCCTAGGAGTGAAAGTGATGATGTCTGTGAGAGGCTTTTTTCCAGGGGAAATCTTGCCTCAGTCTTGTACCTGTCTCAGTAAAACTGTAGCAGCTGCATTGGCATCTTGCCCTTCCCCAAAGGCAGCTACACTGCACCAGGGAACAGAGCTGTGGACTTCAGGTGACCTTCTAAGCAGCTTGGATTGAGGCTCTTGGAAGGGAGAGATAATGATCTAAGAGAAGGAATGCTTCCACTGTGGTGCTTGGGGCCTGTTATTAGTACTGGAAGGTTTTTGTGAAACATTTCTTATGCCAGTTCCACTAGAGCAGTATGCAGAGTCCTTCATCTTTGATAGAGGAAGGTATTTTTGAAATGCTTACTTTTAAAAAGTTATCTTTATAAATATTTCCTTGGCTTGCAAACCTTTGTTTTCTTGTTTCTTTATTGAACATCCCCCCAGAAAAGTTTTTGAAATCAGGACTATTATTCTTTCTTTTTCTTGTTTTGTGGGATTTTCTTTTGGCGGGAGGTGATTGCAAGTGTGTTTGTTTGGTTGTTTTGTTTTTATTTTTTTAATCTTATCCCTCATTTTCTACTAACCCCTTCCTCCAAAGACTGTAGCTCCTTCATGCTTCCCAGTTCTCAATTCCACCCTGATTAACTTTGAGTTGGTTGGGAGAACATATTTCATTCTTTTTGCATTCCTGTTCTGTTGCAGATTTTGACTTGAACTATTTTTGGCATTGGAGCAAGTTTACAGACTACATGCAGTGCATCCTCACCTTCACTGGTGTGACTGGTTACATCACTTACCTGTGGCTGGACTCCTCCCTCTTTGTGGAAACACTGGGCTTCCTTGCTGTGTTCACTGAGGCCATGCTGGGCGTCCCCCAGCTGTACCGCAACTACCAGAACAGATCGACAGAAGGAATGAGGTATGGTGCTTCTCCTGCATCAAACACGTGTGTGTGCCTTCGTGGGGGTTGTCTCTGGAGTGTGGGAATGCTTTTCCAGGAAGGGTAATGTCATCTTTACAATTTTCACTTGAAAACACAGCAGCAATTGGAGTAGACTTTCTATTGGTAGGAGCTGGTGCAGCACTGCTGAAGGCATTGGGAGTTCCGTGTCACCTCTGAAGTCTGACCCATTATTATTCAAGTCCAGCTGGAGAGTTTCAAGGTGAAATATGTTCTAGTGAAATAAACATGTGAAACCACTGCTGTTGCCATTAGCAACATTTTGCAGTTCTACTCAAGCTGTGCTACGCTGGTAATTAGAAATGGTCTAAAGAGATCTTGCATATCAAAAGTAATAAAGAGGATGAAAATATTTTGAGCCTGCAGCCTATAACTATCAGTGTAACTCATATAATTAGCTTTCCTCACATATCTGCTCATCACTTCTTCATAATCCATTGCTACGTTTGTAGAAAATGCCATCAGTATTTATTTTTGTGTCAAAGCTTGAAACTGACATTTATGAAAGCTCCAGTGTGACTTTCACAGTCATGACTGTAAAAATGTGGGACAGAAAACTTCAATCTGTGCCCACTCTTGAGTCATTAAATCAGAATATTTTTTTCATACTGTTTATTGGATAACTCAAATGGTAACACTAAGATTATGAAGGCAACTTGTGAAGCTTTTTGAGAGAGGAAACCTTCACTATGGTACATCAGTGCACTGGTCTGTGGGAACACTACAACAGCAAATTCAGTTCACAGAGTACTGTGATCATTTGTGACTCTGTTTTCTCTTTCATTGTTTCATTATTACTTCTCTTCATTCCTTTTAAAATTTGCTGGGATAATTTTTACTTTGGTCAAAACAATTAAACATGCCACCCCCAAACCAAAGCAATTCTGTCCTCTTGTTTGCTTTACTTGTTTGGCTTGAGCATGCTTATACTAGCTACTCTGAGATCCTTTCTAACTTGAAATGTTGAAATGTTCAGAAATTTGCTTTGACGCTTCAGGCATTTTCTGATTGGGACCCTATTTGGTATGGAAAGAGTCAGGATTTGCTTCCAAAATATTGGGGTATTTTTCATACACCCACTGTCTTAGAAAATTCTGTACCTATGATATCCAGAAAGCAACTTATCTGCTAGGCAGTTTTTATGCTCTGGTTTGACTTTTCCATTTCTATTTTTCATCTGTGAATCATAATGCCATATTAATGATGGCCACTGGTATTGTTTTGCTTTTCCTTAACTCCTTCCTGGGGATGTGAGTTTCAGTTTTGCTATTTCTTGTATGTGCTATTAGCAAAATCATTTAAAAAATCTCTTTGTTCTTTGTAAACTGCTAAGCATAGAATTGCAGAATTCTCATCTAGGACTGCTTGGCGAAAGAGTACTGTGTTTAGTCAAGAGAAAATAGCATAAAAGCTCATGTTTCCTTGCCATGGAACAGAACCAGGTCAAGCATAGCCACACTCCTTATCACTTGTGCCCATGGTTCCAGAATGCATTCCTCTCTCTGGTTCCACTCTTGAAGCAGTACTTTATGTGGCATTAGACATTGATGGGTCTGGGCACTGATGAAGCAATGCATAACTTTGTGCTGTTGTACTGCAGTGGGAGGATATTCATGCATATCTTGGTGCTCTTTCTTTTTATCAGGTTAAATTGTGGTTTTATATATGTTGCAGGTACCACACACACTTTGTAGTACCATGCAATCCTGAATTGACTGGATGTTCTCTAAGCAGTACTGGGCTGTTGCTCCTGTGAGAATGAGTGACTTCTGCCAGTATTTCCACTGTTGGAAATACTTCCTCTGAACTTCCCTTCCTGTGCCCACTTCTCTAAGGGCATATCAAGAAGAGACCCCAGACGCAGGAACACTGAAGGCAGCATGTAACAGTGCAGCCAGCCTACTTGCATGGGTATTTACCAGGTGAGGGCTGGCTGATGCCCTGGTTAGCTGATTCCCACTGCTCTGTGCAGTTATTTACAGCTCAGGGCAGAAATAACCATGTGTGTGGTTGGTTACGCTGTTGGAAGCAATTGCATTGGAGATCTGGGCCAAAATGGCTGGCTGCCAGCCATGCTCTTAGCAAGCCTCAGTGGCAAAGAAAAAGAGATGAGTTTCTAGTGTTTCTGTGACTTGAAGCTTAATGGGGAGAGCAATGACTATTAAGCTGTTCTATATGGTGACCTTTGGGTCAATCATCACATCCTGGTTAGAGGTGGTAATTTCTTAAACCACAGTAATTCTGTCACCCAGTGCAGGAGTGCAGTCCCTGATAAAGATCACAACCTTTACTACTGCCAAAGAAGTGGTTGTTCACAGGTCCTCGTGGCTTGGCTGAGAAAAGCTGTAATGTGCATCTGTCTCTGCATGTGTCTCTGAACTGGGACAGAGCAGCTGATACATTAATTCCATTTAGCAAACAAGTCCTTTCATAAAGGTTAACTGCTGAAAAAGAAATAGAGAATAAAGTCCCAGTATGTGGCCCCATCTGATCAGACTATCCTGCCAGACTCATCTGACACTCTTGTTTCTGAAAAAAGGCCACACTATCCACAACCCTTACCCCCCAGTAACACCTGTTTAAGTGAGAAGTTGAGGACATCTCATACTTGAGGTAGCAGTCATTTCCTGATAAACAAACTTGGAGACTAGGGGCCATGAGAGCGCTAAATGGGAGAGGTGGCTGCAGTGGCAGCCAGGATACCCTCTAGGACTCTATTTTGGAAAGGGTCCTATCATCTCACCCCTGTATTTCCATTTGCTACTGCCTGAAAAGTCCCCTACTGAAAATGTCCTCTGTGTCTGAGGTAAATGTCCAGAGGGCATCTGCAGCTTAGACAGTTTTGTTTATTGTCATAGAGCATGGCTGGAGTGAAGGAATCTCAGTTATGTGCTTTGTAGTGCTCCTGAGAATGAGTCTGCTGGTTCTTTGATAGCTCTGTTCTACTGGATAGAGCTCCTCACATCTTACTAAGTTTTCATTTTTCCCTTCTTTTCTCATTTTCCTTCTTTTTGTAGGATTATTACTACTAGGTCCTGTAGCTTCCTCCTCTGTTCTGACAGAGCAAAGACCAAAGGAGAAGTTGGAAAGAAATGGAAACAATAAAAGTAGAAAGGAGATGCATGCTGAGTAACAGCTTTTGTGGAGTGAAGATAGTGTAGTATGTCCTTGTGGGCTGATGATTGATCGGTGGAAATTTTCCTATGATTAAGTAAACAACTAAGCTAGTCAAAGTAACAGAAATTTTCATCATGTTCTCTTTGACGATTCACCTGATTACTTTTGGGATGAGTACTTTATAGAAACTTGGAACTCTGTTTAAGTATTTAAGTACTTTTGAATGGTTGCAAACCTGAATAGTACAGTAGTAGTTATATAAATTACAGTACTAAACTTGACAGAAGTGCTTTGTAATGAATTGTATTAATACCTATCAAATAAATATTCACTTAATCTCCATTCTTTTCAAGAACTAAACTAGTTCTGGTCAGGTCACCTAGTAAAAGAGTAATTTAATTACTTTAATTATTGGGGTCGATTAGAATTTTAAGCAATTGTGTTAGAAAAGACAAAAGCTGCCTCAAAGTTAAAGAGCTTTAGAGTATTTGAGAAAAAAAGACACTATGACATTAAAAGATTGTTCATCACTTGTAAATGTTTTTTATATTATGTGGTAAAATATTACAAGATGTGACATCCAGAACACCTCTCCTATACCACCTGTTAGGAGTCAGAGCTGCTGAATGCTATAGTTGGGATCTGATGCTCCTTATTTTATTAACTGCTTTTGTTTGGGGAGAAGAAACATACAGACAGGAACTTACTCTGTTATTTATCTTTTCGTCCCCACTCCTTCTAGGATAGTTGCCTCCCAGTCACTTTCTCTTTCTAATAAACTGCATTCATAAGTGTTCTGGTTTGAAAGCAAAACCAGTGAGAGACTCTAAGTCAGAAATACAATTTATTGGGAAAAGAAAAAAAAAAGAAGACAAAAATACATGTAATGATACAAAAGGAAGACCACTGACAAAGTCAGAATACAACCTGACACCCCTTTGGCCAGCGTGCTGGTAGCAGTCTAAATTGGAGTGGCAGATGTGGTTGCTGTGTCTTCTCGGAAACCTGTGGAAAGGCTGCTTTTCTGTCTAGAAATCCCTGGATTTATCCAGGCGGGAATGCCTAGCTTCTCCCTCTGGGCGGAGCATCTCACAATGGGCTGATGTTATTTTGAGTCACAAGGTGTGTTCTTAATCACCTGTTAAACAGAACTGGCTCCTGGAGAGTGTTATCTCTGAGTCATGTGGCAAGACATTGATGGGCCCATTAACAGGAGATAAGGAAAACTGTCCAGATGCAACTTGGTGCTCAGTCTTGGACAATAAGAAAAGGTAGCATACAACAGGAGGCAGTGGAAAGGGCAGGAAGGTTGCCTCTGGATCTGGCAGCAGCACTGCTGCACACAGAGGTGAGTGCATTGGGAGAATCCCATTCTTGTGTGGACACACCTTTTATGGAGTTCCTGTGGGGGGGGCAGTGTGTACTTTTATGCAGGTGTGGGGAGAGCCTCTGAGGGGAGACACTGCTGTTATTATGCTCTCCTCATAATCCCATCTGACCTCCCTCCACCAAAGGAGGAGGATGGAGGGTTGTCCTGGGTGACTTTATGATGCTTGTGTCCCCATTTGTTTGTTTAGCCCAGAAATAAGTTTTGCACCTTTAAGACTGGTTCTGAGAGCAAAGGCAGAGAGAGAAGAAGAGCAGAGTTTGTTACCAGAAACTGCACTTGGCTCCCCTGCATCCTGCTAATGGACTGTGCTGTCTGCAGCACAGACAGACAGCGGGACAGAGCTCTCCTTTGCTTTTAGCTAGTTTTTAGCTAGTTTTTAGCTAGCTGAGGCAGAGAAGTTCCCTGGACTGAGGTTTTTCTTTTTCTTGGACCTGTTTAAACCTGCTCTGGACTGAACACTGAGAGGAGCACCGGCAGCTCGCACCTGTGGCCCACTGGGCTGGGTCTGGGCCATGGCATTTCCAGCACCGGAGGGACTGATAAGAGACTGAGTGAGCAGAGCTACAGCCCATGGAGAGGACTTTCTGAGTTTGTTATCTCTTTTAGAGCAGCAAGAGGTTTTATTGTTTAATACTGTTCATTTTTTTTGTGCTGGTGAATGCTTTGGCTGTTAAATAAACAAGTTTTTTCCACTTTTCTCCAAGGAAATATTTTCCCAAACCAGTTGGGGGAGGGGCCACTTGAGTTTGCTTTCTAGAGAGAACCCCTTTGGAAGTTTTCTCCCAAATTTAACCTAAACCAGAACAAGGGTGTTCCTCTGTAAGGTATATGGCCAAGTTGTAGGTGTATGGTCTTACCCAAGGACCATGTTAACCTTAGGACTGCATGAGGATTGATTTGCTCCAGGACAGTATTGCATTCCTGTCTGCTGCCCTGCTCCGGAAAAAAAGCAACTGCTCTTCATCAAAAGTTTTTTGCAAAGACTTCTCAAAATCACCTGGCAGTAACCCTTTTTGACTGCCAGCTGCTGCTCAAACCCCATGGAGAAGCAGTTTCTTTTCAGTCAGAGCTGCTGCATGGCAAAATCTTCCCAGGTCCAAGAAAGAGGTCTGTCAGTAGGACAGAGCTGGGCTGCATATCTTGAAATCTCAGAAGCCACAGTCCATTGGATACCCAAATGTGCCCATCAGTTGTTAGCTTGGAAACATGTGGGTTCAATAAAGCAAGGTATTTTTGCAGCAGTAGTTGAGGTCCTGATATGCACTGTTGTCTCTTTCCTGGCTGCACTCTGAGCATGGGTTGGCCCTTGCTATGCCTGGCTCAGGGCTGCATGGTGCAGCTGCAGGGTCAGAAGGACACAACCAGGGACACAAACCTGTGTCATCCCTCTGCAAGCAATTTCCCAGGTCTGTCTTCTTGCTCATGGACAGCTTTTAGTCTGCTTGGAAGGAACCTCCTTTCTGCACAACTTTGACTGTTGAGTTTGGCTGACATTGGGTTGGGGGCACAGAATTTCACTGCCTGGACACAGCCAACACAATCAGTGACTCTGCTTATGTGTTGATAGGAGACTGTCTTGGGAAATCTAGTCTGAAAAGGCTGAATGAGGATAATCTCAGGATTTCATTAAATCGGGTTATTGTGCTATGAAAGGAAAATAGTAATTTAGTAGCTCCTGAGGCAGTGCTGGGTCAGTCACAGTGATTATTCTGTTTTAAAAAGTACAAACCACTGACGGAGAAACAACTGGCATTTATTGTCTCAAAAGCTGCTGGAGTCAAAAGCTGCAAATTATAAGAAGCTTTTTCATTCAGAAATGTTTTATAAGGCGTGCTGCAGCTGTGAGCTAGTTATGAGCAAGTGTTTATCTGAAATGTATCCAGTGAAATGAGTGTGGTATACAGAGGTGTGAAAGAAATAAATTTTATTAAATTATTCTAATATGTATATATATTTAATATATTATTTACTTTTCTCCTCTATAGATAATATTAAAAATACTAGAAGACAGTATTTCTTAGAGAGATAAATTTTATTGTTGGTTGCTTTTATTGAATACTGCTCTTTTTCCTTTATGAGACATGCAGCTCTTTTTATCATTTTTCATGAGAAATTTTTTGACTTCTGAGAACAGTGTTTGTCCCAGAGACAAATCCTGGGTTTATTCAAAAGTTGAGAAATAATGAAAGCTGCTATATTTTTTCTGCTTGCCTTGTATTAACCAGTTGCTGTGATGAAGCAACTGAAGGCTTTATTCAGGACTGGCTAACCAATGTCTGGCCACCTCCTTTAGTGAGATTTAGATTTAAGGAGATTCAGCAAGTGCTCTAAAAATGCTGCTCCTGTGGTTTCTTGGGATTTTTTTAGCCTGAGGGAATTTTTTATTTGTGAATAAGTAAAACAGCTTCAGTGAGTTACTTCCTTTGGAGTAACTTTTGAGTTACTTCCTTTATGCTATTTAAAAGAAAACAAATCCTTGTGCTAGAGGGAGGTAGCAAGACTTGTGGATATTTCTGCTCAGGCACCAACTATGTATTAGCTTCTTCAGCATAAATTTAGTTCCATTAAAAAGGGAGGCAATTCACATCTGTTATGGCAATTTTGTTACATATCTGTGCTTTTTGTGTGAGGCTCAGTAAGGGAGTAAGAGAAATTACCTGGAAAAGAACTTAAAAAGTGCTAAAAGGAAGGGAAGTTAAAAGAGAATGATGCAAGCAGTGGCCATATTGAATATTATGGATTTTTTTCTCTTTAGCTCCTTTTTCTCAGTGTCAGAAATTGCATGGATGAGAGCAAAATCAAAGAAATAGGAGTAGGGATAATGGATGCCTATGAAAAGATTTCCTTTCCTGAGCATGCCACATACACAAAGCGCAGACACCAGTACAGTGGAGACCTGAGTTAGGAGTAAATTGTGTCCAGTCCAGAACTAATACCAAGGAAGATGCTGAATAGAGAGAGAACTGTTTCCCACGGGCTTTGGCATTATACCCTCCAGGTGCTGGTTAAGCAGTGTCTTCTGTTATTCTTAAAATAGTAGCTGCTTTGTATATTAAACAGACAAACTGAGAACATGGTAGAGCGGTATGGGGGGTGAGGGCCATTTAGTTCAAACAAACAAACAACCAACCCCCAATATAGTTTTGTGGATTCAAATCATCTGACCCAACTAAGAAGCAGGTTTTCATTGCATAAAGCATTGTGCGGACACTCATAGGGACTAAGTTATGAAAAAGTAGTTCTTGAGGGACTAGTTAGGACCTAAAAGTAAAATATGGGGCAAATAGAGAAATCAAGGTCTTAAGCATGAACCAGAACTACATCAAGTAAGTGTAGAATTATTAGCTCTACTTAAATGTGGTTTGTATTTAGGGTTGTATAGCCCATTCCTTAGTTTTGCTGCCTTTCCTGTTGCACTAAGTTAATCACAACTGTCACTGTGCTTACAAATTGTCTGGCTTAAATGATATAATTTACTGTTGTTCTGTGATTGTATTCTTTTGTCTTCCTAAATACTCTTCTTTACTCAGATCCTTAGTTTTCTTTATGGACCTACAATTGTTGTCATTGCTTCTGCAGCTCCAGCCAGCATTCATAGTTTTCTGGGGAAGTTTTAATTGTTGGATTGTTTTGCTTTGCTGCATTTCCTCTTCTGCTCCTGGCACTGATTAACTGGTTGCTATTGTCCTTTATCATGGCTTTTATGTAAAATATTCCAAAGTTTTTAATTTCTGGACTTTGCATGCACATCCAGGTTTGCATAATAGTCAGTGAACAGTTTTCATGACTGGATGGTTGAGGTTTTTGTACAACTGTAAGGCTTACTATAAACTGCTTGTCTTCTCTCTTAACCTTTTCATTTGTAGTTCTAATGGGCAACAGGAACATCAGATTCCCTTCTGAAATCTGCCTGTTTTAAGGCTAAGAGATTAAAGAAAGTAGTCTGTAATCCTCAGAATATTTCTAATTTCTTCTCCCTTGAAAGTGTTACTACATCGGGAAAATAAACAGGCTCGGTCTCAGTGCACTCAGGATGAGGGCAGAGTCCTGTCAGCATGTGAACAGATGAGCTTGAAACTATTTTGTTCTGATGCTAGGAATTAAGTGGATCCTCTCCTCTTCTCCAGACCTTGTTTTCACTTGGAGCAGACCTGTGATCGATGCCCTAGGTTCAAGGGCCTGCACTTCCTGCTTGACTCTCTGCAGATCTATGGCCTGTGGGTTGCTGTGCTGGGTCAGCACTGCAGTCACCTCTGTGCTCACCTGCTGTGTCTCCCCAGAGCTGTTCTCTCAAGTCCTGCAGCACAGTATGAGTCTCTGAAGACAGTTCTTGTTGCCCTTTTGCTCCTTCCCCAGGAGGGAGACCTTCCTTCCCTCAGCCTCCCAGCACTTCTGACAGCGTGAGCAGCGGTATCCACTTACCTTGAGCATCTTGAAGGTTGTAGCACAGTGTGGACTGCTAAAGTTCTTGCACATACTGAACCTCTTTCTCATTTCTCTTCCCCTGGCACCTCATCCCCTCTGTTCAAAAAGTAAAATCAAAGCAAATGACTTCAAACCAAAAGTATTCATCTTTTACAAATAGTTCAAGGCTTCTGTACAGTAATAGGAATAAAGCTCTGCTGGCATGTTTAATGAGTGCTCTCTTGGTAGGTGCTTTTCTCTGTGCCCTGAGAATTTGAATTACAAGAGAAAATTTATTGTACTTCTGTTACAAAACCATTCCATTAAGTTTAGGTGCTCTGTCTTCCTCTGGCAAGGAGGTGTCATGCAAGGTATTTTGCATAGATAAAGTCAGGTAAAGGCACAGAAGATGGGAATTGAGCCTATCATGAAGACATGAGAGATGAAAGTTTTCTAAAAATGTTGTCTTCCTCTGTTACCTAACAAATTTGGGAACAGAGGTGCCTCAGTTTTTGACATTCCAGCACCTGTATTGCTTTGTTAGAATTCACCTCAGCCAATTTTGTAAGTGAGTTAAGTTACCTGCACATAAGTGGTTGCAGAGCTGTCTCCGTTAGTGCAGTAGGACTGAATGGGATTAGAAATATGGAGGTAAACTGAGATTTGAGTTTGAAGAAATACAGGTTGAGATGCAAGGATGCAAACAGCCATAATGATAATACTGACTGTGATGAAGATCTGTAAAGTCAGCAGAGAGGTGAGTAATTTAAGTAGTTAACAGATGAGCCAGAACAGCATTAAAAAGAGAACAAAGAACCTTAGGTCAGGAAGTGACTTTGCAGGGTGGTCCAGAAAGACTACTACAAAGAATTGGGTAGAGAATGGGAGTCAGGCAGATGTGAGTGGGTCAACTACAGAGATTTTCTGTTTCAGCTTTGACCTGTAATGGTGTGTTTGGTCCTCTGCTCCTCAGACACAGAGGGACAAGCAAACAGAAGAAGAGTGGGAAGTGCAGAGACTGACATACTGAATGATGAGCCCAAAAACTGAGATGGGGAGAAATGCTCATAGTATTCTTGAGTGGAATGTGGAAAAAAAAAAGTCTTGATATCAGAAAAACCTGTTTGAACAAGGTTGAAAGGTAGGGTTTTAATTTGTTCTGGGGAGGATGGCTAGGAATGATACATGTCTACATCACATCAGGGAATTACATACCTAGCCAGATGTCCTGGCATTGTCAGGCAAGTTTTCAGGGTAAGTTGTGGAAGCCTTGTCCTGTCAGATACTAAGTCTCATAACAGAGAATTTCCTAAAACAGGATTCATAGCATACAAGGCAGCAGATGGCAAGAGTTTGGGAATGAAGATAGGCTAGGGGATATCTATCCTTGTTGAACTGCAAAAAAACGTACTGGGGCTCAAATTTTAAGATTTGTTTCATGCTACTGTGTGTGGGATGTGATCATGATGCTTTTATTTCCTCCCTGCAGCGTTCAGTTCTGCCTACAGCAGGTCTTGAAAGCTCTGCAGCCACTGTGGGTCAGTGGCAAAGTGGAAAGTGGCTCAGAAAGTGTTGGTTTGTGGTGGCACCTGCTGACCAAGCACAGCCTTCCCACTGGGCTTTGCTTTAAGAATCAGCATAGAGGTGTATAGTGTGTCACTGTCACCAGTAACTTCATTGCTGCACCTCTGTGTGCACTTGAGCATGTGGAAGGAAATGGAGAAATCTGGAATTTCAGATGAAGAACTAGGTGGTGACATACCTTCATATAGAGCTTGCAAGGGATTATTTCATAGAATCGATAAGGTTGGAAGAAACCTCTCAAATACTGAGTCCAGCCATTGACCTAACACTGCCAGGTCTGCCATTATTTCCTTATGGTGCTAAGATGTTTTGGAGGAGAATGCAAGCTTTGTTCTTGCAAGTATCTGTAATTCCTTTCCAGACAGTAATCTGGACTTTGTCCCTGAGTGATCACTCTTATTTTACCCACTAGTGTGTTTGGGGTTTTAATTTCCCCAGTGTTTTCCTAGAACATGAGAAGCATTTTTACTAACTGAAGGATGTGATTATTCATGAAAAGTAATGACTGCAACATCATTAGATTTTGTCCTTGTGGATGCTGGCTTTGAAGACAAGTGAACTCCAATCATCTAGAAAAAGGAAAGCACTGGAGCTGGGACTGTTAACTTGCTGTATATTGACTAAAGAGGTAATTGGGGTTTTTGAAGTAGAAACTAGAAGTGTGCTCAAGCTTTGTACTTGTTATCATATGAAGATGAAGGGAAAATGTGCTCAAATTACCTCGAGTTGAATGAAGAGTCTGATGATCTCTTGGATGTCTAGGGCAGGAAGAAAGGAAGATTTAAAAGCATTGCTTTGAACCTTGGGATACACAGCTGTGCTGAATCAAACCTCTGTTCTCTCATGTCTTTTGATTACCTTTCAAATTGAATTTGTCCCAAGTTATTTACAACTAGAGCAGGAAATGCACTGAATTGTGTTGCACAGGGACGTTATTTTCATACTTCTTGGCAATGGTCTTGCAGGACATAGCAGTGACATGGCAGTAGGCAGGCTGCAACTACTGGGATGTGGCAGGCTAACTCACCCTGCAGGGAAGTGAGCCATGGGAAGGAGTGCTGCTTCCTGGGATTTGTTTCCCTGTGCCCTTGCATGGCAGCAGGTCCTTTTATCACCCACCTTTCAGTGCATGATGTGGGGCCCCAGGGTGGGCTGTGCCAAGTGGCTGGAGAGAAGATGGGCAGCAGGAGAGCATCTAGAGCAGTATGAGCCAGCAGCTGTGCCTGCAGCTCCACCAATTGCAATGCCATGAGTGGGAGATGAGAGACTGGGAAGCAGGGACAGATCTTTGAGAACAACTTCACGAGTGAGATCTTGAAGAATGGTGTAATATAGGTGTGCTCTGCACCATTCTCATTACATTGATGGTGCCATGTGTGTTGGCAGCTGACTGCGGTTATCATGAGAGGTGCAGGATGTGATTTTCTGCCCTGGCACCAGAGGAAATCTGGTCCCTGCCACGGAAGCAGGTCTCAAGCTTCCCAGTTCACTAGCAGTAGAAACAGAGCCTGTCTGATGTGTGTTCATACCACATGTCTAAGCAGACCTGAGCTTTGCAGTCTGGTTGGTATCCATCTGTGTCTCCTGCAAAAAGGGCACTGGTGTGAATTGTGGCTCAAATCTCTCCTCTGATTCCACACCTGCTTCATAGAACTTGGAGCTTTTTGTGCTGTTTAAGACCTGCTGTCCTTCTTTCTGCAGCACAAGTTGTAGAGTGCTAGAAGTACTTTGTAGCTGTTAAGGGTTACCAGTTTCTGGACCCCTACAGACTGAACTTTAGGCAAAGCTGCTTGGCATAGTTGGAGGCCATATTAGTGATCCTGGACTATCTGCCAGCCCTGTGTGTCGTGTCTTGTAGTTTCCTCTTGATTATCCTTTCACAGACACGTTCTAACAAATACTGGCTTTTGGGTGGATATGCTACATGGGATCAAAATGCCTGACACTGCCATACTTGGGAATTTAGAAAACACATATTAATGAAAAAAAAAATTACAAATACCCATTTAACCTGATTTTCTGTGAAATTTTTGTTTAGATGCACCTTTTTGGGTTTGTTTGCCTGATGGTGTTTCAGACTGAAATCCTGCATTTAATCTTTCCTCATTGATGAGTACAGTCCCTGAAAATCACAGGAACTTATCTATAAGTTGCTCTTGGATTGCAGCTGATGTGGTATCAATTGCTTCTGATTGTGGCTTTAACTCATCTGCTTCAGCTTGGTTACAGAGGTCCAAAATAAATGCTGGATCTCTCTTGCTGCACGCTCCTCTTCTGCTAGTATTGTGGGGCTGGATTAATGTCTTTCTCTGGAGATGGTCAGTGCTGCTCCAGCCTCAGAGGAATTGTTGAGAAGTGAGGTAAGGCACCCACACCAAGCAGGGCATGTAGGACTGGTGAATGGTTTCATGCTTGGATTCCCAGCTGGCTGTGCAATATTTAAAACAAGATCTTTGCTTGTTCACACAGAAGGACCTGTCTTAGGGTATGCACACTTAGTTTCCATGTTTTCAAACTTCAGACACTTTGGATATCAAATCCATGTGTTTTCTTTTTTCTTCTTTTCCTTTTAATTGTATTTGGCAGGCTAAGCAAATTGGTTAGCATGAGGAGGATTCCTTTTTTTGTTAAGCCATATGGCATTTTGTTAGAAACAAATGCTCTGTTTATTAATTTTTGTTTTGTGCAGTGTTAAAAATAGCATGGCATTCGTGTTTCATGTTTTCTGGTCTGTGTTTCACTGCTGTAGGCGGGCCAGCCTCTGATTGAAGTACAGTGTTAGGGATGCTTGCTGTCTTTCCTAAGTAGACTATTTTGGAGCTGCAAACGGGAACTGAAAGTTTTCCAAAGTCAGGATGTTAAAACTGAGTCTGCTTTCTCTTCCAGACATACTTGTGCAAATGGCTTGTGGGAGGTAGCAGCTTAAAAGGTTGCTGGAAAGATACCTTCTGTACCGTCTTCCTCACTTCCCAAAACCAAATGCAGTGTTGAAAATACTCATTGACAGGCTGCTTCTGTGTGGATTTATTCCTGAACTAAATACTATATTATCAGCTTTTAAATTATTTTATTCTGCTTTTGTATCCCATCATTCAAAGATTTGTCACTGTGTTTTAACATGTGTGAAAGTCAAGTGCTAATATATGAAGAAATGTCTGAAACCATGGCAGTCTAATCAGATTTTATGATTTGGCAAAACCTGTGTCATGGTCAGGATATGGGGAAGTTTACCATGATGTGGGGCCATGATGTATGGAAGTTGTAGACAGCTTCCACTGATTCTTGAACAGAGTCCAGGCTAATTCTCCTCTTTATGTAGGTAAAGGTAAATAAATTATATTATTTTTTTCTCTTATCAAACATAACTTAAAAGTCATAGAGTGTCTGAGCACAGCTAGCCCTAAGTTTTTGACTGTAGCAGGATGTAATTACATCAGGGCAATACGTACCTCCTGTTGCTATTTGTGCTGAAATGTCTGCTCAAACCACTAGAGGATTTTTCAATGGAAGTCACCGTCTAGTGTCTGATTCTCTCAGTGTCTTCCAGCGTGCAGGGTATTTTTGGGTTTGTGTGTTAAGCTACAAACATGCAGAGTCATAACATCAGTGTGATAAAATCTGCAGTGCAAACAGGAAGCAAGGACTGCTGTGTCTTTTTCCCTCTGCATGTTTTGTGCTCAGTCCCAGCCTGTGTTCTGCAAACTGATGCTCTGCAGCCCTTCTGCTGTTTGGATGGAGGGTTGCAACAGTCTTAAAACAGACTGGTTCACCAGGGAAGTGGAACAGGGAGGCTTCACATCTGATACTCTTTTACAAGATCCTTCTTTTTGTTAATTTTTATTCTTTCAGATGAAGGAAGAAGAAAAATGTAATGATCCACAAGTGACTAATGTTGAGCAGAGTGTGCAAAGACTCCAAGGGAGAATCAGAGACTTGAGACTCTGATTTTGAGACAGCCAAGTTTTGTGCAGAAGGAATGAAGATACTGAGAAGCTTTGATTAGAATAGTATTAGTCCTGGATAAGGCAGATAGAACCTGAATATCTAGCAGATATAATAGTTTTGTAAATTACTCATCCTCTAGTATAGTTCCACAGAAAGAAGCAACAGAATATGGTTTGGAGGTTTTTTTTCCTCTTTCAAATGTAGCTTTTTCTACATCTAAGTAATTCTATAAAAATTAAGGTTTGTTGGCTGACTGCAGATACCGTGTTACTGATAGCTGCTTAGATGCTGTTACTTCTAGTTGCTGTCACTTCATGATTAATATACAAGATACAGGGAACCTGAAAGAAGGAAGTTATTCCATGAGAAAAGTGAATGCTGTTTTCCAGCATGTAATTTATTTATTTAGCAAATGAAGATGGGTACAGCTTATTTATGAAATCTGCTATCAGTGGTAGAGAACAGCAGCACCATAGGGCATTTTCATATTACCATATTAAAAACCATCATTTAGCAACCAACCCCTAATCTAGTGTCTGATCAGAAGGGCTCAGTGTCCCTCTGAGAATTAATTCCAGCAACAGAATAAATAAGTGCTCTTTCAGATTTTAAAAACAGTTGAAAAAATACCAGCTTTTCCTCTTTGTGGTTATTTGCCATTTATGCAGACTTGGCCTGGCTGTTACTACATTAACAACTCCTTCTATCGAGCTCAGCTGTGAGGAAGGCGCTTGCTTTTTAGGAGGTTTGTTGTCATTGGATACTGTGGTGCTGATGTACATTACTGGGAAGTGCTATTTTTACTGCAAGTCTGCCTCAGCCTCTGGCAATACCAGCTATTTGAGTGCAGTTCCTGCCTCTCCAGTTGGCATCTTTATTGTCAGACAGACAAATGCTGCTGTTTGCTTATTTCTGCATCCCGAGGTTGCTCTCTGGCACTGCTCACCCCTAATCTGCTTGCTCATTTGTGCTAAGAGCAGTTGTGCTGTCCTCCTAGAGTGTATCCTCCATATCGACAAGGTGAGCATTTCCTGCCTTCTGCCTCTCCCCAGCTTAGCTTTGGGCTGTTTCAGGAAAGAAATATTTACTCCTAAGTCCTGCTTTGCTTTGTAGCCGGTGCTGCACAGAACAGCTTGGCTTGTGTGACTTTGCAGATAGCAGGAGGATGGAGTGTGAAGTTAGTCTTTGTGAGATAGTCTGGGAAATTTTTGCTGCATGCAGCCTCTTTGTGCTGTGCTGTCCAGTATAAGGCAGTGTTAATAATGGGCTCTGACTGCCTGTTGTAACAAAGCCTCTTCTGCATTAGCAGTGCAGCATTTTTGCTTGCACTGTGAAGCCAAGGGTCAGACTCTGGTGCACCAGAGTCTGTGGTCTACCAGCCCACAATACCTAGCACATGGCAAAGGTGCAGGTCAATGGGCTGACATTGGTTATATGAGCATCACCAAGACCAAATGCTGGATCCTGCACTTGGGTTGCAACAAGCCCAAGCTACAGGCTTGGGAAAGAGTGGCTGGAGAGGTCCTCAGCAGAAAAGGACCTGGGGGTGCTGGTTGACATCCACCTAAATATGGAGATATTTAAAAGATGTGCAAATGCACCACTTAGGGGCGTGATTTAGAGGTCGACTTGACATGGTTGGGTGAGTTTAGGTTAATGGTGGAACTCAGTGATCTTAGAGGTCTTTTCCAACTTCTATGATTCTATGATTCACTCAGCAGAGTTACAGTAGAGCAGTGAAGCAAGGGCTTAGGTGTGCTCTCCTCTTTTTGTTCTTTCTTCTCCACAACCAGTTGAAAATTCCCATTTCTTCTGGGCAGTAAAATGCTTCCTTTTTCACAGACACTGCTCTTTTCTCCACCAGGCCAGGTAAGGGGCAGCTATCTGCCCGAACTAGAATGGTGTCTTTCTTGTCTACCCCAAAAGTAGGACCAAATAAAAGAATTACCTCTCTTCCCCAGCTGGGTAAATTTGAGAAGCTGCAGACAAAAACTGGCTTTTCTGTGCAATGTGGCATCCTGAAGTGATACAATAGCTGGAAGGTATGAGAATAGTGACAGTGTATCCATGCCATCCATCCCTCATAGTCGTACACAAACCGCTGCATCATTGCAAGTGACATCTGCATATGCAGCAAGGGGAGAACAATTGCAAATCCCAAACCAGGGGGAGGACCATTACTATTGCACTGAGAATCTGGAGACTAGAACTTGACAAGAAGCTGTGTTGATAGTGCAACCTTCATCCAGCCCGTCTCAGGCCTGTGATGTGGTAGTGGGGGCAGAGCCAGCTCTGTTTCCTCCAAGGTGCCACACAGATACTCGATGGGTTTCCCAGCAAGCTGACTTTGAGGCTCTGTGTGTGGGTGCTGGTTGATATGGGAGAGAGTCAACAGCAGTTGTAGCTTTTCCTCTCCCTGGAGTGGGCACGGAAGGAGTGAGACATGTACTGATTTGGAGAGGGTGCTGGGGGCATTCCAGGGTGCTTAGAGTGGTGAGGTGAGGGTCCTGGGCCAGCACACACCTCTTTGCTCATTCCCTAGCTTTACCCTCATGGTGGATTGATGTTGGCTAATGCCAGGTGCTCACCATGCCACTTACACTGCTCCCGCTCCTCAGCTGGACAGGGGGAGAGAAAAATACAACAGAAGGCTCATGGGTTGAGATAAGGACAGGGAGATCACTCACCAGTTGCCATCACAGGCAAAACACTCAAGGAAATCAATTTAATTTATTGCTGATCAAAATCAGAGTACGATAATGAGAAATAAACCCAAATCTTAAAACAGCTTACCCAGACCTCTCCCTTCTTCCCAAACTCAATTTTATTTTATCTTCTCTACATTCTCCCCACAAATGGCACAGAGGGAGAGGGAATGGGGGTTATAGTCAGATCATCACATGTTGCTTTTGCTGCTCCGTCCTCTTCATGCTCTTTCCCTACTCCATTTGGGGTTCCTCCCAGGGAGACAGTGCTTCATGAACTTCTTCAATGTGGGTGCTTCCCATGGTATGCAGTTCTTAATGAACTGCTCCGCTGTGGGTCCCCGTGTGTCCTTTCCATGGGGTGCAGTCCTTCAGGAATGGATTGCTCCATCCACTGCTCCAGGGGTCATAAGTCCTGACAGAAAGCTGCTCCAGCTTTGCTGTTGTGGGCTGCACTCTTCATGGACCCCCAGGTCTTGCTAGGGACCTGCTCCAGCACAGGCTTCCCATGGGGTCACAACTTCCTTTGGGCATCCACCTACTCCAGGATGGAGTACAGGTGGATCTGTGCTCCCCCATGGACCTCCATGGGCTGCAGGGGCACAACTGCTTCACCATGGTCTTCACCGTGGGCTGCAGGGGAATCTGTTTCAGTGCCTGGGGCACCTCCTCCCCCACCTTCTGCACTGACTTTGGTGTCTGCAGGGCTGTTCCACTCACATGTTCTCACTTCCTCTCACCTGGCTGCTGTGTAGTGCAGCAGTTTTCCTCCCTTTCTTAAATACATTATCCCAGAAGTGCTACCACTGTCATTGATGGGCTCAGCCTTTGTCAGTGGCAGAAGCATCTTGGAGCCAGCTGGCATCGGCTCTCTTGGACTTAGGGGAAGCTTGTGGCAGCTTCTCACAGAAGTCACTTTGTAGCCTGCCTCCCTGGCCCCTGCTACCAAAACCTTGCCATACCCCAAACCATCGACTCCAAATTAAGGTCATTTTCAAGGACTTGTGTACCAAGTTTTAAGTTCTCTTCCATTCCTGTCATTCCCTGTCCTGTTCCAGTCTCTTTTTTTCTATCCTCTTCTCATCTGACCAATCTCTTGGCTCCTCTGCTGTCTCCTTTGCTTTCCTCTGTGGCCCTTCATTGCCTTTTCTCTCGCACAAGACTGTCCCCATTTTCTTGCTAAGCTCTTTGTGATTACCCCCTGCACCTTTTGGTCTCTGTTGGACGTGCTCTTTTTGCCCAGTCCCAGCCTCTCCTCTGGGAGGGCAGCCAGCACTCCCGCAGTGACTACATTGCATCAGCCCTGAGAACCTTGGTGCAGCTGAAGGACTGAATGTTGTGGGATGTCAAGCGTTTTCTGTATTTTATTTTCGTTGTACCTTGGTGACTTGCAGGTTTTCTCTGGAGCTTTGTCCAAACTACTGGACTGAGAAGGATGTATGTTTTTTGGTACACAGACAGACCAGTGGCATTAGCTCTTTAAACTACCTGTAGCATTTTTTAAGATCATTTTTGTCAAGGATAAGTTGAGATTTTCATGTGTGTGGAGTGTTGTCATGTCCTCCTGGAGTGAGAGCTCCAGGCATGATGATGATGTCCTTGAGTGTCAGATGTATGAGCTGAAGTGTAGGCTCTGGAATGTGCAGAGCCTATCAGAACATGCACTGAATTTCCCAGCCAGTATTGCAGACTGTTGAGTTGACAGGTGGCTTCCTAGCAAAACACAGACTTGCTTTGGCAAACCTGGCACAGCATGTGACACAGTTAGGGGTGTGCTTGGCTCCTGTGGTTCTGCTGAACTGCAGGTCCTTAAGTTTTCCCTCAGTGATTGATTATTCCTTCTTTGAGGGGGTTAACTCTTCTCTAGGCTGTACATCTTCTGACTCTGTATCTTCTCCTCCACAACTGCACTGCACTGTAAAGTCACTTTAAAAACCCAGCTGGCTTTCTCCATTGAGGGAATGAGTGACAAATATCCTTTGTATTATGGATATTTGTTAAATTCCTATTCAGCTATCTCATGGTATTCCTGAATTTCCCTTTTGTCAACAGTGAGCAGTTAGTTTGATCAGCCTGGTTGAGCATGTGCTTTTAGTGAGGGTGCCTAGCCACGTCAGGACAGATTCACAATTAAATTGTGATTAGTTGCCCAGCATTCATTAATACACTTAAAATCAAAGGAGGAGAAATACTGACTGTCAGCAAGCAAGGCGCCAGTTTTATTACTCTCAGTTTATTGCTTTCCTAATTAAAATCTCAATCAATCCCTTGACCACCACCTGCATCTACAAATGTCGTGTAAGTGTGATGTAAAGTGACTTGGTGTGACTGGGAACGTGCACGGGGCAGGTGGTGCAAGCTCTTTGCACCAAGCACAAATTATGTTTAGAGTTCAGCAGTTTTTTTCTTTCTCTGATTATTTATTTATGTTTTCAGAATGACCTTGGATGGGAAATGACTGCTCACTTAACCCCATATCCTTGCTTGCAGTTCCACATAGTTTCTGTGGAAGGTCCTGATTGTAGACCTGTTTTGTGCTGTGGGCCACATGACCTGAGTTACAAAAGGCTTCTGTACAAACTGATGCTTTTGTCCACCCTTTCCATGTGGGGACAGAATGGGCTGCAGCATTTGGCTTGGAATGGCATTGTGCACTTGTGCCCAAAACACAAATCCTGCAAGGTCCTGCCTGAGTGTTTGAAAAATGAACATTAAGTCCTGCCCTGCTACATGGACCTGACTGTGTGTGATGGCGTCTGTGCTGGCAAGATGTAAATTGCTTGTAATTATGACAAATCATGTGCAATGCTCATTCTGTGAACTACAAAGCTTTTGTCCACTGCTGCTTATCCAGCTGCTTAAAAAGCTCTCATGATAAAGTGCATGAAGCTCAGAAACAGCCTTCCAGGTTTGGTTGTTCACATTTTGTTGAGGACACTGAAAATAATTTGGTCTGTTTGAAGAAATTGCTTCTATTCCCCAGAGTTTCTCCTGATATGGGGGAGCAGAAGCTGGACTACAGGACAGGAAATACTTAGCAGAAGAGCAAGATGAAAGCAAGTTTGGTTATTAAAACGAACTCTGAGCATTGCTCTTGATCTATGTCCTTGATAAAAATCCCTAGTGCTGTTCATCCTTCCAGTAACAGCTGCAGACATGTAATTTCTCCTCTTTCTGTATTACTGGACAATCTGTCTGCTTTTTTTTAGTTTTTTAGACATTTTCTGCAGTAATGAGTTATTTCTTCTATCTGTTTTGTTTGTTTCAGCACATGCTAAAAGTGCGCATGCATGAGAAAGCAATCTGTGTGTTACTTTATCTTGCATGAGCACAGAATGGCATGCAGAAGTAACTGCTGGGATGAATTGTTGTTCTTTTCCATGTATTGTGTGGCAGCCGTGTTTACAGAACACCACTGAGTCAAATATCCTAGCTGGAGATTTTAAAATGTTTGATACCTTCATAGCCACAGGTGTTTGGAGCTGTAATTGCTGAGATAAGAGTGCTGCAGTTTGTGGAGCAGAGAGTTTGATCCTCCCTTCCAAGTACAGTGCTACCTGTCTTGGCTAGGCATGCTGTCTGTCCCTGTCAAGGGGAGTCCCTGCCCGCTGTTGAGTATAAATACTAGCTGCAGTAGGTGGGATCCTCTGGCACAGCAGGTCTAATCCAAAACCAAATTCTCAGTAAACACTCTTCCCTTTCTTCTGCCTTTTAGTATCAAGATGGTGCTGATGTGGACTAGTGGGGACACATTCAAGACTGTTTACTTCATCCTGAATCAGGCCCCTTTCCAGTTCTCCATCTGTGGACTCCTGCAGGTATTTGTGGACATCGTTATCCTGTTGCAGGTTTACTTGTACAGCCACTACCCTCAGAAGCCCGTGTCCCACACTGCACACCCAGCCAGCACCAAGGCCCTGTGAGGAACTTGGCTGGGCACATTGCAGGTCAGCAGAGTCAGCCATGGCATCTCTTCTTCCAGTTGTAAATACTCCTGTGTTGCTAAGTTGAAAGCAGAAATGAGAACAAGTATGGAAAATATGGCTGCGCGTCCAGCTCAGGAGGTTCTGTGTTAAATAACTTGCTCTGTTTTCAGACTTAGCTGTACAGAACTGTTTCTTGGTGGGGGTAGGGGCACTTTATTTTTGCATACGTACCTATGAGCCTTATTAATTCATAAATGTTTGTATATTTAATCACAAGGGCTGGATGGTTTGTGGTTTTAATGCTATTTTAAAATGTTATACCACAGAAATCATAGGATATTTTGTCTGAAACTTCTACCTATTTATATAATATAAAGTCTGTATATTGGTAGGAAGTTTGTGGTGTTTGCTAGCATTCAGTATCTCCACGATGGAAGAAGCAGTATTCAAGAGCAAATCCAGGAGCTTTCTCTTTTCCCTATAAGGGTGTCTGGTGAGAGAAGGTGGGAGTGGGAGGCCCTGCAAAGAGGGGCACAGCCAGAAATGAGCTGGCCACAGATGCTGTAAAGCTAAAGAGCGAGCAGATGTTCATCCCTGATGCAGGAGGACACATGGAGGAGATGATGGAGGGGGTCTGATGGTGCTGGAGTCACATCTAGACTGGCACAGCCAGTCATCCAGGCAAAAAAAGGAGCCAGTGGGAGACTGCAGGGAACTTAGGTAGTCATGCTTTGAAACTGTGGGGTGTGGGAATAGCCTGCCCTGCACCTGGGGGGCAGCACTGCCCCTGCAGCTGTGCACAAGACAGAGCTGGACTGTAGGATGTCTTTCCCAAACCAAGGGGCCAGCAGATGGGTGTTGCCAGTATTGCAAGGCAAGTATTTCTAGATGTGATTGAGCCGCAAAGATAGAAGCAGGTCCACTTTCATTGGCTCAGAGAAAAAATTTAAGACAGAGAAAAAGCTGCATCCCCTGGAGTGGGACCAGCATCTGACAGCTTGATTTGTTGAGGTTGAGATTCATGTTCATGTTGTTCAATGCCAAGCAAGAACCATGTTATGTTTTGGGGTGTTTCCTGCATTGGCTCAACAAGGAAGGAGTCCATGTTTTCCTTTTACTGTTGTGAACTGTTAGGCTCTTAAAGAAGTTCTTCTCTTTTAGAAGAATCAGCAGCCTGTACTGAGAGGGACTGAGAAGGCTGAGAGAGCAGAGTTCATGTAGATGTTGCTCCTAAAGGCCATTAGCCAGCATAGGTCACCATGCTCTGTCTGTGACGTGCAGCTGCTGGTAGTGTTGACCTGTGGGGGCTGTCACCAAGCCCCTGGGCTCCTGTTGTGACACTGCTGTCATGAAGCTGCCCCAGGTGATGTGAGGAGACTGTAGCAATGCTCTTGGTCCCAGGAACAGCTATGCCTGTGCTGCTTCCTTCATGAGGCTTCTTTCTTCTGCTGGGTGAGTCCCATCTGGCCACAGGCAAGGTGTTGGACAGATTTTTCAGAATAATTTTTTCTCTAAGAATAGCCCAAGAGCTTATGTTTTCTTAGCAGTGGCAGCAAGTCTCATATTTGATAACTTCAGTGTGTAAGTCAGATACTTCCCCTACCGCACTTTCTTTGGGAACCTCACGATTTGAATCTGGACTGTCGTCATTGGTGGCAAACTGTCCAGTGGAGGGGAATCACACTGTGCCAGGCACTGACTCCATGCTCGTTGTTCGATACCATACTCTTCTAGGCCTGAAGTGACCTTACAAAGACAATGTACTCAGCATGGCAGACTATGAATGTTTTGTTCCTCTCTTTTCTCCAATGTTCTGGTTGTGTTACAAGAACATCTTGGCTTTTGTCTTTTTTAATTGAAAACTTAACAACTGGCTTCTCTGGTATGCTGCTTTAATGAGGATTGTATTCCTACTGTTTGAAAACAAACACTTTGTTGTGTGTTTTAATGGTCTGAAGGGTTTTTTTTAATAACTTGTAATGGTAAGATGTTTGTATTTGGTGGTCTTTTTCTAATATTCTGCAAAACAGGGGTGTAAGAAAATAATGAAAACATACTTTTGTATGTTATACCTTCACCTGGGAGTGCACACTTTTGGCCACCTCTGTGGCTTTGAACTACAGATATTACTGAGGATAAAACAATTTCTGTTTTTTTCCTTTTGAGATTCTTCCTTGGGTGGATTTTTGAGTCTGTCATCAGTACCTAAACCAGTGAGCTCTGCGAACCAGTCTCATTTACACCAGAGCAGCAAATGCTGGAAGAGAAGCCAGTGAAACCATGTCTAAGTCATCTTTTGTATGTGGCATTTAGCAAGTAGGACTCTTGGCCAGGAACTCTAGAACTTCTTGCAAGGTACTTTAGGGACAAAGTGTTACAGAACTTCTGTTTTGTTCTCTAATTGTCAGGAAGTATCTGTTTCAATGATCACCTCAGAGAATAAGAAATTGCCTACTTTAAATGCATATCTTTGAATATATGGCGCAATTGATGGACTTTATTTTTTTTGTCAGTTGCAATGTTTTTTTTTTAATAAAAATTACCTGTTATATATAAATTGCAGTGTTGCTTTGTTTTGTTCAGGTATAAAATGTGTGCTTCTTAACTCTTGTTATAAATCATCTTGTCAGGGGCATTGTTGATACGAATAACTAATGTGGTTTTTCCTTCTGATGGGTGAGTAAGCAGAAGGCATAAATTGTCCTGAAGTCATGATGCACAGCAGGGATTCTGGATTTCTGTTCCCTGCTCTTCCATATATACCAGGGTAAATTTAACCATTGAGACCACATAACTTGCGTTTGCAATGCTCACACTAAAAACCAAATTACTAACAGATTATTATGTAGCTTTAAAGGAACCCTGTGTCATGCAGGCTGCAGAATTAAGTTGAAGATAGGATACAGATGAGGGACGTGTTTTTGGCAGCCTCTGCACAGAAGATGAGGACACTGAGTCTGTCATCTCATGGCCAACTGCTGCCCCAAGAGAAGTCTTGGCCACTCTCTCTGTTCACTCTGAACAGGAAAACAAGCCAAGGCTGTCAGGAGCGGCCTTGCAGCTGCTGTGCACCTCCTGATCCTGCCAGGCTGCTGATCCAGGATGTTGGGCTGCTCTGGCATGGAGAGGTGGTTTGCTATTGCTGTGTGCAATGACTGCAGGACCTGCAGAAGGGGAGTTGGGGAGGAGAGAGGGCTGGAGGTGTAGGAGAGAGGGTTGGGCAGAGCGAGAGGAGAGATGTGGGGGAGACTGAACTTGCTCAAATAAGGGGTTGAAAGGTGATACTCCTGAAGGGAAGGGATAGAAGGAAAACCAAAACATGAAGATAGGTAAATCAGCAAAATGGAAAGGAGAGGAGGAGGAATGTGAGGGTGGAGAGTAAACCCTGCCTGCTCTCTTGCAGTCTGCTGGCAGTGGAGACCCAAGCAGTTCTCACAGCAGTCAAGCCTGCCTAACACTCGCAGTGCCTGCACCTTCTCTCCCAGACAGTGCTGGTATTACTGGCTGCTGCTTTGGCATTCACTGTGGGGAAGCCAATGGTGGGGCTGGCCCCGAAGGAAACAAAGGGGAACCCCATCTCTGGGTGCTGCAGGAGCCTGCTGGCTGGTGCAGTGCTGCCCCAGACCTCCCTTAGGGCAAATCTCTCCCTCTGCTGTGCATGGCAGGCAGTGGTCTCCACTGTGGCTCCATGGAGGCAGAAATTTCATGGTTAGATGTTTGAGATGCATGCAGTTAGGTGCAATTAAAAATATTTACAACATAAAATAAAGCTCACATTTTGTACTGGGTATTAAGCAAAAATTGGCCCACAGGTTCTGTTTGTTAAATCTGATTGTGATCCTTAGGCTTGAAAGCCAAGCAGGCTTCAAGGACCTGACTGACAACTGTAGCTTTGTTGGAGGCTTTCTATAAGAAAGAAGACATCAATATGAGAGTAAACAGTGTGCCAATAAATAAACACTTCCTGGATACCTGTGCCAACAGCCGTAAATAAAAGACGGGGACTAGAACATAATGTGAGGTTTACCCTAGGGCAGGGGCAGGTCTTTCTGTAAACAGCCTTGTATGCCAGTCCCAAGTGGACGTCAGCATCCAGAAATGCACTGACAGCAAATACAGTGTTTCAGACCCTCCTCCTGCCCTTCTGTGTCCCAGCTTACGTGCACTTGGTCTGGTAGGTGCTAGCTGGGAGTCTGAGGGGCTTCACTCAGCCACAGGTGGGCCAGCAGCACCACACTGGATTTCTCTACCCATAAGCCCTTCCATGTGCCTCTGTCCTCTTCCACTCCAAGGCTTCACAGTCCTCTAAGGCTGTGGCTTGTAGCTGCCAAGGATGCTTTGCCCCCTGAAGCATCTGCTGTGAGGCTGCCATAGCCTGTGCCTATTCTGGCGTCAGCAGTGTAGGACAGCAGCCTCTGTGTGGCTTACAGTTGAGATGACACGAGCATCACATTTTTTCTTTGCATTACTGCTTTTTCTTAAGTGAGGCTGCTGTGCTGTAGGAAGTGGCTGTGCACATGTGCTGTATGAGCTGAAGTTGTGTTTGACTTTGTGCCATTACCTTTCGCTCTGTCCCTTTACCAGTTAACACATCCTTAACTCTCCTAAGCTATGGTTTTCATGACTAGTATTGCCAGCTGCCAGAATTTGTAGGCCTAGATCCATGCATGCTGCCACCAAGGTGGATGTGTGGACATGCAGAAGAGGTGGCTTTGCTCATGTTTCGAGTCTTTGTCCCATATAAAAGAGAGAAATATTTCTTTCCTTTTCTTTTTTTCTTTTTCTTGAGGCAGAACTAGTGTGCTACAATTGTGAAGCACTTAGTTGTTCAAAGAAACAGGTATAACTACCTGCTGGCACTGGTGTGCCTGCAGACAGCAGTGTGGCATTTATTATAGTTAGAGATAAATGGCCTTAAAATCATCTGTGTGCTGTGTCAAAAAACCCCGACCACCATACACAACAAAACCAACATTCTCCAGCAGCTGATCAAAAGCAATAAGCATCACCCATAACAACAGCTGCTCTGGGTGAAATTAATTTTCCTCTGAATGTCTTTTATGTCTGGCAATGTCTGCATCACAACTTTATACAGCTTCCAAATATATGTTGAAAAGGTTCCTGGTTTATATTTGTTTCCTCATCTGTCATCCCAATAGATGAAATGAAACTTTATTAAAAGCTAGGCTTTGACTAGGAGACATAATGAGTGGGTTTTGTCACTTTATTAAAACTCTGTGCATGCTGGAAATAATTATGTGCCTTTTGAAAAATACAAAGAACTCACTATTGAAGGACAATAGCAACTTGATGGAGAACAGCAGCAATATGGTGTGTGTCATCAGTCTGTTTTTCTACACAGCTGCTGAGCTGCAGTTTGCTGTCCTAGCACTGGTTTTTTCATGCTGCAAAGCCAAAAGCTGCATTGATTCATGGTTATTTGCTAGCACTGCAAGTGTGAAACTCTTCGTTCTGCAAGGATGTCTACTCCAGCCTGGCTTTTCTAGTAGTAAGGTAAGGGTGCTTGCAGTTTTTGGGCTTCACCACCTTGAGGAGATGCATTCTGCACCTTCCATGCACACTAGCCGTGGTCGCTTCATTCTCACTGGAGATGGAGCATGAAACACACCTGGTGTGCATGAGCCAAATCACTATGAGAAGTGAACTTGTGAGTCCACCTAGTGAGTCTGTCAGGTGCCACTTTAATATTGAACATCTGAATGTCCCCAGAAGATGCAGTGCTGCTCCTTAGCACCAGGCCACATTGTCTCCCTGCCACTGCTCCCTTCTCCAGTATGCAATCAGCTGGCTCCAAAGCTGTATCCCTGATGTCAGACCTTAATAATCCTTAATGAAAGAAATGTCTCCACCAGGAATAAAAAACCAATAAAATTAAAATCTTTCATGAGTCACAGCAACCCAGTGCTGGCATTGCTTTGCCAGGAGTCTGAGTCAGCCCAGGCACCAGGTACCAGCCCTTGACCCTCCTCTCTAGCACAAGGAGCAAATGTGTTCCTGGTGCTGCTGGGCCATGAAGGATGGGCAGAACCCTGGCGTGGGCCCCTTCATTTGATTTGCCTGCAGTTCAGTACAGCTGGGGCTTTGCTGACCCAGGTGCATTCTGCAGGGTAGGGGGCTCAGTTTTGCTGCCTCCATCTCCTGCAGTGCTCAGCAGCAAGTAACATGACTTACTTCAGATCAGCACGGCAAAACACCACCTCCCTCCACATCCAAATCACCAGACACAAAGAGTCAGCAACAAAGCTTTATATTTTTATTAAAATAAAGTGTAACTTTTCCATTTCCCTTGCTTCATTCCTATAAGGAATGGCTTAATATGAGAGTTTGGTAATGTAGGATTAGTTTTTCAACATATGTTGAGGCAAAAAAAAACCCCAAACAACAGACCAGAAAAATCCTATCTTCAATACATCAGGTTTTGTTCCCTTCCTGGTGGGTGGAGAATATGGAGGGTGACACTGCATGGCTTTAGTACATATAGGAGTGTAGGTACAAGAGACTGTTGGGTTCCATCTCCCTCCATTCCCTGATCACATCCCACCTGTAGGAACACTGAAAGACCCATACAGCATCCTGACTTGGACCAGCTACATAGTTCTGCCAGGGTGGTGGCTGGAAAGCTCATGCATGGAGCTGGCATCAATAAGCAAACATGCAGATGTCACCATATGATTAATTTTCCCTTTAAGGTGACTTAAATCCTTTGAGAATCAGGAAGAAGAGCCAGAACACTTGTTCTAAGGACAGGATTTTCTTTTTCTTAGTAGGAGGGCAAAACCAAAAAGCTACTCCTAATGCAGAGCACAGCTGCTGCACTGCAGCTCGGACCGGAGCCCACTGAAGGTGTCTTGCTGGCTTCACTGGGTTTGTACTACTCCCCTACTCCTGTTTGCACATGACTGCACCACTGAGGAAGACTGCAGAGCTGGGAGTCGCTGCTGGTTTAACATTACCCTCCCCTTCCTGAGCTACATGTAGTTCAGATTGGTTCAGTTGCCTGTTAAGCACATTTCTCGATACATGAGAGATGGAAATAGTTAACAGAAAGTGGAGAAATGTCATCATTTATAATAGTATTTTTAATATTTGGCTGTTAGCAAAGGAAAAATAACCAAGTTAACATTCAGTACCATAGTCAGGAAGATTTTTTGTATGTGTATTTCTGTCATGGGACTAAGATATAAAGCTTAGGATGGTAAATATGCATCTCTACTAAATAATACAAACTGTGCTCACACACAATTCAGAGCAGGCAGCGCTGCCAGCACTCTGGCTGCGCTGCTTCATCTGTAGAAGACAAAAGCAAGCCCCTGGTAAAGCTGAAGGAATGCCTCTGCCCTTCTCTTGCCATCCCACCTTGGCTTGTCTGAGGTTTGTGTTCCTTGGTGGTGCTGCCAAAACAAACGTTGTGTGGCGTCGCAGCACAGGGAGCCCCTTGCTCAGCCCCTTGCACAGGGAGTGCCATTGAGCAGGACAGGGAGGATGTGGCACACTGGTTCTCTGGCTCATGGCATCTGGCACAGGCTGTGCTTCTCATTACATTCTGCTGGCTGGCTGTATTCAATGGCTGCTCCTTGGGCATACCCAAAAATACTTGCTCAATAGAAAAGTCCTAAGAAAAGCAATGGAGCAGAGCTGTACTTGGTAGAATTTGTAGGGGTACTTTTCAGAGGTCCCTTAAGATCAGAAGTTGGTCTTTAGAGAAACCTTGTGTGTGTCTGCCCCTCATTTATGCAGTTCATGGCATTCTTGCAGAACTGACCTCCCTTGTCCACTGCTTCTTGTGCTGCCAACATATGTCCTCAGCTGTTCAGGGTCAAGAACTTCTCTTGGCTTACTGGTCCACCAAGGTCAGATCCTCCTGCTCACCAGCACCTGGTGGGAGTGTGGCACTGAGCCCCCTTGTACTGTCACCACCTAGGAGCTCAGCGTTCTCGTGCCGCTGGCACACCTGCCTGCTGGCTACTCGCTGCTGCTGCTCCTTCAGCTCACTGTAGGAACGGGAAAAGGTATGAAAGATGGACGTGACTGGGAAAGCCATCAGCAAAATCCCACTCAAGATACTACTCAGGGCTACCACCTGTCCAGGTATGCTACGAGGCACCATGTCCCCATAGCCAACAGTTGTCATGGAGATCACAGCCCACCAGTAACTGGTGGGGATGCTGGTGAACTCTTGCTTGGCTCCCAGTTCGCTCTCAGCCAAGTACACCAGCGGTGAGAAGAGGGCCATGGCAACGCAGAGGAAGAGCAGGAGCAGCCCGAACTCGCGGGTGCAGCGACGCACAGTGAGCCCCAGTGTCTGCAGCCCCAGTGAGTGCCGGGCTAGCCTCATCACATACAGGATGCGCAGCGCCCGCAGGAAGCGCAGCACCAGCCCCACCCGCTCCAGGTACTTGTTCCCAGCTCCCCCGCCAGGCTTGCTGCTGTTCTTTGTGGAAACCACATCCACAATGAGAGAGATGTAGAAAGGCAGAATGGCCAGGATGTCGATGATGTTGAGCGGGGTTTTCAGGAAAGCACACTTGTTTTCTGCCTGAATGGATCTCAGCAGGAACTCAAAGGAAAACCACGCCACACACACCGTCTCCAGCACAAAGATGTCATAGCACTTTTGTGAGCATTCACCCTGGGGAGAAGAGGAGAAGGAAACATAAAAGAGGGAAGAAACAGATTTAGCCAGGGAGTGAAACAAAGAGAGTGTCAGTTCTTAAAGGAAAGCACCATGTGAAATTGATACGAATTGTGATGTACCAAAGCAAAATCATGGCTGCTGAGAGGCACTAAAACCAGAGGCTACGTGTTTGACTACAGGACAGGTCAACAGTGCTCTGGAGTGTCCCAAAGCTGCCAAGAACTTGGTGTGATCTTATCAGCTGTTGGCCAGAGAGCCTAGTGCTAAAAGGCCAGTGGCTCACACTTAATTTCTAACCAAGACTTCAACACCTTTAATACAGGATTCATGGATTGTAATAAATATGTAATCCTTCCCTCCCTTCCTGATCAATAATAAATTGCTTACTAATGCTTACTAATTGCTCATAAACACCTACAGCATTTTATGTGATATCCTTGGAGTTACTTATAATCTATTATTCACTAAATACGGTACATATTTTACATTCTAGTGAACATTTATTAACACACTACCCCTACAGTCTTATATGGAGTACTGAGAAATGTAGGCATTTCTAAAATAAAAAATACCACAGGATAGAGTGGGGTATGGAGAGATAAGTGTTTTTAGTTACTGCACCTGTAACAGCTAGTGACCATAATGCCTTCCCCAAGCTTTCTTCCTCTGCTTTTCCCTGTAGGCTCACTTGGTGGCAAATAAAGAGAGCTCTGGCTCTTTAGTTACGATGCTTGTAAACAAGTCAGTCTTCAGTGCACTGGAAAGGCAATAAACAATAATGCTGGTGATGGCCACTCCTCGGTTGTTAATACTGTGGCAATTCTCTGCTATATCTCAGTACTTCCAGCTGAATAATAAACAGATTTTGATGTGGACAATTATAGGGCTAGTGCTGTTTCCTCTGTAAATGCTCATATAAAAGTGTGAATGCTCTGGGGACTTTGCGTGGAAGGCAAGTGTATACTTATTTAAGGGAAGTGTATATTTACTCAGTGTGACAGTTTGAACAGTTTGTGAAACAGTTTGTTGTAAGGAGTCCAGCCATGCTAGTGGGGTATGTGACTCCCACTGGATGCAACAGGTATTAGGTCCCAATGCCCAACCTCGTTTTACTTGCCTATGCCAAATTACAGCAATAAGACATCAGCTGAGAATGGCAAAGCTGTGTCAAGCTGGTCCACATTTCACCACTGGTGAAGCTGAGAACCTGGCACATCTATTAGCAGTTTTGCCTACATACTCAGCCATGGGAGTCTTTTGTTCCAGAGAGCCAAGGAAATTTTTAATGCACAGCACCACATGCTAACTTCATCCCTCTTGAAGTGTGTATGCACAGGCTTTTTCCCTGTTTGGAAAGAGAACAGCCAGCAAAAGACTGATGAGGCTCTTGTCCTCTTTGCTAACTGCAGCCTTCCCCAAAATGTGGATATGTTTTAAGGGCTGTTGCACTGCCAGCAGTGAGAGTGTCATCACATTGAATGCAAAGCCTTGGGTTACCTCAATATGATAGCCAAAATGCTGAGGCACTCTGCGCACCTTACACTTAGGAGATTGAGACAATAACTAAAGAGATGTCAACAAGAAAAACAGATGTGAAAAGGAATCCTCAGAGCCAGCATTTATGGTCCTTGTAATAACCACACTAAAAAATTGTGATGCCTTGTGTTTATGGATTTTTGTTTTGTATTTCACTTTCAACTGGCACATGATGTACCTCCCACTGTTTCCCAGGGGGTCATGCTGATATGGAGAGAAAAATTACTTGTCCCATTGAAATTACTGTCAAGATTTTAAGCATATTGCAGGGAGGAACGATAATCTTATTTTACCAGTATAGTATTCGGATAGCCTGTCTTTAAATTCTGAATTTTGATATGTGTGAACACTAGGAGCTTAATTTATATCTGCCTCACCAAACTAATTTGGTCATAAGTAAGTATTTTTGTCACAAGCATAATATATAGCATATTAGATTTTGTTTCTAGGAGCTTTCCTCCTATCACAGCATAATTATGCTGTCAGGCTCTCCTATCAAATACAGAATCAAGATGCTTTCACATCACAACACAAATCTGGCTCTGTGAGCCAGAGAAAAAACTCACAAAGTCAGTGGAAGGACTCTTTGCCTGTACCACAATAACTTCTCTCCTTATGACCCAGAAACCAGCCCTCAGACCAATATTGTTCCAGAGCTCTGCTGCCTGGGAATCTCTCATCAGGATATGCTTGATCTCATACCTAAGGGCAGTTGCTGGAGGTGATTTGCAGCTCTTCACCCTATCCTTGCAGGTGCTCTAGAGGATCAGGTTGCGATGTTATAGGATGACAACCCAGAGAAGAATAGCTATGGCTTGAGCAAAGCAACAGCAATATCAAGATGAATAACCCAAATGTGCTCTGACAGATGCACCATACTTGGACCACCATCTGTGGAAACTCAGATGCACCTTGCCTTAAGAGCCTTATCTGGCAGGAAGTGTTCTGGATTCTGATGCACATGTACAGACTTTTTGCGCCACTAAATGTTTTGGGAAAGTCAGTGAAGCCTATACAGAATTTGGCCTTAAAATAAACCTACAAAGTCACTAAGGTGATTAATAGTTAATTTGGCACCTAATTCTCCCAGGACTTCCTACTAGCTGCATATGGAAAGGAGACTCTCTGAAGCATTTTTTGGTGTGAGTTTTGGTGTAGGAGAAAACAGGAGTGAAGATTGTTCCTCACTAATGGCTACCAGGGCAGATGGCTTCAGGAAGACCCTGTCTGCTCTCCCACACTCTGACATGTTTATCTGTGACAGGTTCACAGACCTAAAGCATTGCTAATTATGTCTTCAATCTTCCTGCAGAACTAAATCCCAATCGCAAGGGCGGGAGAAGCCTGGCAACCTTTGTTCAGCCAAGCGCAAGAAGCTTGGTGGAATCTGGAGCTCAGATAATCCAACACTGCAGAACCAAGCTGCATCTTTGCACATCAAGATAATGATAAGCTGTAATTTCCTCCATCCAGAGTCGTGGCTGGGCCCTGGCTTTTTTCCACTCTTCCCACGCTCCACAGCTGACAAATAATATGAAAGTCAAAATGTTTACTTTCAGTACAGTGGAGTGATAATGTTCTATAACACAGGGTTCACTTCAACAGGATGAAACAATCCCCCCTTCCAGCAAATGCATAATTATCTCCAGCAACTTGCTCAGTATCCTTATTAACGTATCACAATCTGAACAAGCCAGGCTCTGTCCAAAGGCTGTCCTAAGAATAAGAGGGTCGGAACATGCTTTTCAAAAACAGATCTGTGTGTCAATCCACCTGCCAGAGGTTTCTTTTTTCCACTAATTAAATGTCTTCCTATCCCTTGGACCATGTTCCAATGTCATCTGGTGTGACCTATTATTATTGTCACACGTTATCAAAAACAGCAACACAAAATTGTATTTCATGCTCTTTGCACTTAATTTCTTTCGGTTGCAGCTGCTTTTCCTTTGTGGTTTTTTTTTTTTCCTTGCTTGACTACAGCATTGGTTAATAAAGAAAAAAAAGGTAATTTTTTGCTTTCTAAACCTTCTGACTATGTGTTCCAGTCCAAATGGATGCTGTAATTCTGCTTGGGCTTATGAGGTTTTTCCATTCAAGAAAACAAAGCAAAAATTCTCAGAAAGGCACACACACAGATGGAAAAAAAAAAAAATCAGGAATTAATCAGCCAGTGGAACACAAGAAAAACAAGTCCTAAAAGAATAGGGCATCCTGCCCAAAATAGGTCTTCATCAAATCTGTATGTTCTCAAAAAAGATCGAGCTATACCAACTTGTGGCCATAAATGCGTCCAATAACAACTACACACTGCTTTTTACTTTTTATAAGCAAAACAGCTCTCTCTCATAACAAGTAACAAAATTTCTTCACCCTGTAATCTAATGGTTCCTTTTTTTTTCATATTTAGATTGATGAAATTGAGCCGCAGGGAAGACAGTTGTTTTTCCACAAAGTGTGTATATTTATTTATCTGTGTACATTTGTTTCTTTCAAACCATGAGTAGTTTGGGTTTCTTTTTCATGCAGAAATTTCTTGAGTACGGGAAATTATCTGCAGTTGCACAGAATTTGGGGGCTATATACTGTCAACACATGACACAATGTCAACACAGGGAACAAGGAAAGAAAGTAAGAAAGACATCAGTGAGTAATTCTGTGCAGTCAAATTAAAGTGAGTCTCCTTCCTTAGGAACTATAGAAATTTGCTGTTTAAAAGCCAACCACAGCATCTTTCTTCTGGAGAAACATTTTCTTTGCCAAAAGTTCCTTTGGCAAAAGGGAAATTACAAAAAGGAAAATCAGTGTCACTGGAGTTCAAATCCATCTGTATTCATTGTTCTGTATGGCCTGTCTAAAAGTGGCAGACATCTTTCAGAAACATTTTGGTTTGGCTTGCAGGGTCCATTTCACTTGTACTGAACCCTGTACTGAGCCTCAGAAAAACTCTCCACTGTGTGCTGTGTGACTTCTTGGCCCTGCCTTTGTCCTCTGGTCTCCTGAGAAGAAATTGTGACTCTTCCTTAGATTCTTGAAGGCTTTGACACCATCTTCTAATCCCTCTGCATTAGAAGATGTCAAAAGCCAGATCACCTCTAACTGCTCCAGTTCTTGTGTTGCTTTCCATGCACTTTTTTGAGACGTCAGCAGCTCCACAGCACTTTGAAGGAAGAAATTTCAATGCTGCCCACTTTGACCCTGCTGTGAGATTTGCCTTACTGTCAAATCTATACGTTAAGAAAAAAAGAAACTCCAACATGAGAGGCATTGCATACAAAAGTACTTACATAAGCTTGAAAATCATGACATTTCTAAAATGATATTTTTGTACATGTTCACTTGCCCCTTGTTACTTGAGTCTTCAGGTTGCATGTTTCAAGTGTTCCTCTGTGCACATCAGATCAAACTCTTTTTTAACAACAATGTGGAAACTTGAAATTCTGATGCAACTGAGATCTTGGCATCAGAGATCTGTGTTAAGAGACCTGCAGACAGAGACCTGCAGCCCTGAGGCTGCTGACGAGTCTGCCCACAGTCCCCAGTCCAGAGGCTTAGGGTGTTCCCTTTGGATTTGGGTGGGAGGCTGAGCCACCTGTTTTAATGAACATTTGCAGGGTGACCCAGAAGACAGACACTCCTCTACTACCAATTATTCAGCAGCCCAACACTTGGAGCCTTTGCTGGGCTGCAGAGAGACTCAGCTCCTACTCCTATGGCTCTGTCCTAGTGTGTGGGAGCATCTGGAGCACTGGCTGCTGGATCATTTGTTCTCTCTTGTCATTGTAAAATGAAGAAGCCTTCCTTGAGAAAAATTCCAGCAAAAGACCAACATTCCCAGAAACATGCCTCACCAACGAAACTCAAAGGTATTGCTCACGCTGGCACTTTCTGATGAAAGGCAATTTTCTGATGAAAAGTGATTTTCTGGTGAAAGCATCCAGACAATTTTCACAGCAGGGATAAGTGCAGGACTCCTGCGATGTGACCGACCTTGGAAGGGCAGCATCCCACCCTGCCCTGGGGCATAGGCAGCTCCCCTCGCTCTGACCACCCACAGACACAGTGATTGTAACTCAGTGCTTCTGCCATTAACGCTGGGGTCAGGCTGAACTCGCAGTCAGCCTGCTCCGAATATTTCCTTGTGCTCTTGAACAAAGATGATTCAGATAACTGCACAGCCTGTCCTCAAAGCTGGCTGGCTATGAAGTCAGAGTTTCTCTTTTTAAAGTCACCAAAGGGCCATGAAAGAGTCCTCTGCTTCTTGCTGTCCACACTTTGATCCGTAACTCGAGCTTAGTTTGTGCTTCATCTTCAGCCCAACTGCCAGCAAAGGTAACCTGTGCCTTCTGAGGGAGGGCTGTTGCCAACTTTGTGCAGCCCTGTTATGAACACAAGATAGCTCTTGTACAGCTTGTCTTTGTTGAGGAGAAAGGGCAAGGAGGTGGGCAGGAGCTACACCTGCTTACCTGCCTGGATTTCCCTTAATCCTGAAACAGCACAGCCCCAAATCACCACTTCTCAAAACTCCTCAGCCTGACATTTTTATCCTGCCAGTGAAGCTGCAAATAAACACGGAACACCAAAAGGAACAAGGGAGATGCCAAAAGACTATGGCAGATGCTAGAAGTTAACTGCAGGGTGTGCTAAAATACCCAGCTAGAGTTTAATCAGCTTGTGGAATTGCATGCTGTGCTATTCACTTGCAGTCATGCAGCCAAAGGGTTACTGAGATACTTGCGTGTGCCTTTCATTTGTCTCAAATTGCTCCTCTGACCTGTAACTGTGAAGCCAGATGTCTGTGTTCATGGAAATCTCAGAAAAGGGCCGGGGAGTCAATGAGAGGGAAGAGAAGACCACATGAGGACTTTACCTATGACTGTCCTTGTAGACTACAGAGACAGGAGACATGGATGGCACCCCTGATCCAGGAGGCTGCAGAGGGAACCAGTTGTATTTCCTTGGGTTATTATGCCCAATCCACAAGCAGCTGATGCTCTGGGCCATCTCAGCCCCAAACTGTACAACCAAAATTAGACACTGTAAGTAGGCCTCGGGTTCCTAAGCCATGTAAATACTGAGCTTTGAGATCTGTTTAACTGATACCTTTTTCCCTGGAAATGCTACTGATGTCTTAATAGCTGACTGCATGGATTTGGCATATACATCTGAACGGTGGTGAAAGACACAGACATGAGGGAATCAGTTGCCTATCTTCCAGGCAAGACTTACTATGATCCTAAGGCTTTCTTGTTTCCTGCCTCCTTCACATACTGCCCCTGACACATGCAGATACATTCTTTGGTCCACTATCCTGCCTCTTTTTGCTCCAGTAGAGCTGTTGAGAAGAATGGAAAGCAGGTAAGTAGTACTACAGATGTACAAAATACCCTCTCATTAATGCCTTCTTCTGAACTAGTTCTCCTCATGCCTGTGCCCATTTTAGCACATACTTCTCCAAAAGCAACAGTATTTGTAAGAAGGAAAAAATGCTAACTGGGTCTACTTTATGGAAAGCAACCAAAACCTAAAATCAGTAAGAAGTAGGAAACACAGAAAGAATAAAACAGACAATGAAATATCTATGAAACAGAACACCATCAACTTGCCTGATTTTCAGATGCCTATCAGGAATAAGCACAGCACCTCATCCAGAGAGGCTGGGGGAAATGTCAAGACATCCAATGTCTTAAAGCTCATCAGATTGTGACTGTGGCTGGGAGCAGCCTAAGGAATCAGTGTGAGCTTCAGCAGCCAGCTGCTCCTATCTCCCACTCTGATCATGCCACACACCAGGAGTGAGGGGCTGTACTATAACAAACGGAGAAGCAATACACCCTGGGTAGCATTTCCTGCAGATGTGGTCCAGGAGTGGCTGGGAAGGACAGCACCATCAGCTGAATAACTGCAACCAGCAGGGGAGCCAGGAGGCCAAAGAAAAGGGACCTTACATGATCAGTACTGGCTTCTTGCAAAGAGAGCCCATCACTAATTGACAGAAGAGTGTTGGCCAGAGAAGTAGCTACACCAGCTTTCAGAACCTGGACTCTAGAAGACCCACAAGGTTCCAGAAAAGACCTCCTGCAAGAACAGGGAAGACCAGAGACCTTTTAAGATGAAGCTTCTCAGTTTCAAGGGTTGGTGGTGTGATGTAGCTCCCATGAGAACAGGGGTCTGAGCTCAGCTCAGAGGACCCTCCAAGTCCTACGTGCCCATAAGGTTCAGCTGGCAAAGGAAATGATCTCTTGGTGCCACTAGAGTTAGCCCTTGGGGTCTGAGATCCCCACCTGGCTGGGCCACAGCTTTTGTCTGTGTATGAATGTAAGACATAAGCAGGCTATTACTAATATTTAGAGAATTACAACCTATATGTACAAGAATAGATTTACTACCATTTGCTTGAACAAATATTCTAAATCAAAACACTACTTTTGTCCCTGGGGTCTGCTTGGGCAATTTTGCAGCCATTCAGTGCCATCAGGAAACTGAAGACAAATAGCTACACAGGAAGACACAAGTCCAGGAAAACAAGGTATTGTATTTGAAACTCATCAACTCCCATGGCATTCGAGGCAGGATTTCACAGACCCCTGCCCATATGGCTTGCTTGTCTTTGCCCTGCAGCTGACCCCTTTGTGGGAAATACCTGTGGGTGACCCAGGGGTCCAGGTGTGCCCAGGATTCCTGCACAGCCCGCTGTGCTTGGACCAGGCACAACCTGCCCAGCCTGGCCTCAGGGGGCAGCTCAGCAAGAGGATTTGTTTATCAGCCACTGCCACCGACAGAGGCAGGAAGGCAGGAAAAAGAACGATGATTTCACTAAGTCAAGGTGCTCTCCAAAGAATAACTTCAATTTAGAAACACCAATGTTCTTAGTATTTCCGACTAAAATTACCTTGGAATTTTCTATTTCTGGATTTCCGGAATTCTTTTTTTTGGGTTTGGCCCATTTCTTTCACTGAAATTGAAAGTAAAAGCCCCCAAGAGAATAATGAAGCACCAGGAGTGTCCTTACTGACAAGTGTCCCCCTCTTCCCCTGATTTTACATGAATAGAAATCTTCCTCCTTAGCCCCCTCTATTTTCTAGCTCTGATAGAGGCATCAGAGCCTTGGAAGTTTACAATGTGTTTTAAAAAAATCCAGTATTTGCACATCTAAGTAAATGCTTGATCCTGAGCTTTCACAGGAAGAAGCCCAGTTACACTGCAACTTAGCAAATCTGACTTCTGAAGAACTGTATTTTCTATCCTAACACTCTGAAAACAAGGCAGACTCAGTTGGCACTTGGAAGAGCTTGAGCAATGGCACTTGGCACTTGCAGCACACCTGGTCCTCACAGACAGGGCAAGATTGCAGAAATCAAGGTGAGGGCTTGATTGGCTTAAACCAAACCAGCATAAAACTGCAGAACCAGAGCAGGGCTGATTTTTTACCAAGGGCACTTGGGTGCACTTTGAACAGTTTCCCCAGGGAATGGGAACACCTGCACACCCCTCCAAAAGAACCAGCCCAAAAGGGACAGGGCTGTGTGACAAAGTAGTGGAATTCCCAAGGCTTTCACACTTACCCAATATCTGGGAAAAGTTGATGTGGTGGCACCTAGCTGTGCTCACAGATATACACTGCCTAGAACTGTGGTCTTCCAAAACCCAGCACACTCTTTCCATCTTCTCCTCAAGCTTGTCTCACACTAAAAAAAGAATCTGTCTTGTTCTCCCTCTTTCTCTCACTTATTGATTATATTAAAAGATCAACTGATTCTTAATATAATTTAAAAGTGTATTTTCCCTCTTATTTACCCCAATTTCTCATTTCTTTCAATCATTTTTTGAAGCTCTTCTCCTCCTGCCTCCCACTCACTGCTAGTCTGTTTTACTGAGCCATATTTATTTTACTGGTTCCTGTAACCCTGTAACCTGCTATAAGATCTGAGGGTCTGGTTTTTTTCCTTTGAGGAAAGGAGGACAGAGTCAAGCTTACTGTTTTCCTTTGACATTTTTTCCAAACTTATATCTCTCCCCCCTCAGTCTACCTTTATCCTCTTATCTGAGAGCAAGGGAAGGATTTGCCTGTGTTGCCTGTGGGAAGATTTACCTTCCTGCTGGTAGTAGCTCAGGCACAGCTGGCAGTGAGCTCCTGCAGTGCCCTTGCACTGAAATGCTCTAAGTTGTGATGGATTTTTGCAAGGTGGATGACACCACAGTAAAACCACACACTGTCATATTCTCTCTTTCTGCTCAAGGCAACAGTAAAACAGTGCTTTCTGTAAGCGCACAAGAGCTTACCTTAAAACACCCAACATTTCTACTGTGTGTGAAGGCATCGAGCTGCAGACTGGGAGAAAAGCTCTGCAGTGTCTGCTCACAGTCAGAGCAGGGACTTTTCGGGAGAGTGCTGCAATTTCTCGTCATCATCTCTACCCAGTCTACCAGGTGCCAAGTTTCCAGCACAGCTCAGGATGTATTGCATGGCTGGGACCTTCACACTCTATTTCCTATTTGAATCCAGGCTCCGTAAATGAGATGGGGCAAGGGAAAGGGATTGTTTGTGTGTGTGTGACTTATGGAAGGGTGAGGGTTGAGTTAGTGAATGGGCAGAGGGGTGGGCTGGCACATGTGCTGATGAACAGCCTGTTCCACCTGTGGATACACCCCACAGCCCCTGTGGCACTCCCTACAAACACAGTCAGTGCTGGACAAGACACCTGGGTTAGGATGTTGCCTTCATGGGACCAGACTCATCCCATGTCACTCTTCAGAGAGCTCAGACTTCTGAGCTTTTTCTGGCTGCCCTTGCCTTTAATCACAATTATGAACTGTCACTGCTCATTTCATCTTACTGATGCCTTCAGGTCTGAATATTCACAAGGGCCAAGAAAGCCCCAGACAGTGAGAAGATGTACAGCATCCTTGCTGGCACCTCCTATACCTGCAGGAGTCAGGGACAGGATGGTAATGGCTCACTGGCCTGGAAGGGCAGAAGAGGCTCTTGAGCTGATCCCCTGTGGAGCAGAGGATCTTGCCAAGTGGCTCATGAATCATCTGCATAGCTTCAGCTGAGCCGAGTTATAACATTTAGAAGGACTGACAGAATGTATTTAAAAACTCTGTGAGATGCACACAGGCATGTCTAGATAAATGGTTTCCATTGTTAATTACCCACCCTGTAACACACTTTAATTCAGAGCATGAGTTTGTCCAACTGCAGCTTTCAGTTATTTCAGTTCACTGTTGCCCACAGACGTTCTCTTATTATGATTCCCACTGCATTAAAAGCACTTCTAGTGCCTCACTAAAAAGCAGAACTTTGAGATTTTCAACCATTTTTAAAACTTTTTTTTCAATTTGCCTGCCAAATGAATTCTGGACACAGAATCTCAAGCCTCACTTGATATCTTATGTTGGTTTTCTTCTACTATGAGATCTAACAGATTTTTTTTTAAACAATAAAGAAGCCAATTTTTGAAAAATGCCTTTTTATTAAGGAAGAATATTGTGCAGCACTAATTCAAATGTCTTACAGAAGTACCTACATCAGAAGTTACTTTCTTCTGAAAACTTTATAACCTCAAAAAATTATATTAAATTTGATTAATGAGTGGTGTTCTACACAGACTAGATCAAATGTGACTGATTGTACTCAATAATATGTTTTTGATGTTTTGATTACTTGGAACTAATATCATGCTTACCGTTAGAAAACCTAACAGCTTTATAGATTTCTCCTGGACCTTTCTCAAGCCTTTGTTTAAAAACTTTTCCAAAAAATCTTATAACCATGTTTTTCCCATGTGTATACTATTCAATTTGTCTTGAATATAAATGTCTACACTGCAAAAATCCCCAGTTTCAAAAACTTTTATATTTCATCTCCATTGCCACACCCTAGGCAATGAAAATGCGAGCATTTATAATGTTGAATGATTTAATGCAATTCTTCTAAGTGCCATACACATGAATCAGCTCATTACCTCAGCCTAACTATATGAGTTGCAGCCAAATGTACATCTGCCTGCTTGTTTTCATTCCAAACCTCTAGAATTGATAGCAACGTATCCTGGAGTTCTGAAATGAATTTTCCAGATTATATTTTCATTTCAAATAAATGAAAGAGTTCTCTCTTTCAGAACACTGGGACAATACTCAGTAGGCCCACAGTGCCCAAGCTGTCCTACAAAAGGCAGTGGAGCAATCTATGGAATACAGGAGCTCTGCTGTACCCCCAGAATGTTAGGCTGTGATGAGTAGCTGTAGTAATTTTACAAGCATGTCTAAGGCCAAGCGGCTATTATTGTGAGATAGTTTTAGAAATTCCCTGGATGATTTACCTGGAAGTTTGGAGAACAAACTCACTGGTAGGGACAGATACTTATGGGGGTGGAACCAGAGAGAGATATTAAAATAACTTAAACATGGAGCATATTTTGCTGGGTGAGCCACACTGCACCAAATATAAACCAGTTAATAATGTGACAAAGTTACAAATGCTTTTATGAAATAGTTTTAGCTGTTTAATTATTTATCACTAATGTTACATTGCAGCATATTTATATAATATTTAAAAGAAGACCCAAGCTTGCTATTTATTCATGAGAAGATATCCTGCAGACTGAAAGACTTCATTGGCACAGAATAAAGTTATTAACAAGTCAAAAGTAATTTTCTTAGTCAACTCTTGCCTTATCCCAAGCAGGGCAGAGAAACACTCTGCATTTTTTTCACTTCTAAGCCTAAAACACTGCAGAGAATCTCAGGTGCCTCTCAAAGCCTATATTGTAACCTGCTGTCCTCAAAATGTTCCAGGGCAGATCCTTGACCCATAAGGATTTCTCTCCTTATTTGGGAAAAGCAATCCAATAGCAGGCGCTGCCATGAGAGCCACGGTTGGGCATTGAGAGCTCAGGCAGCGTCTTCGCTGAGAGGTGGAATTTTGAGCAGAAGGTCTGCAGGCTAACTGAGGGACTCAGTGTAAACCTGTCATGCAGTGCTATGTCCCCACCCTCAATCTAAGGGCAATTCTTAGAGAAAGAAAATACCTCCTAATCCTCCTGATACAATGGAGGATGATTTTCTTACTAGGATGATGATTCCTTTATCTGCTCTTGAAGCAGCTGCCATGATGGTACTATCAGGTACAGCCAGTTGTTATCCAGCATTTTGTCCACACAACCAATTGCAAGAACAACCAATCATTCCTTCATATGTTTTCTATTTGTTAGCAACTTAAGGCAGCCCTGCAAAGAGGAAGGACTGTCTTGTAAAAGAGTTGGCAAAGCTGGCATATGATGTGCTATTTAACCAGGGGTTAAATAGCCCCTGCAGGCAGCAGGGGTCCCGGGCAGTGGCTGGCAGAGCTGGTACAGAGGGCAGTGAGATGTACAGCAGTGATGCTGGCAACTCCCAGTACCCAGTGTGTCTCCTCAGTGCGTGAATACAGCAATCCTGAACTCAGAAAGATAAACTGATACTGAGATATGCTCCATATAACACCTGGATTTGGACAGCTGGAAAGGAGGGATTGAGATTCGGATCCACAAAGCAAAACCAAATGTGTTCTTTTACATTAGAGACTGTATCTATCAAATGCCTCACAGACAGCTCCCAGGAAAATCATCAAAGGACATGATCACCACTTCTCAGTATTTACAAAGAACATTTTGCCATTGGTCTCACGCTTATAAATTCCACCGGAGTCAGATAAAAGATGCACACCACTCAGAAAGCCCCACAGAACTTGACATTTAAGGTTTAGATTGAGCAGTGCAGAGGTTCTCAGCTCCGTGATTTTAACGCTGTCTGCATGACACACAGAAGCAACACCACTTATTAAAACCAAACCTCATCACTTCCCACTGCTTTCAGACAAACCTGGTCTCTCTGAAAGACAACTTACCTAGCAAATGTCTCTGACCATCAGAAAGGAGATGGGAGACCATGCCAGCATGACTCAGACTTGAGAACTTTGCAGTTACTCCTCAGTTTGGATTCAGCATGAACTAATTTGGTCTCACTTGCAAAAAAGAATTTCCTTGCCTAGAAACATGCCTTGCAGGTGAGGCATAAGGAAGGTACCTGAACAGCAGTTACGTAGTTTTATTTTTATTATGATGGCCATAGACATTTTGTTTAAGATATTCTGCCCCAAAGCATTTCCAATCTAAAGGCAAGACTACACAGAACAGGTGATGGAACTAAATGAGGCCAATTGAGAACTTCAACAAGAAAGCAAACATTTGCTTATTACTGATAACTGAAACTGTAAGTAAAGGATGCTATCTAAGCTTGTAATTTGGAGTGTGCGTTACCAGTTTGATTTAAGTACTATCTGACGAGAAAACCTACTTTAGCTTATGAAAGGAATAAAAGTAAGAAACACCTTACTTCCAGTTAAAACAGAGTTCTGCAGTGCTCTGAGGCCTACATCCCTTAAACAAGGACGTGAATATTAAACTGAATATGAATCTCATGCGCCTACAGGAACTTCCTTGTGCACAACGTAGAAAAGGCAGGTGACCATTGCTACTGAGTCATTTAGTCTTTCCCTGGCCTCCAGCCAGCTGTGGCCTGAGGAGTCTGGAGCAGACGCAAAATGCAAATTAGCAATATAGGGTACAAGTACAGTAGATCGGTTCAGATGCCAGAACTGGTGATACTGTTAGAACTTATGATTTTTGCATTTCAACAGCAGAGCTGAGAGTGGTATAACAAATTCTCAGATGATCCCCAGGGAAATTAGTTAGTCCAATTCCCCAGGATTCTTTTTATAAAAAGTCACCCTCAGTGCCTATACACTATATATAGTTATCTGTAACACCAGCAGGGAGATATTTTTTAATACGTGTTTTTTGTTGACTGTGCTGTAATTTCTAGAACATTTTATTCCACAATGAAAGTAAAAACACAACCTGCAATTTTATTAATACTTTCATTCATGAAAACAAACCATCTATGCATCACATGTGACTCTGAGTTAAAATTAAGGTCTCAGTATCACAAGCAGAACAACAACTGAACAGTCAGAAAAGAGGTAAAGTCATAAAAATGACACCAGTAATTCCAGAGTCTCAAACAGAGTGCCATCTTAGGACAGCAAGCACCACTGGACTTTGTCCAGCATGTCTGTATCTCTCTTGCACTGAGGAGCCCAGCACTGGACACTGCTCCAGGTGTGGCCTCCTCAGTGCTGAGCTGAGGGGAAGAATCTCCTCCCTTGATGTGCTGGCAGCACTTCACCTGATGCAGCCCAGGATACCGGCATCTTTCTTTGCAGCGAGGGCACAGTCAACTTGGTGTCCACCAGGATCCCCAGGTCCTTTTCTACCAATCTCCTTTCCCTCTGGGTGGCCCCAGCACGTACTGATGTGTGGGGCTGTTCCTCACCAGGAATGCAGGACTCTGCATTTCTTTTTGCTGAGTTTGCTGAGGTCCACAGTCTTTCTCAGCCTGTTTCTCCAGCCTGTCAAGGCCATTCAGGGCGGCAGCACAACTGTCCGGCCACAACTTGTCCAAAGTTTGTGTCATCAGCAAACTTGCTGCTGGTACACTCTGCTTCACCCTCCAGGCCACTACTAAAGAATTCTAAAAGGACTGGAACCAGTACAGACCCCTGGGGCACACTGTTAGTTACTGGGCTCCAACTGGACTCTGCATCACTGATCACCATGCTCAGGGCATGGCCATTGAGACAGTTTTCAGTCAGCCTCACCCTCTGCTCATCCAGCTTCTTACAGAACAGTTTGTCTATTAAAAGCTATTGAGAACCATTTTACAAGACTCTCTTAACCTTGTCTGAGATTACTTTTGTGTGTACCTTTGTGAAATGAAACCTTTAGTCACAAGATTGTTTAAAATGCACATTCACAATTTACCCATTCCCCATCCTCAACATTATGGAAGTTGAAGCATGGTGTGTAAATTGAGCTTAGAAGGTTAAATAGTTTTGGCTTTATGAGCTATTATTAACTTCATTATTTATAAGTCTCTTGGTTGTAATGTTCTACAGCTGAAGGTTATTGAACCTTCCTATCACAGCATCTCTAATTAGGCTAGCTTTTCCCAACACCTTACAAAGTGTGGTGAAGAACGAGCTCTCTGATCTGCTTCTCCTGTTTTGCACTGTGCTGCTTACAAATGACTGAGCTCAGGGGTCTCAGGCCTATAAATGCTTTTTTGAATCAGGACAGAATGTTTGATATTATTATCTATGTTCCACCTTTTCCTCTCTGATGACAAAGACTGCTGTCTAACAAAGAAGAGAAGACTCATTTTCAGAGAGAAATGGTTGACATTTCTGTTTTCACCAAGAAAAAAATGAAGAGTCTAGTATGATGACCATCTGGCTTTCAGCTGAACCTCTCTGAATGTCTTTTGGTTGTTTAGCTCTTACTGTATGTTTAAAGCTTTTGCTGTAATATATCCCTGACTGGTTTACTTCTCTGATGTATTAGCTGCTTTCTTTGAGTCACTCATTTGTTTAGAGAGGTGAGAAGTCCACTTAAAGGTAGGATATGACTAAAATGCCTTGAGGATACTCTGTGCCTCTGGCTATTTTTATGTCTTGGAGATGACTTTTGTGGTGGTCTTGAAAGAGCCTGGTGCCTGAGGGCTCCTGCTATGATTTTGTCTCAGCAGATTTAGCCTTTAGAGGAGACTTTTCACTATTAAATCTAAATCTCCCATTCAGAAAAGTTTGAAATAAAAAGTTTATCATTGTCTTGTTACTTTACATGGAAGAACCTGACTGCCTTCACATGTTTGTTTTCTTCACATACTTGAAGTGTCCCTTTCCTGAAATTTCCAGAAGGAGCTATTATATGCATTACTGAATTAGTGGATTTTATTTAATTTAATTAGTAAATAAAAGCTAAATGAGAAAAAAATGCACTAAATATATATCCTAATTTGGTAAGTGAAATGTAGTTCAGGATCTGATTCTGTTAACTCTACTGACAATTGTGCAGCATCTGAAATACACTATATTACTCCCAAAAAGAGTAACACTCAAGGTGAATCAAGGTGACCTTTAGTAAGAACAAGTATCTACAGTACAGGGAAGCATGAGCCTTCCCACTCTTGTTAAACCACCAGGGATTGCCACTATCATCCAGAACACCTGGAGCAGCTAATAAAGTTAACAAAATGTATGATTGAGTTTTCTGCTCTATTTAAGAAGAGAAAGGCAGGCACCTAAAATAATTTCATCACCCACCTGGTAATTATTTCTAACTTTTAAGTTACCCACACTTACATCTTGTGTGAGGTCATTTACACCTCTGCAGGACATCACTGGGTGTAACAGCTGGTCCATTCAGATGGCATTAAAGGATCAAGGTATAGAAAATTGCTCCCCAGCATGGCTTTTTTTCATGATTGGCTTCTCTGTCTTTCCCTGAAGCAGTAACAGGACAGATAGATGGCACATAGAGATTTTGTTTTCTGTAGTAACATCAGCTCAAGGAAAAGCCACTGCTTGCTAGCTAGAGCACCTATACAGCCCTGACATGGAACCATAACAACAGCAATGTCAGCCAGAAAGCCTGGAAAATGTGCACACTGAGTATGGTGTGCCTTTGAAATAGTATTTACTATTTATTTGTTCCTTAGTCAGGAGGGACGTGCATCCTTTTTCTGCTTGTTAGGAGACTGCAAAGCCATACCAAAGAGCTATCCCTGGGCACAAATTTTAATCTACATACTGGGGATAGAGCTCAGGATTATTACCATGAATTTGAATTCACATATGCTCTCTTATCTCCACACATGTTACTTGCAGAGCTGCCTTGGCTTGCTAAGTCACACAGGGAGTACACACAAGGAGTTTGCAACCATGGTCCCAAACCCTACAGGTCATTCCAAGTGAGCAGATGCCTTGCCAGAAGTGATCCTTCACCAGTCCCCTGTGTAAGAGAGCCACCTTTGTCTCAAACAAAATAACCATTTCCAGTCTGTCCACAGACCTTCCCTGTCCAAAGTGCAGAACAAAGATTATCTGCAGGAGCTCTATGCTTTTAGAATTTAAAGGCACAGAAGAACATTGGATAATTTATTCTGATCGTCTCTGTATTGCAAGAATTTCACCTTTGTAACTTGATCTGCAGTTGATGCTTTTCTTTTGATTTAAGTAAATTCTCTTTAGCTGAGGGCTAAACAAAAGGACACTGAGCTTTTAACTGAAAATGTCTAAAAGCACGAAATCCACTAATTTTCTTCCTAGTCTGTCCCAGTAATGAATCACCTTGCTATTAAATACTGGCATATAGTTTCCCATATGAATTTATAAGGATTCAGCTTTTATCAATGTATCATTCCCCTGCTTAATTTAAAGGTCTTCCAGGTTATACAGTTCTCCCCTCATAAAAAACCCACGTATATGCCTAAACTACTCACCTTCCTTCCAATAATTTAAATCAACTGAAATGTTTAAGTTTCTTATTGTATGGCATTTTCCCCAAGTGTCTAAGATTTACAGGTTTTTAGCTCTCTCCCTATTTTTCAAAACACCATTAAAAACATGAATGTGAGAACCAACTGCAGTATTCTAGAGTCAGTCTCACCAATACTGCATACAGGCACAGAAAATCTTCCAGTTTTTTATAAATACACCCCATCTTAGATATTCAAGGATGACATTAACCCTTCTGACTTTATGCTGCAATAGGAATTTATGGTTGCTTGTACCCTAATTATTATTTAGAGCCTCATTTTGGGAACCAGAGTCCCTGCTTTTACATGAGCAAGCCTGCATTCATCTTTATTGCAAAATTTTGCATTTGACTATGAAAATGTGCTCCTTCTAATGGTTCCAGCATACCAAGAAATCCAGGCTTCTCTCATATGTTTGCTCAATCCTCATTATTATCCTGCTCCACCCAAAAAACGATTGGCCTATTATTATGAGTCCCTATTTATGTTCGGACCATTAGTAAAAACATAAGGTTCCTAAACTCTCATAATTCATAATTAAAGCAATAGTTCAGCTCTCACTTAAACCTGGGAACAGCTAAACGCTAAATACATCTCAGTTTTCAACAGTAAAATATCCCTTGTGCTTAGAATTCAGGGTACTAGAGCCCTGATGGCTAATTACACTAAAGGGCATGTGTTTTGGAAATGATATCTTAAAAAAACATTATTAGGACAACGTAGTGTTAACTAGTACCCAGTACTACCATCCTCAAACTTTAAATCACAAAAAACCCTTAAAATAAAGATCTGATAATAAATCATATATCAGTTAACACACCAATGTTTTATCTTTTTTCCTGGCTGCTCCTGAATGAGTCTGATTCTAAATCAAACTCCTCAGGTGAGATGTAACCTGAGCAGACCTCGCAAGCAAAGGGTGGGTTTAACTGTACGCAGGGTGCTCAGTCAGATGCAGGGGTCTCTCTGGAGCAGCTGGATCCATTTTCCATCACCCTGCATTTTACTTTCAAGGTGGCATAACAGTAAATGCCTCAGGTCTGGGGATGATCTCCCTCTTTTCTGCTCCTGGCAGTAGGGCACAAGCCATCCAGCCCCTGTGTGACAGAACATGGGAATAGCTGCTTCCAGGAGAGCTCAGCCTTCAGCTCAGAGGCAGCACTTCATGGGCTGAAGTACTGTCTTAGTAGTTGAAGTTCACAACCACATTTAATGACCACGGGGCTGGGAAATAAGCCCAAACATTTCATGTCAAGCTTGGACCTGGGTAAAACTAGAGAGGGCGTGAATTCTTCAAAACATCCCCACCCCAACTCCTCAGTTTGCATTTCAGCACGTATGTGAAGAAAATGTAAATGTCCTCCTCTACCATTTTTCAGATAAGCTCTCATTGGCCTACAGACAATTAATCCTAGGGAAGTGAACAAAAAAGGGACTAAACCCTTAGGAAATTTGATGAACTTAAGAATAAACAAAATATCTGTAAGACTTGATTTTCAAAGGCATGAATCATCCACAGTTTACACTTGAGAATACTAAGCAGGTCTGAAAATTGGGACAATTGCTCTGTTTCTGCTGTTAAGTTGCTGCCTCAGCTTCCCTGGACTTTACATCACCCTATAGCATCAAAATACTTTAGATGTGGTTTTTACACTAGCACACTGAGAGTTCATTCAAATTGTTAAAGTACCTTTAGGGAAAATTGATTTGTTAGCTCTAAACTTAACCTCAAAACATTAAACCAGAAAAAAGGCTGGTTTTTATTCCCAGAGTAGCTAGTTTGTCATCTGGTTAGACATATCAGAAAACAAATCTGGGGTGTAAGGCTATCTGCTGCTGTGAACTGGCTAAGCTGGGCTAGCAGGGCAGAGTTTGGCCCAATCTTAACTCAGTTCTAAGTGACATAATGCTTTCTGTGCTCTACCCAGCCAGCCCTCCACATCATATATACTGAACAGAGTATCTGCCTATCTGCTGGAGTGATTTTTCCTGTCACCTTTCCTGAGGAGACAACTGTGCAAAACACAGTCTACCCCAAGAAAGGCTGCACTTACCCGATCCTCTTCTTCTCTGACATCTGGCATGGTGCTGATGCAGAGGCTGACAGCAGTGATGGCAACAAAAGAGATTGAAATGCAAGCAAAGATCTTTCCTGGGATCCCTGAGTGGGGGTTCTCCACCATATCCCTGAGCTTTCGCATGCACAGACTCAGTCGGCTGTTGTCCTGGAAGGCACATTGTGTAGCTTCATTAAATACCATCTCCCTTTCAAACAGCCTGGCCTCAGCTGCCTCTTCCTCTTTCTGTCGCAATCTCTTTTTACAGCACCACTCCAGGTGGTCCTCTTCTATCCCCCAATACACAAGCTCCTCCTGGAATGAAAGAGCACACATCTCCCTGAGAAGCCTCAGCTTCCCTGCTGTCAGGAATGTCATGATCGTTCTGAAGGCACTAGGATTACGGTCAAAAAAAAATTCATTGCAGCTAACATCATAATCATCGCAGATGTCCATGATCTCATCATAATTGTTGCAAGATTTTAGCTTCCCAAGCCTGGTCAAGGGGCAGTTCTCCAAGGTGGTCCAGGGAATTTTGTACTTAATACCACCTACATTGATAATCACAAACCTGGACCGGTCATCCAAGCGGGCTAAGCAGCACAGGTCTTCTCCAGGATGCAGAAGTTTGGCCTTTTTGTAGAAGAATCCTTTCTTGGTTTGTACTTCACACAGGTTTTCCAAGTTGTTGAAGGAGTGGGAGCTGAAGTTAGGATCTGCATTTCCAGTGAGCAATGCCATTTCGTGGTACATCTGTTGAGTCCATAGGGAGGTTGAGGCTACTCAAACAAAAGCATCTGGAGCTTGACCAGAAAGTCTATCTGTAAAACAGAATTTTAAAATTACAAGAAAAGTGCAGCACTTTTAAATGATAACAATCCTATCCTCTCCCTCCTGAGAAACTCTTCTCTATGGCATTCCTTCTTCCCCCATTATTTTAGGACTATCTTTGCTTGATAGTTGCTTGGGAAAGAACTTACAATACAATCAGGTCAGAAGCCATGCTGTTACTTCTCAGGGGTTTAGTTAATGTTTGAATGGAAACAAAACCAGTGTATTACCATTTTTAGAAATTTCTAGAGGTTCAAGCTATATCCTGGGCATCAATGCATACCAGAAGAGAAATCTAATCATGTGGATAAATGGCAATTTACAGTTTAGCAACTTAATTTAAAAACTTAGTTGCAAATGGTTTTTCGATTCTTTTGGCCCATCTACATTATGTTCCTATTACAAAAAGCCTATAGGGTGAGGATAAAATGGGTACTTACAATACAGTCAGAAATGTGATGGCAAAAATGTGGGTAATTCCCAACCTAAATTCACCAAGCCTAGGTAGCAATAGCAATGAATATGTGGGAGCTGAGGGCATGCTGGGTCTGAGCTAAAACCAGAGCTTGCCTGGGAGCCTGGAACTGCTGGAAGCTCTGCTGTGGTCTTGGCTGTAGTTGTGGACAGGGTTCCAAGCAGTCTGGCAGCAGTTCTGAAACAGGAGCTCAAACTCAGAATGAAGCCGAGCTGGAAGTGACTTGGTTGCTGCTCTTTCTTACTTCTCGATAGTGCAGAACCCAAGTGGTCACACTCAGAAGGAATTATGTATAATTCCAGGATTTAATTTGTGCCTCCTGGTTATCCCTCGTTTACCACACCACAATCCACATTGCTTCCTTACTTTCTCTGAAGCCCATCACATGCATTCTTCAAAGCTGTATCTCTAAAGCAATAATGGGATGTCTTGAAATGCTACCATGTAATCACATTTGTGAATCACCCAAAACTTCCTTAATTGCTCAAATATGAAGTAGTATATAAGAAGTCAGTGTAGAATGGCTGGGTCTCCACACAAAGACCCAGGCTAAGAATAGATGCAATGATGGGGAACAATTTTAAGCAGAGGATAGAGAAACTGAGAAAGAACTGACTAGTGAAGGAAAAACTGACATTTTTGATGAAGAATGGTAATCATGAGGCAGTAAATCCATAATTTATAAGCAACATTCTCCATTTCCCTCTGAATCTCATGCCTCAATCAGGAGAAAACAACAAACAAATGGGTGCTAAGAAAAACTGGAGAGCATACACATTCAAACACATTTCCAGAGGAGCAATTTCCTTTATCTTTAATCGGCTCACCAACTCTTAGCTCATTAGACTTAGTAAAAATGATATCTGACAGACTGGTGAATACTTTTAGTCACAGCCCTGAATCACCCTCTAAACATTCGTACCAACCACTCTCAAACAACAACACTGCAGTAACAGTGGTACTTTTGCTTCAACATTTCTATGAGGATCCAGTCCCTGAATTTCAGAACAACGCTTTGATATTTGTAAAAAGCCAGAGAATTGTTGCTTTATGTGCAAAAAGCTACAGTCACCCAAAGATACTTTCCAGCACCGTGAAAATTTCAGAAGAGCTAACAATGCCAAAATCTCTATAATTTCACTTTGGGGGAGAGAAATAATTGTTTAATAAACATTTGTTTCTACAGGGCAACATGAGCAACAGAGAAGAAATCCTTCATCTGGCTAAGGGCCAGTAAAGGGCAACATGCACTCTAAGGAATGGGTGTTTTTACAGCACAGGCTTGAGTGCAGCTGGGATTGCAAATACCATTACTGTCACAGCAAGAGCACACTGTCAGCACGGCATATGCTTTAAGGATTTGGTCTCTTGTTGCTTTCTCTTGGTAAGATAAAATATTCACTGTCACTACTGAGGGCTCTGCACTTTTGTTTTCATGCTGCACTTGTTCCACAAGTCAACATATTAAAAGAAGTTTACCTTGTTTTGACATCAAGGCCAGGATTTATTTTTTTCCTCTCCCCCGTGTAGCATGTTGTTGCATAAAGGGGCCTGATACATTTCACAGAACTGCTTTGAATCTAGTCTTACATGTACTTCTTCCTCCTTCTAAGCAGCAGCTAACTCAATGTGAAAATCTGTAACTATGTTGTTTGCTACAAAATCTATGAATTACAGTTTTTTCTTTTGTGGATATAAAATGATGTTGCTTAACTCTAAAGCTTAAGAATGCAGTTGGTTTTTTTTTTTAATCATCAGTGGATAAATAGAAAATGAGAGAGAAGTAGTTACAAATTAAAGTTACCTATGATTTAACAGGTTGATTCTGGACAGTGCAGGCAGCACCAGATGCTGGAGCTCAGTAACTAAAATGAATTTTCTGACATCACAGTTCAACATCCCAGAATCCATAACAGCTGGCAGCATTTGTTTTGGAAATCTCATATTTAATCTCAGATTAAAAGATAAGCATGTGAAGACAATTGTTTATTATTCTCCTTGGCACTTCCACCTTGTAAGCTGACTGCCCAAGACTGGGCTCAGATGTCAGTGGATCAGCTTGTAGTGCCATTTTAACTCTCCTACAGAAAACCAAAATACTGTGGGCTCCCAATTTGGCATCTAAACTGAGAAGTAAAACAAGCTTGAAAGGTCTGCTTCTGATCTTATGTGCATGGAATGTATCATGGCTTTCACTAAATATTAAAGAGTGTTTCAAAATTATGTAGGTCTCAAAATACTCCCTGCATGCCAGGGTTATCTAATGTATGCACATGACTGCAGTAAAGCATCCCATTGAAGATTAACGTTAAAAGCCAATACTTCCAGAAATTATACTACATTATCATCCAGTTGGCATTTCTACTATTTAATCTGACACATGGGTGCATGAAAGACTATTAAAACACAGTCTGGAATAAGTTGCCCATCACAGGGATGAAGGACAGAATTTGACTCTATATTTGTTGTTCAGAATTTTGAAGTGCTGGGGGAGAAATGCTGTATGAATATTTCAGTTTGAGGATCATATACAGGGTGGGTTATACATTGTGTGGATTCTTTTTTTTTTTTTTTTTTTTTTTTTTTTCAAAGCATAGTCCAACAATTTTTATTCACTAAGAAGTACTTTCTTAGGCCATCTGTGTATGCACATGTATACCTAATAACACACATAAGTTCAGCCACATTTTGTCAGCAGCAATGAAACATAAACTTTAAAGGAATTTAGAGGTTTTAGAGGAGGTAAGATTTTAGTTAGAGATAAGCCTTACTAGAGTTAATTAAAATAAATGAGTAGGCCTTGATGAAGTTAAGAGTTAGTAGTTAACTAATAATTGATTGCTTGTCAACACAATGTTTAGTTAGCTGGATTTGTAATGAAGAATACAGAAACTGACAAATAGCTTTTAGGAACATAAGACAATTGTGAGCCTCCTCTGTTCTGAAACCAATTGAAGACAGGGAATGGGAGTTCTACCAAGGTTCATTCATCATATTTGCATTGAAAAGGTAGAAAGGTCAGAATGAGGAAGACTTCATTTACTTCCTCATTTTGGGACCCCTCCCCATAAAAGGGACCACCAACCCATTTCAAAGAACAAACTACGCATGCTTAATAGCTTTCGAAATGATTAGCATACAAAGTGGGGAATGGGATGTACCAAAATTATGAATATGCATTTGTATTTTGGGTATTCAATACTTGTATGGATAAAAGGACTCTGTAATCATTTGAAAGGTGCGGTGTGTATTTGGGAGCTATCCCACATGCTGCCCGGCGTCGCAATAAACATACACTTTCTAACTTTAAACTGTTAAGAGAGTTTTTTGTCTGTCACACTTGGATATCGGTACTAGATCAATATCCGTATTTCTTTAATAAATCAGCAGACAGCTGAGATCTTCACAATACAGGTATTTCTCATAAAATATTTCAAAGATTTAATAAATGTCAGAAGCACACAACTGCCTCATATTCTTCTTTTTGCTGAATTATTTCCTCAGCAGAGAAAGAGCTACTTCCCTGCTTACTGCCTTTTCACTTTGCCTGCTCCCACTTCTCTTCACACCAGCATTCCTCATTATCCCATTCTATCCGTATCACTGATCTAAGTCATATGTGATTCTACAGGTGGCTCCCCTGGTCTCAAGTTGCCTTGGATAAGAATGAAAAATGGGGCAAAATCATCCCTACCAAGAGGCTGAGCAGCCTGGAAATGAGAACTTGAAAACAGTGATGAAAGGGAGGTAGTGGTGGAGCAAAGACTGCAGGATGCCATGGCAGCAGAAACCTTGTGAAGAAGAGTGGCCACATAAAGCACGCACATAAATGAGGGAACAGGAAAGTGTCATCGGCAGAGCACTCACACCTTTTCTGAGAAACCAGCCTGACCAGGTGGCTCTGAAGGGCCCATAGACAAAAGTAGGTGGCCGGGGAGGTGGAAACAGGGAGAATTCAGAGGTCTTTGTGCAGTTGCACAGAAGAAAACTGTTACTCTGAGGGTGGTCAAACTCTGAAAGAGAAAGCTGAGAGGTGGTGGAGGCTCTGTCCTTGGGGATATTCAAAATCCATCTGGACACAGTCCCAAGTAACCTGTTCTAGCTGATGCCACTTGGAGCAGTGACAGATAAATCAGATGAACTCTGGAGGTCCCTTTCTACTTGAACTACTCTGTAATTTTGAGAACAGTCTCTTTTTAATGCCTGCTGTAAAATTACAAAGTATTGAAAGTTTACATTTGGGCTACAGGAACAAGTGGAAGCTGTGAGACCTTTTAATAATTAATGTTTTACGATTTCCTTTGTGAAATGAAACGTATTTTGACAAAGAACAGGTAATTGTGTCATATTTAAAGCCACAAACATGAAACATACATTAAGATGACCACAAGATGTTTTTTCTCAATTCCAATGAGAGTTGAGTCAGTGAATCTGTTCTGCAGTGCTCAGCCATTTCTAGTCAGGGATGTGCTGAAGCCTGGCATTGCTGCCTGGGACCAAAGCAGTTCCTACTTCTTACTGTGATGTGATTTATAAATCACAGCACACACAATCATTTTAATACTAAACCTTACATATGCAACTGATCTTCCATTTGGTGATATTACAGCTAATAGTGTGGACAAAGAGGCTTAGGAGATCCACGTTATTCTTGCACTTCTTACAATCCAGTAGAACTTCGACTCCCAGTAGTAAATCCTTGCTAGTCATTGTGGAAACATGGAGAGGAGAGCACCTGCCCATGAGCCTTACAAAATGCAAAACAGATGAGGTACAAGAAATACACATATTTAAAAACAACAAAACAAACCCCAACAAAACAAAGCTGAAAAGGGGACTGGGAGGATATGGTGAAACAGATGCACCTAAGCCTAGAAGGCAGATCCTACAGGATTTGGGGAATTAGCTTCTGAGTTTGTCCACACTGAACATGACTACAGCTCCCTACATACTCATTATCACAGAATCATAGAATCATTTATGTTGGAAAAGACCCTTAGGGGATCCCTGAGTCCAACCATTACCCTGACACTGCCAAATCCACTAAACCACCAGTAAACCACATCCCAAAGTGCCATATCTATGGTCTTTTAAATACCTCCAGGAATGGTGATTCACATTTCCCTGGGCAGCCTGTTGCAATGCCTGACCACCTTATCAGTGAAGAAATGCTTCCTAATATCCAATCTAAACCTGCCCTGGCACAACTTGAGGCTGTTTCCTCCTGTCCTATCTCTTAGTACTTAGGAGAAGAGACTGAACCGCATCTCGCTACACCCTCCTTTCAGGGGAACTTTAACTTGGATATAGTCAAATTTTTCATACTTCTGTATTTATTATCAGTAAAATTTAATATCCCTAACCTCCCACGCCCCTGCTTAGGGAAGGCAATAGCTCAACAAGTTGAAAAGGTACTAGAATTTTGAACAGCCCTTCATTTTGTCTGTTTCTTCATCAGAGTAACAGGAAGCAGTGACACCACCTTACACACCTAGCTGAGATGTCCCCATCTAACAGAAAAATAAGTGTTTCTTGTACAGGTATGGAGCACAATAGCCAAGATAGTTTTCTCCAGAGAGTGTTTTGGGGGCCTTGAGGAGGATGCTGCATTAGTCAGTCAAAGAAGCTCAGGAGGCTCATGCTGTAATGAAGGCTGCAAAATTCAGCATGTGAAGTTGGACATTGTTTCATACTCTGAGTGTACATTTTCCTTAATATTTTCATTAATTCAGTGGAGGAAAAAAGTAATAATTTTCTTCTCTGAATATCCCTCATCACATTTAGGCCACACTACATAATTAGCTGAAACAATTCAATTTGTTAAATGAAAAAATTAACTTGGCTCAACATTAATTATTTTGACATACACCCATAGCTATTTGTCTCCATTAGACAGATTGAGTTATCTTGTGTCATTGCACTTGCCAGAGTTCTATAGCGAAAGTATTGTGACATCTTTAGGAAATCAGGGATTTGGTTACTATCTACATGAAGGTCTGGGATCCTTACCTGTATCTTTACAGCTAAACACAATCTTATTCTGCACTTCCACAAGCTTTCAGTGCCCATTTATCTTTTTACCCTAAAGAGCATCAAACTATTATTTCTATGAAGCTATTTGCACACTTCAGTTGCACAGCAGACAAAGGCAGATGTGCTAGGTAAAATACAGACAGAGGAAGAACTGCTTATTTCTGCATTCTACCCAGAAGTACAGAATTCTGTTCAGGCTAGCAAGCTTCAAAATTTCACAAAGGTCTTGAAACACATATTTCACTTAAAAAGAACTATAAATAAAAAAACAAGCAGAAACTGAAAGGATTAGGTAGAAAAGTTTTCCCCACAGAATTATTACTACTTACAATAAAACAGAGCATCATGTTCAAACCATGCTTTATTTGTTTAGGTGAATTAACCCTCAGTTGGTTACCAGAAAAACAGGTTTGCAAAATGTGCTTTCATCCTCAGTTCATATTTCCTGAACAACTGAACAGACTCCAAATATGCACCAAGTGGATGATGTGCTAAACAGAAGGGACTTCAGAGCAGAGCTGTACCTCCCAGACTCTGGGAAAATTAGACTGGACATGGAGATTTGTTTGATACAGTTCCTGTTAACTGCAACCTTGAATTAAGTATACAGTGTCAAGAGCCTAAAATTAAAATGTGTTCTGTCTGCACTTGCTTGGTCAGAGATTGAGCCCTGTGAACACAGTACCTTTGACCCTTACTGACAGCCACTAGATGGTGAAGTTTTTATTCTTCCATGAATCACACACAAGTTTATTTTAGGAGTCTTACTGATTAATCCTGTTAGTATCCCATATAATCAGCCAGTCAGATAAGGTACTATGAGTTAGTTGCCAATCTGAAATATTTCTTTCCCTGTTCTTAGATTATTGTATTTCAGAATAAAAAAATATCATCAAAATCCAGTATCTGGATTTGAAGTATCTGCTCCAGTCATGATTACATACCCACAGCTGGCCTAAGATACAATGTGAATGGCACTATTAAATGCAAAAGTGACAGACTGTGTAGTATTTTAAAACACATTGTTTATCCCTCTCATCCAATAAATTAAACAAGTTGTCTCATTTCTGTTGCCAAAATTTGGGAAGCACAAAAAACCAAGCTTTGGTATCTTTGAAAATTACAGAATTGTCAGTCAAGTGTTCCAGTTAGTCTGCAGATCACTGTGGGGGGGAAAAGCAGTTTTTAACACAAGCTCTGCTCCTAACACTGATCTTTTCTTTCTGATCCATCCTACATGTTTTTGCAATTCTATACTTAGCAGCTTCCCACCCACATGATTAATATGCTTGATTTCATACAGAATATACCAACTAGATTTCTGACTAGAAATAAGAAGGTTTGGCTGTGTGATGCCACTCTTGGCATAGTTTCACATTCAGAAGTTCATAAAGATTTGCTGGGGCATTTTTCCTAATAACTGCACCTATCCTTGTGTCTCTTTCAGGGCCATTTACAGGTTTTTGTATGAATGGTTGTTAGATACATATGATTGAATGTGAAAGAATGAGAGGAAACAGCCCCAAATTGTGCCAGGAGAAGTTTAGACTGGATATTAGGAAACATTTCTTCACTGGAAGAATTACCAAGCATTGGAACAGGCTGCTGAGGGAAGTGGGTGAGTTAACATCCCTGGAGATCTTGCACACACTGCACCTAGGGACATGGTTTAGTGCTGAACTTGGCAGTGCCGGGCTAATGGTTGAACTCAGTGATCCTAAGGGTCTTCTCCAACCTAAATGATTCTATGAATAAATGCTCTTATTAACTGCTCACAGATTTTAGATGTAGATCTAGTCTTTTAAATTTCCACATGAAATCCTTTGCAGAGAAGATAAATTGTATACAGATGCATCTTGCTTCTCTTGTTAGCTTGAATTAGTGAACACTGGATTTTATGTGTTTTCATTGTTTTTTTGCAGATGACATTCTTGTTCTCATGTGTGTTTTGTAAGTCAGTTGTGCACTCTCCTCAAAAATATTCCCATCTCTACTTAAACACAATTCTGCCTCTAAATTTAACATGATTGTAATTAATTATTAACATCATTGCATAGAATACTTTGTAAATTTAAACTCATTAAGATTGTATATTTAATCCATGGTTGGAGTTAACAGGAACTGGATCAAACAAAACTCCACATGTAATAGAATTATCTCAGAGAGACACTGGTTAAAGGATAGTTCCTGGCCTAAAGTCTGTCCACTTTAGCGCATCACTCTCTTTGTGCACATCTGGTGTCCCCAGAGCTTGTTCTGCCTTGTTTGTCCCAATATCCCTACCCACACTCACAATGACACACATATTTTGCAGAAGATTAATATGGCTGTGGTTCCAGAGCCCTTGGATGAGGTGACTCCTAAACGGAGGGGGTTCTTAACTCTGTGGCATGATGCCCACACTGAGCACTGTGAATACTGACACAGTGATTCTTGCTGCTTAGTGCAGCAAGAATTACCTGCTCTACCTGCTGTGGACAGAATTCAGGAATCCTGTCCTCCAGATGTGTTTTTAAATGAGAAGGTGTTCCAGATCTTGCTCTGTACACAACTTGCATTTCCACATGGAACAACCATCACTGCCTGGAGTGGGAAGTTCCCAGAGCCCTTCACTTCTATTATGTGCAGTCTTTACCCAGAACATCTGCATTTTGCAGCTTTCAGTTGTGGTGAACTGGAAATATTGCAGCAGCTTAAAGTAAATTAAAAAATTAAAATTTGTGCTCAAATGGTAGGAAAACTAATACTATGACTAACAAAGAACCCCTCATATATTTATATAAATTTAACGCAAAACTCTGTTTCAAAATATCAATTTAATTACATCCTCTGCCCTGAATTCCTCCTAGACAAATGTGGTAGCAACATCAACTTTCCCAACAAAAGCTGAAAGACAAAGCCACAGCACCTTGTGTAGAACCATTCTTTTGGTTTCTGGAAAGGTGGGAGACCGTTTATGTTTTTTCCCCTCAAACAGGCAGAGAGAGGTCTTTTGCAGTTTGCGTTTACAGATACATTTTCACATTCTTACCCTGCTATCGAAGAGGATGAAAATGACCTGTAGTAGTCTAAGGCATCTCTGTAATTTCTCTCACCAGCAACCCACTTTCCCCTCCATTGAATTGGCATTGCTGTATTCAGTAGAGAAACACTTAAATTCATTAAACACACTCACTCACTTAAAAGATCATCTGATAATGTTACCAGTTTAAATGTTTCATAAAAAGCCAAAATTATTAGAAAACTCTGCACTTTCTCTAATGCAATTATTTCAGTCAGCTCACAGACTGAGGATGTTAGCATTTTTAAGATCTTGTTCTCTATAAAATGTCAATGGACTTGTCTATGTGATGCAATGGGAACGAATGGATTCCACTGTGAAAATGATAGCTTTAAAATCAGGTAAAATATGACTGATCCAGTTATGTGCAATATCTTCAGCAATCATTGAATCCTTCATAAATCACCTCTCTTTTCAAAAACACTGGAACAGATACAAGAGGAAGGCTGATAGGCTAATTATTCACGTATGCAATAGATGAAAACATTTCACTGATACCTTGTTGGAGAACCCTGGTAGATCAGATGTCATGCAGACACATTGATGTAACATTTCCAGAGAACTGCTATAATGCCAGATGTGTCAGAAGCTCAATTCTAAGACCAGTTCTCCAGTTAGAGGTTTTTGACCCAATAGGTTTATATGTACCACTCAGTAAGGTGAACTCTTGGGGCAGTGAAAGCAGGCAATAATATCAACACTATGACAACAATCCAGACCTTTAAAGGATTCTCAGGGTGGCTATTTATTCACTAATTGTTTTTGCACTTGGATTAGCAAATGAACAATTCCTATTCTCCATGACAAAGCTCTCTCCTGTTCAGAATACCTTCAGTTTCTGCCAGATTGCTCACCACCTTTCTACTTGCAATACTGGCAAATACACAGAAACACTGGGATAAAATGTTTCTTTGTTAAAGGAATTAATTTTACAGCATCTCCACTACTGATATGATTTTGTTTCTGAGCAGTAATTTTCATGCAGCAAAAGGACATGTTGTTACTCATAAGGCATATATTATTCAGCAAGTGAGACAAACAATAAATCACTGCCAGATCCCAATATCTCTGGCATACTTCAAAGCTGCTGGTTTCTTCCTCTGTGCTGTCATGCTTTAAATCTTATTACCGTCAGAAAGATGATGAGGAATTTCCAGTTACTTCAGTTCACTGCCAAGTGGCCTTCCCCTTCCATGAGGAAGACTCCATGAGCTGCGCAGTCTGTGGTGCGCACATTAAAAACTCAGGAGGTAATTAACCAAATAGCCTTGTTCAGGAGGTGTTTAAGACTTCACTCCAGGCCTCTTCCATGGTTGCCTCATTGGTTTTAACCTCCCCCTGCAGGTTCCTACTGCAGCGCCCTGTGAGAGAGGCAAACTGTGGGGTACTATGCAGACACACAAACAGGCTTTACATCAGCAAATCACTATGATTATACAGACCAATTTACCCCAAATCTGGGTTACACTAGAAATCCATGCAGAACTGCCACTCCCAGTGCATGCCGTGATGGCTTTGCTCAGAACTAGGCCTACAGAAGGCAACGAGCCTTGGTAATTCCATTGCCAATGGAAAACAGAAAGGTGACCAAGATGGTGAACTGGGCCAGCAGAGTTGAGCAAGTTGCTTCTTCATTCCACCTTTACCTGACTGGCCAGTTCATTGTGCAGCTAACAGGATATCCATAACTATTTCACTTTGAGCAATGGAAAGCTGCTCTCATTTTCTTGTGTTGTCAGAAGATCTGACAGGTTCTCAAAGAAGCTGGAGACTGGCAAACGTAGGGATAATTTTGCACCTCTTTTTCTTTCCAACTATGCTCCCTGACTGCCAAAGGAGGCTCCCTGGAAGGTGCTCTGCAGATGAATAAGCTGGTCTAACTCATCAGGTTGCGTTTGCTAGGGCACTGCAGTACTGGCATAGTCAGGGGAAAAAGATGGATGTTCAGCTAAATGAGAAAGATCACAGAATGGAGTTTCATAGTACTAACAAAAAAGCTGGGCTCCAGCTCTATTGCAAGCCTGTATTTTGGTAAATATAAGGTTTATCTATTACACTGAAGAATCGGGAGCATGGTCTCTACAGAAACTCTCCGCAGTGACAGCAGTGAATAGAAGTGATTCTCAGGCACAAGGCTTATATGATCAGCAGCTCTGTATATTTGTATCATGCAATAGAGCAAAACACCCCAGATTTATCTACCTCAATTTTACTTATCCTAGGGCATTTGTTCCAAACAAAACTTCATTATTCTATTACTGGGTTTTTTGCTAACAACCAACCTAACAGCACAAAAGATACACTGAATAAATAAGCAACAAAATAACTTTCATTGTCTCTCCTCCTGAAAATTTTTATTTAAAGGACATCTCATAAAATATGAATTCATACCCAGTTTGCTTGCTCATCAAGTAAAAAGCAAGCACAGATATCAGCATCTAAAAATCTGAATAAAGATTAGCAAATAAATAGCTAACAGCTACTTAATGAAGATGCTCGAAAAAATGCATGTAATCAGATTTGTACTGCATAATTCTTTTTGTATAATAATATATTTTACACTTTAAATGACCTTGTTTTATTTTATTTAATGCATTCAGTCTCAGTAGCTCACTGATACAGAATAATTTATTTTGAATTCTGATTAAGAAGCTGCTCTCCAGTTCAATGAGTCCCCTTCCCAACAGCAAAATTTTATTTGGCTGGTGAATACTTCTATACACTGACAGCAACTTGAAACCCTATTTGGTTTCAGAAAGCTTGTCCTGAAGTGTATAATCATACTCCACAAAGCCTAGCTTCAACTAAACCAACAGAAATTGAATGGGCTGTGGAACTGGGTTCTAGAGAGGTCCATCCTCAGGCTTTTGAGGAGCTGGAGTGAAGGGTACCCCCAGGAAGACTTGCTGGACAGAACTGGAAAGATCTACCAGTGCTGTACAGTAAACCCCATTCATAAGATGAATTTCTGTGTCTCTGTCATCATTACAGAGATGTTTTTGTGGCTGTAAAGGATAGCTTCATGATCTGAAAGGGAAACAAATTGTGAAATAAATATAAGACATGAGCAAACACGGGTTTACAGAAAGAGAGTGGGAGAGAGAAAGCACTTAGCTAAACCTCTTGTGGTCAGCTAAGGAATGTAAATGGTACTGTTTCGAGATAAAATATGATCATAAACTAAAATCACTTGGTGGTTTTATGTTTACTAAATAAAAAAAAAAAAAACCCCACATGTAATTTACAGTGTGAAGGCAGAGGAGAAGAATAAAAGGACAGAGATCAATATGGTATAAAGCAGATACTTCATTATTTTAGAGCCTAATTCAAGCATATGCTGAATCCCTGCACTTTTAATGCAAGTTAGCAAGTGCCAAGCAGCTTGTAAGAAGCTCTCAGAATCAGGATCCCAGTCTGCTATATCACCTAGGAAAACCATTACCAACTACATGCATAACTGGTACTAAGCCCATGCTTAAATGTATATAAACACTCCCCTAGAAAATGTTGTATTTTCTCCCATGCATATGTATATCTATGCAGATATCCATATATTCCCCTCAACCGGCAGGGAAATGACAGATGTGAGATCTGCAACATGAAATGCATGTGGCACGGCTCCAGCCCTCAGGAGCACAAGGCCAGGAAGCACCAAGGAAGGTCAAATCAGTCATCAGCTCCCACTGGCTTCAAGTAGAAATGAGCAGCTTGAATCTGGTGCCTGCATTGCCACCCACTGCAATTTGAGACACCTTGGGATATCTGATGATAGCAGATGCAGCACAACAGCAACAGCTGGATGCCAAGAATGATGCACTAATACATCTGAAAGAGCCATCTTTGGGCAACCAGAGCTACCCTAGGTAAACAGGTCCTTTGAGAATCTTTGCACACAGAGCCTTTGGGTGTTTATTTTTAATCTCTTGGCAGTGACAAAAGATCCTCCATATTCGTAACTTTTTAAAGTATGGCACTCTTACATTAAAAGTCAGTGTTGCAGACCAACTGACCTCTCCATGCAGATGAGATACTCACTGAAACAGCAGAAGCGTTATTAAAAAAAAAAATAGTGGATTTCTGCCATGCTTTGCTGCATGTAAACCTGAAAATTCCAGTAATCAAAGTTAAACACTATCCTGGAAGAAGTTTCCATAAGATTCACATTAGGCAGCTATATTTATTATTAAATGTTTCCTGTTTTACCCAAGCTGAACAAATTCAGCAATTTGCATTACAGAGCATAACTCCTTAATTTTGAAGTTAAATGTGATCATTGCAGATACTGGTTTTGCACATACTCAGCCTGTGCATGTGAATTTCCAGTGTCTGTAGCTTCATTAGGTGTCTGCTCATACAAAGGTACCTGTGATGGGGACCAGCTGGAAATAAGTTTGTGCATAGTTATAATGTGTGTACAAATGTGTGTACAGGTTGAAAAACAGTGCACATTATTCCTTATTTTTGGAGAGACTTTGGTCACAGAATGTCATTATGGAAAACCTGGCGGTCCTCACCCTTCCAAAGCACATACACACACACCCAAGAGCCAAATGGAAAAAGAGAAGCCAGTGAAAGGGTTAATGTCAATTGGTGCTACCTCTTCTGCTGCTGGATAAATGCTGTTTTCTAAAAATAGCAATTAGCCTTCCTGATCCTGGACTGGTAAAGTAGAAGGATTTTAAACTAAAATGCATCCTCTATGAACCACAGTAAAGTCCCAGTTTCCTCCAAACCCTAGAAATTCTACTACTCACTGTATTTAAACAAAACCAAAGCCCAGCTATGAAAAATAAATTAAACCTAACCACCTAAATATCTTTTTCATGTGTTAGAATCTCATGCTTTCTCCTGCCTCTGTTTTATGCACAGTCTGCATTCCCACTGACTTGACAAAACTGGGAATTTGTTACAGTGACAGAAAAAGCAAGGCCACTTAATTTGACAGTCTATGAGAGTAAAGCAAGCTACTTTTCATAATGTATGTACAGACATCATGTGAGCACTCACTGGTAGCTTTGTTGGAATGCCTGGATACTGTGTTTGTCAAACTATCATAAAGATTTATAAATACACAGTTACAAATTGCAGATGAAGTCTTGCAGTCAGACAGGCTACACACACCTAAATGAAGAAGGTGTTTTAATTCTCGATACAGAAATATGCAGAATGTCTTTTTGCATGTAAACCTGTTAAGGTTTTCAGATTATGGTGGTTTTGCACAGAGAAAATCAATGCTCCCTCAGGTTCAACAAGACCTACAGGATTCTGCGTGGTTCCACCAAGTGAGAGGAATAAGAGGAAGCAATATAGAAACCACTACAAAGGAGCCTTCTTGAGCACTGAGTCTCAGATTATGGGGACAAGGTGAGAGAATAGACAACATGTTGCCTCATTTCCACCTCATTTCACACTCCTTAACATCTTTATTTCCAACCCAGTAAGACAGGAGCAATGAAGACTGCAGTCAAGCCATCCCAGACAGACAGTGAGGTGGAATTTTATACAAGTTACAGACAAATTCATTCCAAATTCTCCTTAAAGTGTCATAGCTGTTGATGAGCACCTCCCTTATGGACATTTGGTCTTACGTCCATGCCACTTTTTAATGAGTGATCCCCTCAATCAAATCTTGAGCTCAATTTTTTTTCTAAAGCATGACTAAAACACCTTGATCCATTAGCCTGGTTTCTGCTGCTTTCCTAGTACTGAAAAGGTGAAGGAGTTACTTGCAGTATCTTTTCTTACTTCCTGGCAGATATAATAATATTTTTTACTAATCTGGCAGATCTCTTCTCCTTTTGAACAGTTTCTTTACTCTCTCTCCAAGCTATTCTTTGCTAGAGCAACATACTTTTCCTCTAATTAAGGATCCTTTCACCCCAAATAAATGTCTTGCAGTATCAACCCACCGTGCATCAGTTCCAGCTCCTCGTTACCATGTCCATTTTTCCTTCTGCAGACACCTGCATAATTACATTATGTGAAATAGCTTATATAAATCAGCAGTCTTTGTAATATGTTCTAAAAAATTGACCTGCAATTGTTATCTACTGCAAAACTTCATCCCAATTTTAGCAATCTAATCTAAGGCATAATGTCAAAAGTTAACTGAATTCGGGTTACTGAAGCTGCATTTTGGAAACAATAACTTGCAATTTATTTACCTAGGTCCTACTTTCAAAGCTATTCTGATCTCATCCCCACAGGCCTTGAAATTTATTTTTGAAACAATACTTTAATTACCTTCCTACCTGGCAAGCTTTCTTTGGTGCTTGGTTCAGAAGCTGAGACTGACCCTGACTTTTCACGTCTGGGTCTGTGCACTGGTGTTATCTGCTTTCCATCGTCACTCACTGCTGAGTGTGCCAGACCAACAGGGCTGGTGAGTAACTATTAGAACACAGGACAACAAATAAAGCTTTCCTGATGCTTTCAATAAACAGTGACTAACAGCTCTTTAAATTATCAAAACCGTGACAAAAATAAATTATATTTAAGGTTACATTTTCACCACCTCCTTATTTGTAGGTTCAAAATACGTCCACATAACTGTATCAGCTAATTAGCTGTGCAGCTATTCAAATGCCTTTTCAAATGCACCTGTACGCGGTCAAATGTAGATTTTTCATACCTGAATGACTGTAAACAAACAAACCAGAAACCAAACGAAGACTTGGCTATTTAATCTAGAGGATATTGCATTTTAAGAAACACATTCTAAGTTGCAACAGTGTAAATTATTGCTATCCTTTTATACATTTTCAGTTCCTTCATGAAAAGAATCACATTTGATCCATTGAAAATAAATCTGGTCAGAGGCTGTTATAAAATGCAGAATGTGCTTCCACAAACAGAACAAGCACACTTGTGTAATTGGTACACTAATAATTTATTTCAAAGTCACTCTGTTTGGTGACATATATCTATTCTTCTTAAAACCTTTTCCAATGAGTTCTTTTATGTTCCAATAAAGGCTATCTTAAATCTCTCATTTCTTTCTGTTTAATTCTGAATATTTCACCACTTGAAACTTCCAATGACTATCTGCAATAGTTACATTTAACCTTCCATATGTCCCTCTTTCTCATACAATTGTTTACCTTCTAGGACAAGGACTGGTATCAAACTTCCTTTCTTTTGATCAGGCTTCTTTCCTACTGCTAGGTAGCACGTGCACCTCTTAGGCTTTCAGTTTACTAAATTAAGTGTCAGACTTTTTATGATCCCTCCACAGATTTATCCCATTTCATTATCCTTGGCAGCTCTAAAACCTTTCAAAATTCGGTCTGCTGAAATTCAATAAAAAGGGACATAAGGTTCACCCTGACAAGATATAATTACAAATTTTGAGCACACCTCTCTAGTTAGCCTTGCCCAGTCTTCATCTGTCATTCAATGCCTAGAAGTAGAACTTGGGCACACTATACAAACCCTAAAACCAGAAGTGCATGCTTTCCCTAGAAAAATATATACTTCTTTCCATTTCCTGATCAGTTCTTCTCCTCATCACTGTTTCAACTACTCTTAGTGAAATTACATTACCTGACTGCTTTGCCTAAGGCAAATGGATATATATTATTTCAGCATCTCTTTGTTTTCTTTTTTCCTTCTAGAGGGTGAGGCCAGTAAATTGTATACTAGACTAGCAACATGCTGCAAAGTCAAAATTGAAAGAAATATTCTGCATGCCTCCTGCTCTAATTTTTGCTTTGAAAATTGGTACTTCTTATGTTGACTTGAAATATGAAAAATAACTGTGTATGGCCATAAAAGTGCACAGGAAAACAAAATCTGTCATTTACACTGAGCTATTTTTGTCATATCTGGCCTTCTGGGTCTATTCCAACTATATCACTGTAGTTAAGTCAGTTATTTACTATCCGTTGCTTGTCAGCTCCTGGCACTGCTCCATGACTTCTTCTAGGTGACTCACAGAGCACAAGATTGACCTTAAGGTAGCTTCAAATGACAATAAAATGTGCAACTTGCCAGAATAAACACAATTTCTCCTTCTCCTAAACCCCAGTCTCATCCCACCTGTGTTTCCCATTCCAGAACATTCAGAGTAGGAGGAAGGAGGCTATTTGAATCATCAGCCTGCAGGTGTTTCCAAGCCGCATCTGTGATTAAGCAAAGATTTTCCTTTGACTTTGTCCAGCTAAAGAGCAGATGAAAGTAAATAGACTTCCCCCCCCCCCCTCCATGATTCTATCTTTTACATTAACTTACTTCTGAAATGCTTTCCAAATGTTTTCTCAGGGTTTGGCCTAAAATCTTGATATGCTGCCTCCTAAAATTCTCCTCAGACATATGTTATTTGCCTTGAAATCGATAGTGTCTTTCCACTTCAGAAAAAATCTTCAGTTAGAGGCACCATGAGATTCTCTATTTCCAGACCAAATCCATTCAGTTATCAAGAAAAGAATTAGGTCTTCTACAAAATCCAGTCAGGGCATCGAGAGAGGAAGCTGATCTGCTAAATAAGGACCTGCTGTTCTCCACAGTGCCTTTTCAGAGCTGAACTGCCATCTGCTGCTGCCTATCCCTCCTTCACTCACATCCCCCCCTGGAGGAAACCAGTTCTATGTACTTCAGTCCACTGGCTCAGCCTTCCCCAAAATGGTGTGCACTTTACTTTGTTGCAGGCTAATGTCTTCTCGTCCCACCTCAAGTCACTGAAACGGGTTTTTGGTGCCTTAGGCACCCTTCAAAGGAGCAGGTGCCTCTCTTCCATGCACATTACACCAAGTGATGCAATAGGGACACATGATCCTTTGAGAGTCTGGCAGGCTGAGTCACAGACACAAAGTGACATGTGACACACTCTTTGTTTCTGGTTTCTTGTGAGGAGCATGCCGGGTTGAAGACATGGAGGGAAGTCAGTGTGGTTCTGATTCCCTTGCACTCCATCAAGGGAGCGGGGGGATAGGCAATGGGAGAAGAGCTCTGCTAGGCGCAGCCTAAATCTATCCCTATAACATGCTAAGAAGAACAAAAGCTTCAGTATGTGTCATTGAGGCTAAGCAGTGTCTTCTGTACAAAGAGAGACTCCTTGAAGAGTTCTGTGACACCAGTGTCCATCAGGAGTCAGGACTGTCTAGTGCAATAATGGAGCTCTTACAGCCAAGCACGCACACAAACCATTTCCAGCCCTTCCCAGGCTCAAAAAGTTTTGAAATGAAACTCCAGGCAAGACCTCCCTGTTGCAGTCTCACCTAAGCCTTCCCTCCAGCCACATCCTGCATGCCAACTCATAGCAGGCATTCCTAACCCCCTGGCTGCCTGCCTTGTCCTCCTCTCCAATGGGACTTTGGCATCACTTTCCACCCATTTTGCCCCTGCAAAGCTACCAAGGCCTTGCCGCTCACATTCATGCCTGCCACTCCACTCAAAAAAAAAAAAAAAAAAAAACCAAAGGATGGAATTTGGGTGGGAAATAAAACCTGATAAATGAGACTGCCTTTATATAACTACAAAGCCCTAATCATAAATGTACTAATATACTTATTCCTGTGCTGTTGAGAACCCACTGGGAGCAAAAATGTAACATTGGCAAATAAGCAACACAAAAATGTGCCAAAATTCATCACTGGATCCCTGGAAACCCAAATGTTGTTTCTTGGCACTCCAATATTTACCAGCTGGCACCAATGAAATTTTGGAAAAGGCAGAGGGACACTTTTCCTTATCACACTCATTCATTATCTTCCATCCTCACTATCACTGTACAAGACACACCAGTGTAGGGCACAATGTCATGTTCCCTCCTGCCTTTGTCTTTCATCCAGCCCCTACATGGGGCTGAGGAGTTAATTCAGAAACCTGAAGTCAGGTATTGTCGATCCTAGCTGGTAAGGACCCACACCTTTATTCAGAGACTGTCCCATGAATATGGAGCTGGTGACTCTGAAACCACTTCAGGTGACACCTGTTATCTCTGTGAATGGGTAGGTGAATGCACAAAATGAATGGAGAAAAACTCTTGCTTGCTACAACAGAGGACAGAAAATAATGCAAACTGTACAGATTAACCGCCTGAACACTGTTGTTCTACTCTGACCTAGCACTGTTTTAAGTCAGAACACTAGTCTGTGGTAATTCTACACTAACTTATTTTAAGTGAAAGTGGATTATTATATTATGACTACCTGAATACATTTAATGGCCAGGTGAAATTCCAGGAATGGATGCCTCAAAGTTGGACCATGCCTACTAGCTTTCATAGGTGGAAACAGGACAAAATCAGTAGTTAATAGAACACTTCACTGGAAGGTTCAAAAAACCTCATACTGCACATTCATGATGTATCCTGCTCTTGGGAGCAGTTTGCCCCTAAACCCCAATGCTGCATTTTCATTTACATTCTGAAAACAAAGGGTTTGATTTCTTTTATACCTTTATTATGCTATTGAATTTAACTTTAGCTTCGTCTCCTGCTTCAAGATTTTTCCCGGAAATCTCCAGTGATGCATATAATAACTTCAAAATTGTAGAGTAGGATCTTTTGGTGGTATAATTACTTTTTCTCTTTAATAGTGGTCCACTTTTGAGAGTGCCACCAGTGGTATAAAGGATGCCAAGGAAGCAAAAATATGGGGAAGGAATCAGGTCACTAAACTTCAATAGTCTGAATGTGCTTGAAAAATCTTCTTGACAAAGGAAGCAATAAGAGCCCAGAGAAATGCTGACTCCAGAGGCTTCAGAAAAGAAACAGGTGGCTGCCACTATATATGACAAATCCTCATCTGACTTTCTGGTTCTTCATGCTGATGCATGCATAGAGCAACGTGCCCCCCTTATAACTCTTTTTTATAAGAAGCTCAATTAATCCAGTTCATTAAAAAGTATCAAAGTATGAGTTTTGGATCGTACACCAGTCTTCTCTCACTTAAGCTAAAGCTGAATCCTTTCATTTAAAGGATAAATAAATTCTAGATAATGTAAAAAAAAAAAAAAAAAGAAAGAAATTTCCATAATTTAGAATTGTAGTCGGTTGTTGAACAGGGAGCCATGTTTGATATGAAGCAAAAAAGCATGCATATCCACATGTGCAGCATTTGAACAGGTATTATTTGTCACAGTCTCCCACAGATGCTATCTAGCTTACAGAGGAATGCAATGGTTATTAAAGATGATTCACTGCACTTATTAACATGACAAAGCACAAGAACCATGAGCTAGTCATTAGAATGAATGAGATTTGATAAATAAAAGACTTTTCAATGTTCTATAAGGACCCACTCTTGAAACCCCTTACTTTTTGTGAGCCCATCAGCTTCAAGACACCAACGCACTCGGTAGTCTGTTTGTGTGAATTACTCATGAAGGGTCACTCCCAGCTCATACTATTCTGTTATCCAATGCCATTGGGACAGTGCAGAGAAGTGGCCAGTCTTTGATTACAATTGCTCAGCTAAAATTTTCACCTACAGAAAACACAGTATTGCGGTGCCAAGTCCAAGCTAGTACATGTTTTGATGGTATTTATGCTGATTCCCTTCCTGCAGGAGAAAAGCAGAACTTGCCAAAGTGACTTCCAGATGGAAAGTGCATCCCTGATCATACATGTCAACAAACAGACCAAGCTGGGCAGTCCTGAGGCTGCTCTCACTTGACCCAGGTGCAGAACCATCATATTGGAACTCAGAGTAGAGGAAGAAAGCCAAGTGATGTGGCAGCAGCTCTCTGGCCACAGAGAGCAGGCACAGACTTTCTCAGGCATTGTCCTGGGAAAGGCTGTGAGAAGATCAGAGAAAAGAATGACAAACAATTCTTATCTTCACTCGCTGCACCTGTTGTTGTGAACATGTGGAATGTGTTATGGAGATTTGTTTACCAAAGGGTGATTTCTTAATTGGCCAATGGTGATGGTGTTTAGATTGAAGGACCAACTGCATCCACCTGTATCATGACTGTCTGCAAGGTTGATGGGTTTCTTAATAAGTATAGTGTAATAAAGTAATTGATCAGCCTTCTGAGAATCATAGAGTAAATGCTAATTACTACCTGGCTGGGGGCCTGCGGCGGCAAAGTGAGAATCACCTATTTTAACTGAAAAGTAATTAGGTAAGAACACCAGCAGATTGCAGTGGAAACTGAGAAGCCATGGAACAAATTGCATCCATAGACTCAAGGATCCTTTTGGATTCCTTCCAACTCAAAATATTCCATGATTCTATGATCCAAGGGTGAAGTCTGTCAGAATTAGACACTGAATGTAAGCTCTTCTCACAATTTTTTATTTTAAAGCTAGGAAAGAAATAAAATCAAAAGTTTTACTCTTGCTTAGTCCAAGGGTGATATATTATTCATCCATTACTCTGAGGGGTTTAACTCTAGACCACTGTACGAGTACAAAGAAATACAAGTACAAACACCTAGGACTGAGGCATGCTCTCATTTACACAAAGGTAGGTCTAGACAGGCTCCTTTGATTTACATCAGCCAAGAGGAACATTTCCTTGTCATGCAGCCAGGAATTGCTCCCAATCAAGAGCCGTGAACAGCAGTCTGCAGAACAAATTCCAGCCTTCATAGTATGAAGCCTCATACAACCACCAGGAGAGGCTGAGCTCAAAATCAGGCTTTTAGAGAAACACTAAAAGCAAGACTAAACTGAGAAATAATTTAGTGACATTTACATTGAAGAATATACACGTGAAAGAGGATATTCATAATCTACAATCACAAAATGCTGGGAACTCTCTAAAGCCTGGAGAGTATGCTGCTTCTGCTTCCGGTGGATAAATAAATGTTTGTGTATGCTGTGCATTTCCCAGCCTTACAGCACTCAACCTTTTGTTTCTAAATCAACAGACATGAAATGGAGCCTTATACCTCCTTCTAGACTACTTAAACTTGTCATGAAAAGACTTTTCAAAATTTCTTTTTTTTACTCTCTCTTTCACATGTAACCCTGATAAACTTCCTTAATCTGTATATATATTTGCAAAGGTTTTTGCAGGCTTTAAAGTCATACTCAGTAAAGTCTTTCCTGAAACACCTTTGATGACTTTACAGTATATAATAACATTAAAAATTACTCCTCAAAATTTGAATAAATGACCTTGAAAAACACAACAGACAAGAATATGGCAATAAAATTATTCTAGGTACAGAACTTAAATCAACCATATTTGAACCAGAACTGGTGTGACTAGAGTTGTTCCGGCCTTCTCGTAGGCTGAATAGAGGAGACTTTCTTAAGGAATTGATATGACTTTCCCTTAAACAATGAACACAAGTTCTGAATGCAAGCCAGAAAAAAGCCTAAAACTTAGCGGGGAACTTAGACTGAATATATTTTTGAGTACTGCCACAGAAACTGTCTGATTAAACCTAACAGGGTCATGATTTTACTGTGTGCTCCAAAGCCATCATATAAGCGATACCATTCAAAGTTAGCATACTCATGCACATTAACAGAAACCCCAGACAAGCGTCTTGTGGCTTCACGGATTGCTTAAGTCTGGCAGGTAAGGCTGCTCATAATTCTGAGCATGGAGGTAAGTTCAGAAATATATCAATATGCATTATTGCAATCAACAGGCATTAGTGTACATCAGCGTCAATTACTGTAATCAAATTTAACAGCTCAACTGAACAACAAGGTCTGGCAGTGTCAAAAGATGACAAAAGGTCCAGTAATGGTAACAAAGTGGTACTAGACTGTCCATGGAGGCATACAGCAGGTTTCTGCCATCAAAGTATAAGTGCAATTTCACTGCAAGAATCGGTCTTGATGGCCTACAATAATCTTCATTAACTAGAAGCACATTATAGTGATCTCCAAAAGCAATAATTTCTGATGTGAGAATTAGAAACTAAAATTTATGAGATGTGCTCCATGTCCCGGGAAATATCTGCTTTTTCAAGTATTTCTTCCTTAATTTTGGAACATTATCAAAGGCAGTTTGTGAGGGAGAATTAATTTGAGAACCAAGTAAAATTTTCATCCTGACAGATCAGAATAAAGTAGAATTCTAAACCAGACTTTAGTCTTGGGATAAGGTTTGAAAAGCTCTAAAGAGGCTTGAGTTTCACTCAGAGTTTTGCTGAATTAATTTACATTGTGATTGCAGAGTCTCCATAGAGGTTATGGGCTTCCTGGCTTTACCAGCTGAAAAATATTGCACTGATAATCTGAAGGAAAACAACTATTTTTCCTCACTTCCGTGACAATCTGTTCAGCATGGAGTACCTAGGATTCTCACACTTCACTCTGAGAAGTTCAAAAACCCCTCTTCTTCCCTCAAGCTCAGTCTATCCTTCATCCTATTATTTAGAACATTCAATGATTCACAGTATTGACAATGCCTTTTCTCTAGCAATTGTTTCCACCTCATTTCCAAAGCAGGATGTTTTTATTCTTAGAAACATATTAACCCCCCCTCCTTAAAAAAAATCTGCAAAGTCCAAAACCAAACAAAACCCTAGAGATTTTTTCTATACATTGCAAAAATCAGTCCATCATTATGATAACCACCTTCAGACAGTGGGACAGGTTCCTGGCTGACACTGCCTTACACCACTAGTGCAAACAACATGACCTAGACCCATTAATGGGAATCAAATATTGGTCCCTTCATAAATCTACATCACTTGTGTGGTTAAACCAGCACATTCCCATTCTTGTTGACTCTGAATGTGATGGTCTTATATTATTGCTCATGTAGTTCAGTGTTGCTTCAGCTGTAAACAAATACAGAGTTTGGCTGTGAATTAATTCCTTCCAGCTCAGGCCAGTAACAGCCCAGCAATGCCAAAGACACCTGAACCAGGAATGGTACACAGCACAGAAACCAGGGCTCACAATCTGTGTACTATCATAGCAAGGAAGGGACCCAAGGGGAAGAGAAGGCAAAAGGGACAGACTCTAAAAGGATGCAAATATTTACACCCTCGAAGACACCACAGGAAACAGATCTGCACTAAGAGATACCCATTTTCAGACAAATGGGTATCCAAGCAGTATTTTCCTTGACTCAAAGCTGGTTTGATGTGACAAACATTTAAAAACAGTAGTGTCGGTCCAGTTCTAACTCAAGAAATTAAAAAGTGAGTAGAAACAAGCTTTCATTTCAGGATTCAATTCTGTTAAACATACTGGACAGATAAAATCCCCAAGTCTCAGAAATGTGCTAGACTTGAAGAAGTTAGGTTTAGTTTTCAGGGGTACAGGGCTAGGCACAAAAAAATTATTCTCACACTGTGTCAAATCCCTGGAGGATGGTTTATCCTAAATATGGTTTACTTCTCCTCCTTTTTCCTTAATCTGTCCAGTTTCTTCTTAAACATTTTAAAATCACAGATGTCTTGTAACTCAGTGGGGCAAATGTGCACAAAATGATGATGTGAGGAATTAGGTTCACAGCCAACACACAACTGCTACACAGTACATCTAGTAAACCAGTCATATTGTCAGTCCATCCCAAGAATGTGTCTGACTAGAAACCTTAGAAGAAACCCCAACAAACATTGCAAGATGGAAAGAGATATATAACAAACAAACATATTTATAAATCCTCTCCGAAGTTCCCAGAGGACCATGCTCAAATCCCAGATGTACCAAACAAAGCCAGCATAGCACTGGGCTAGTGGTAACAGTCAGACTTCATGATCTTAAAAGATTTTTTGCAACCTAAATGAGTCCATGATCCTGCTGGGTGTCAACACCCTTTTCCTCCTAAGGAACAATGGAATTCAGGCAGAGAAGGGTATCACCAGCATGGCTCCAGCTGCTCCCATTCCCAAGTGGGCATCCTGGCACTACTCTGCACACAGACAAAGATGGATCTTACTCATTACTCCCTGCCCAGTTGATATCAGTCTATTTATTTTGTTTGCAGAACCATTTATAGATGGCTGAGACAAACAGCTTTAACTCAATTGCCAAAAATCCCCCACAACATTAATATTTACGAAGTGCTTCTTGTGGGTATCATCTCAGTCTAAATATTATTTGTATCTTCAAGAAACACAAAGCTCTGAATAAGATGAGAATAATCTCCATAAACACCAACATGTGTAATTCTTCTTCTTGAAACAACACTGAAAGGATAAATTTTTAATGTTTTACTTTTGTTTCATTTTTCTTGCTTTAATATGCCTAGAATCTTGAGTACATTTTTTCTTTTAAGTGCTCATATCCTTTCCCATTTGTCAAACATTGATTTATCTCCTGCAACTTGTGCAGAACTCTAATTTAACACATTTTAGCTGGATCTCTTGTTTTCAACAAGCATCACAGATTCTACTGAGAGCTCAGAAAGACACTGACTGACCAAGCACACAGCACAGAGAACCATTGTTTCTGCAGATACCCTGCAAACATAGTGGTTTTACATTTATTTTGACCAACAGCTGGTGTCACAGTTTACAGTCTTAATTATCCTTATTTTTAAAGTAGTTATTTAGAACCCTGAAAGAGAAGAAGAAAGAAATCATTTGGGACCTTTTCTACTCAGGAATAGAAATATAGTGGCTTAGTTCAATTACAGTAATTGAAATTCCTCCTTTAGCTTTTTGTCGCTTGGAAAAAATACCACAAACCTCTGACTTGCTTTAAATATTTAGATTTTATCACCAAATAGTGGTGAAACAGCAAATTTGATGGTAGAACCTGTACAATTACCAGAGATGCCAGTTCATGTTAAGAAGCTGGGAGACTGCATACTTCTTATCTTAATTCCAGGGTGAAAAAATAAAGAGAATTTAAATATTTAATAAGAAGAAAAATGCTCCAGAAATTGCTGTTCATACACCTAAGGTTAGTGAAAGCACTGGAAGTTTGAAGAAGTAAAGCACTCATCCTAAAGCACATCAGCATTCAGTAAACCATCACAGATGATTTTTGAAGTGTCAAGGGCAGAAGGACAATATTAAGAAAGCAGAGTGACTCTAGCCCCTCTCCCATCATAAATAACATAGAGACTGTGCATCCTCTCTGCTGGGAAGTCAGGGAAAGGCCACTGGTCTTTCATCAGGCATTATGACCAGCACCAGAGCCTTCACAAACATTGTCTTTTTCACTCAGCTCACCCTTTAACCACAGTCCACATAATCTTAATTTGCATTTGTCTCTTAGTCCAGTAAAGAACAACTAAGTAAGGAGCAAGGAAGAAGTCTCTCACAGGTAAAACACTACACAAGAGCAAGAGACTCTGACTTTCCATGGGCTAAACTGCCTCTTGAAATGGAACACGTGTGTGGTGCAGAGGCAGCATATACCAGAGAAGCAGCACCAAGTAACTTAAAGTTGTCAGGTTTAATTAATTGGTTCTTAAAAATGCCTGGTGCAAACAAAGCATTGAAGTCCCTTGGCTGCTTATAGCTCCCCCTATAATCTGATGAAGACATTCATCTTGAGTCAGGTAACTCAAAACTAATGTCTTAACTGAGAAAATAAGTTATTCCACACAATTCAAGGCACACTTGTATTTAAAGTAGTATTGTATTTAGAGTATTTAAAGAGGTACTGCACCAGAGCTGATAGGTTTCTTCATGTTTTTAGTAGAGCTAAAAACACTTGAAAAGAAATAATCTCAATCCTTATCACCTACATATATCTGAAAGTTTTTGAACCCTCTAATGAAACCCATCTGTATCACAGGTTTAACACTCTGGTCCTTGATTGCCCATGTATTTTTTAAAATAAGAGAAAGGATCCTCAATCATTCAGACATTTAAAAGATTTGGAGTTTCCACTATCTCCAGGTTCCTGTTTCTTCTCTTAATACTATTTAAATTGAACATTTATTTTTATCATTCATTCAGTTTTAAAATGTTGCCTCTTTTTCTTTCTTGCAAACAATCTGAGGACATAGGGATCAGATCTATCTCAGTCTTTCCCCTAATTGCTCAAAACGAGCAATCAAATAGCTGTGTGCATGCAAGTTCACAAGCTAAAAGCTATGCCTAAGCATTCAGAAGACCATACTCTGGAATAATTCCCCCCCTGGGTACTCACCCCATACCAAGAGTACCAGTGCACAATACTAGCATAGCTACAGCTACAGCATCATCAGTTCCCACCAGCTTTTCTGGCTCTAGCTTCTCCAATTAGTCTGGTCTCATGCTGGAGAAGTCCAAGGGTTTCCACAGTGTCTAAAAATCCATCCAACACTGACTTGATTACTGATCCTGTCTGACTGCAGACAGTGCTGGGTTCAGTGCAAGGCACAATCTGATTAACTGGGGGTAATTTCTTACAGTGTCCTGAAATCAGTCAAGCATTTAAAAGGATTTCTCCAGAATCAAACACAATGACAAAGGAAAGGGAAATATGATCATCACCATCACAGTCCTGCCTAAGTTCAAAAAAAATGCAATTCTAGAGAAACTCTTCTCTCATCTGTTTTATCAACACGGAGCTACTAAGGGGAAATTAAAGAAATAAACTCAGGCGTTTTAGGTCTTCAAAACCAAAGCCACATAAACAAAGCAGGGCTATGTTAATGGGGACCCTGCCAATAGATCCAGGAACCAAGAGTTAGTCATACAAAGGGCTGTGTCACATTTAAAAACTGAGCTGAAACTTTTCTTTCTGTGCTGTTTTAAAGCCACTCTGTACTTAAGCCCGAAGTGATGACAAACATTTATTGACAGTTAATGCAGTGCTCCTGCAATGTATTATTAGGCACGAGCCCAGAGGCACAAGGCCAAGTGCTGTTAATCTCTTGGCGAGTGCCATAGTGTCTCAGATACACGCTGCCTGAAAATATCCAGTGCTATTGCTAATGTTTTTTAAAAGGCGGGAGTCTTGAGTTTTCACAGAAACTTATACACTGATCAACCCATCAAAATAAAAGTATAATGGAAAAAGCCCTGCAACAGTTCACCCAGTTTCTAACCCCTGTTTCCCCACATCAGGAGTGATGTAGCAAAAAAATACTACCCTCCTTTGCCTTACCTCATGATTTACTTCAGCAGTGTCAAATCAGATCTTTTTTGCTTGAAGAAATATATTTTTGAAAACCTTTCCAAAACAAGTGAAAACATCTATCAGCTTTTACCCAAGGGAAATGAATTGCTGAATATTCCATCATAGGTTTCCTTTCATATGTTCTGCGTGTTTGTTTTATAGAAGCCTTAAGCAGGGCAAATAAAAGGTTTGAAATCCTCTGAGCAAAGCTGACTTCTTTCTCTGAAGGTGACCCTCAAGTCATTTCAGAACCGTGGAAATAGCCAGGGGAGGGATAAACATAGTCAAAAGACAGCTTTTCTTCTCAAGTAACTTTGGTGCTTCAGGCTGAACTAAAAAAATGCCCTCAGGTGGAGGTTTGCCACTTTTTATGAACCTATCCAACTTTACCCTGGGGAGAAAGATGCAGTAAGAAGTTCGTCTTCTTACTGCAAAAGTATCTGGACTGCACAAGTGCTTCAAAGAAAGGAGAGATTGCCTTTTCAGAACAACTCCACTAGAAGTGATCAGGCTCGTCAAGGGTCTTATGGTCAGGTTCCTTCATCTTTGGGACAAACCTTAACCACTGTTTTCAGAGTCAGTGGCAAAGCTGGAATATTCAAACCATACGGTGTAGATCTGAATCAAGACAGCCACTTCATATTCCTTCAGAATTTATGGTCTGATCATACTAATAATATGCACTCAAATTGATAGTAATGCATTTAGCAAACATTAACTATGACTGCCTTGCCTATTCAGAGCAAATTTTGCCTAGGAATCCAAACTGAAACTCATAATCACGTTAGTTATACATATTATTCAGGAGATGTTGCAGCCTGACTAAAGACTTCATTTTGTGTAAACCTTGAGAAAGACCCGGGAAACCAGCGGGAGCTCTGCCTAAGCAAAAACTACAGGATCTGGGGCCCCTGTGCAGCTCCATGCACGGGCACACCACCGCATTCCAGTGACAGCTCCGCACACACCGTTTCTGTAACGAAAGAGAATCGCCACCCAAAATCCCCAAGCAGGCAAGCGAACAAAGCAGCTCTCCGGGGCAGTCCAGGCAGAGCTGCGCCCCGGCACAGCTCCCGGCCGCCGCCGCCCCCGCCCAGCCCCGTTACCTTCTGCCGCGGCCGTGGTGCCGGGTAGGGCCGGCCGCGCTCGCTCCGCAGGGCAGGGCAGGGCCGAGCCCGCCGCGGCCAGCGCCCCAACCCAGGGCAGGCGGCAGGAACAGGGCGGGGCGGCCGCGCTTCGCCCCGGCTCTGGCAGCGCCCCTCGCTCCGCGCACGGCCCGGGCAGGGACGGGACCCGGCAACTTCGCGCACGGAGCCGCCGGCCAGCGGCGGAGTTGCCGCTACCCAACGCCATTCCCTCGCCCCCGGCCCGCCCGCCCATAGCCCCCCTCACCTCAGGCACTGCCTCCTCCCCGCCGGGACCTGAGACGGCGCCGGCTGCTCCCCGCTCCATCGCCTCGCCCCGCTCCCGGCTCCCTGCTCGTTCTGGTTGGTGCGGCCCCGCTCGCCGCCGCCGCAGCCCCAGCGCCAGCCCCAGAGCGCCGCCTGCCGCCGGGGCACGGCCGCCCCGCCCCCGGAGCGTCGCTGCCCCAGCCGCCCTGCGAGCCTCAGAAGGCACCGTCCTGGCCGGGCAGCGGCGCCCATCTTTCATTCATGTCTTTAACCAGCACCTCCCTCCCCTCATTGGGGCAGCGTGGGCCCCACTGCCCGGGCCACTGACGTAAGTTGCCCAAGCACTCAGCCCGAGCCCGACCGTGACGCGCTTCGAGGCGGCGAACGCGCTCTCCTGGGCGCCGGACCTGTGCTGGCTGCGCTGCGGTCCCGGCTGAGTTTCCCGCTCCGCTCCGAGCCCGCGGGTGACTCCGTGCAGCCGGCAGGTGAGCGCTGTCAGCGAGCCCGCGGGGCGTGCCAGACGCTTCCCAAGGCGGAGAGAGCCCTTTCCCCGAGTTTCTGCCCCAGCCCGGGGCAGCCGGAGCCCGTCGGGGAGGCGGGAGCGGTGCCGGCAGCCCGCGGAGCGCGAGGACGGTGCCCGGCAGAGCGCGGCTTGGCTCGGACCTTGTCCCAAGCACTGTCGGGGTTGGTCCGTGCCGGGGCTGCCTGGACCTCTTGGGGGGAAAAGTGGGGAGCGGCGTTCACAGACGGTCGGGCAGAGACATCATTGCCCTGCTTGATGTCTCCGATCTGCGAGCGGGCTCTTGGGGGAATGTTAAGCCTTTGGATGCCGGTGCGAGTGCTCAGGCTCTGCTCGCGCATACACCGCATGTACAACGCCGCAGGATGCCGCTCCACCGGGCAAACAAAAAGCACACAACACTCGTAACTTTTTTAGTTTTAGTAACGAGGATGCTCTATCCCGACTCCTCCCTCTACCCCCCCTCAACCCTCATCGGTTCCAAGTTACAACCTATTTGTAAGGATAGAAATGCATTTCCTGAGGTGTCTCTTTTATCTCCTGACAGCTTTTTTCAAAATGCCTCTGTAGCTAGTACTTGAATCCAGATTTTTGTCAGTCTTAACACGTTTTATTTTATTTTATTTTATTTTATTTTATTTTATTTTATTTTATTTTATTTGGATCCTGGCATTAATTACTTTTAATTCTTGGTGTATTTTTTTTTTAATATTTCCTTCCCTTCCTCTTGGGGAAAACCCTGATTAGTTCTGGCATCTCTCATGATTTTTGCCTCTTAATACTGAAGCAAAGATTATGTGTGTATTAATTAGTTTCTTTTCTCAGTTAATGGATCAAGTGCAAGAATTTGTTAGGTCAAACTTGATAAAAACTGTCAGTTCCAGGCAGCCCCTTGTCTCTGCAAGGAGCCAACTCTGTCTCAGAGAGAGCAGAACATAGTTCTGCCTATAGTATCTGTAGCTGTTAGGGAGATTCTCTTTATACATGTATATGCATTTCCTGGTTTTTACTAATTATTGCTTACAACCACTACAAAATTGATCAAGTTATATGGGAACAATTAATTGCTCTTGAAGTATTTTGGTTTTCAAGACAGCTGTGAAGAAGTAATTGGCAATTTAAGTACATTACCTTATAATTTCATTTCATATTCTGTTTGTCTTGCATTATGTAAAGACAAACAATCAGGACCTTGCTCATGGCCTTCTCAGCTCCATTTCAGCACTGCTTTTTGCATGCTCTCCATGAATCACTCCCCTCTGCTCCCCCAATGAAGTTTGGAAGTGAGACAGGCATCACAATAGCTGACCTTGTTTGTATCAGTGTTAAAGAACATTTTGAAACCATTTGTCTTTCTCAAAGCAAGACCTTTTTATTTTTTTTTTTCTGCTTGACAGCACAGGTAGACTGGAACATATTTCCCCTGGCATGAGATTTTTGTGCAGTTACTTTTCTGTGCCAGTTCTGTTTATTTATTTAGCATGGATTTATCCCACCTGTGTATGGCTTGTATTTCCTCAAAATAATCTGTATTCAAATACACTGAGGTATGTATTTCTTTCTCTTTTCTGCCCTCTCTAATTCCCAATAAGCAATTTGACAAGGCTATGGAGATTAGGATCTCACTTCTATTCACAAACTGTTGTGGTACTATTATCTTCAGAGGTTACCTTTCAGCTTGCACTGGAGATTACCTGTACATCCCAAGAAGTGAAGAGTGAGCATGATTGGACAGGTGTAATTCTGTTGCACTAAGACACAAAATAACTCACGCACTCACAATGTAAAAGAAGGAAAAGAGGAAGTTTTATTTCTGACTTCGCAATATATAGAATTCTAAAAGTGACAGTGGATTGGAGGATGAATTGCTACCTCTCTAGCCACACTAGCCAAACTAACAGTCCATCAATTCTCTCTTCCCACAAAGAAGAACGCAAAACAATCATTATTTACACAAACAGTGCGTGAGACCTCTAGGAGAAATATGTAAACATCAGAAGGTATAGAAAACTTTTAAAAGAACTTTAAAACTTTTAAAAGAACAGGATGACATAATTCCACTTTTAATAATTCCAAAATATTAAACAGTATTCCATCTCCTCCACCCCCCAGTTCCACTAAGTTGCAGTTTCACTGATGACTGTGAAGACTAATATTGAAGATCAATAGCAGAGTGTTATTTATGGGGTCCATGCCACTTACCATTAAAAATAATACAACTCCAGTTTTCTAAACAGATGGGGAAAAGGTTGCATGGAGCAGTTAACTGGTTTGGACAGGATCAAAATGGTGCAGTCTTGGCAGAACTCTTGTTGAAAACTGGGTCTCTGGCTCCAGATTTTTTTTCTTGGTGGTGTTGCTTTGGTGCTGCTTTGTGCTCCTGTTCCTTGAAGGCCATGTCATGTGTGCCATTCCTGACTCACACAGCACCCACAGCTGCAGCAGGGAGGCTACAGGCACCATTCCAATCCTCCTGGAGACCCTCACCTCTAGAAGTGGGCCACAAAAGGTAAATTAGCAGCTTTGTTTCATGTCCATGCCTATAGAAGATTGGGATAGCAACCATTCCTTCTTACTCTTCCTCCTGGGCTTGCTTGGAGTAAATACAATTGAGTTTGGTTTACAATCAAGCCTTTCTAATGCAATTGAAAACACATTTATATGGCTTTCTGTGAGGAGCTCTCTTTATTCAGGTGTGTAGGTGCAGCCTCATCAGTCTTCCAGTTAAAAAATTTAATTTTCTACTTGGACCTGGTCCTGCTTCAAATGAAATTACCATCTGAAGTCCCAAAAATTTCAGAGGAGTATGATTAAATGCTTTGCAGGTGTGTTTACCCATTTCTTTCCAATCCATCCCACTGGTGTTGCTATTGCTCCTGTTCCACAGATGGCAGCTTCAGTGGCAATGACATGGCAAAGGTGGAAGACAAAGCACATCTCTGTTTTACTTCTTCAATTAGTTTAAAATTTCTTAAATATGCTTAAATGTTTTTAGAAAGTAATAAGCATTAAGCCACTTGCTTGCACTGCTCACCAAGACCTACTTTTGTAAAGCAAAAAAAGCAGATTTTAGTGCAGTACTTTAGGGGTTTTTTTAAATATGAAATCTGAGAAAAGCTGGAATATAATTTACACAGAGCTGTGAAAGGGGAAAGGATATACCTTTTCCTTTAGATTCACAACAGCATAACTCCTAGAATTGTGTGGTTGTTGTTGTTGATTTGTTTTGATTATTTTAGCATCTCAGTTGTTGTACTGCCATGATGAATTTGGTTTAGGATTTGTGTCATCTAATCCAGAAGCTACTTTACAGGTCAATAAGATGCTTCAGCTGAGTGTCAATAAGCAGTCTTCAAATACATTTAGCTTCTCAGGACTCATTTGGAATCAGTAGTATTAGAGATAAGAGTTTATGCATGTATTAGTACATGTGTTTTACAGATGGAGAAGCTGTTAAATTAGTTCACCAATGACCAAAGAAATAGTATATGGCCAGAGGCAGTAAGAACCTGCACTAAAGCTGTAATTTTATAGTTTCACTCTGGTGTCCCAGTCAGCCAAGTTGTTTTAGCTGCAAACTGGTGCAAAAAGGCATCCCCTCTGTCTGGAAGGGACCAAGTAGAGAATTGGAAGCTTTTGCAGAGGATGTACCTAAAAACATGGCATCAGGCAGGAGATGAATTCTATGTGTTAAATAGAGGAGTCTACCTAAAAGAAGGTGTCACAAAAAGGGAAAGAAAGGTGATTGTGACCATGAACTTTGGCCACCTGGGGTGTGTGTACACTGTGGAGATGGTTATAGAAGCTTGCTCCTTGGAGATGGTGGCAGGAACAAAAGGAAGCTCCTGGAAGCCTGACTCCCACTCTTCAGCTCTCATAGCAAACAGAAATCCCAGAGATGGATAAGTAAATATGTCTGTGAAGACTGTATTGAACACTATTATTGTAATGCTTTTGATTGATTGTCACAAAGTACTGCTGAGTGTGTTTTTGAAGGGACAAAGAGGCAGATAGCAAAATTTTGGTACCTGTCATGGAGATAATTATTTTTGTAGCTGAAGGGAGGGAAAACAGGAAAGGGAAATTGAGCATCTCTTGCTTCAGGTAAAAGTGATTTTTCAAACAGGAAAATAACTAAGCTGAACTTCTATTTACATGACTGCAACTGATTCTATTCGGTGTGGCTGATCGGAACAAAGTTCTCAGAGTTATATAATTATACTGCAGGTAATGCAGAAGGGAAGGATAATATAATTGTATCAGTGACAGCAGATGCAGTAGTTTTTCCCTCAAGCTATTTTTGACTAAAGTGGTTGTGTGCATGTGCAAAATATTAATGATCTATTAGAACAGTAGCCATGTGTATACATTACATAAATATGGTCATGTGTATATATTATATATAAATATATATTTTATATATATAATATTTATATATATAATATTTATATATGATATATAATGTTATTATATATTTTATATATTATATCTATAATATATTATATTGTATATAATATTATTTTTATATATATTTTATATAAAATATATATAAATATAATATTTTCTGTGTACTTATCTTCTTCTGTATAAGAAGGTATCAAAGGGAGAATTTAGAGTTTTCTGCAAACTATTTATATAAATTATATAACGTGTTGCAAGTAGGATGTAATTTTATATTAATGCAAATTTTTCAAATTATTTCAGGGGAAAATACTCAGGTTGGAAAATCACAAGAGTTAAATTAAAGAAAGTAAAAGGAAATTGAGAAAGTTACAGAAGATGTAATAGAGCTACTGTGGTGATAGCTATTGTGGTGATTGCTTGTGAGCACTCTATATCCTTTTTGTGTGGAAATAATATTGCTGTGAGTTACAGCTCTGGTATTTCTTCTTTTGTTAGATATCAGGTTGTGTTTTTGTAATTTTGCTGAGAGTCACAGCAATGAATTGGTATCTCTGAAATCTCTTGCCTCAAGTTGCAAGAGCACAGTCGTAACAAACAGTGTAGAAGTCACCTTCCAGCTATAGCTAAACTGAATTTTAAGGTAGTATATGCAAACCTACCCTGAAAAAGAAAGCTTGTAATGTACAAAGGTGTTTATGTTCTTCTGGGTCTGTTTATTTCCAGAGTCATGGGGTTGGTGGAGGGGAGAGTAACTCTGCCAAGCAAGAAACTCTTAGCTACTTGGCTCTTTGATTTTCAAATGAGACCCAGGTATACATATTAACACTCAGCAAAACTGGAGCCTTACGACAACATGTATAGTTAGACTTCAACTTTTTCCAGGTCAGATGCAAACTTATGCTGAAAACATGTCCCGTTGTAGAGATCTGACCAAGCTGTCAAGCCCAGGGGCTGGCATTGACTGCAGGCCACACCACATGCTCAGAGATTGCCTGTCTACAAAGGAGATAAAAATCAACATATTGATTTGGAGGTAAAAATCAACATATGTCCACCTCCATGTTGGTACGACAAATCCCAGTAGCCATGCTCAGGCTGAAAAGATATTTTGCTAGTGTTGTGGTTTGCCCACTCAAAACACCAAGGCAGAAAACATTCTATAAATGGGAAGAAATACAGAGCATAAACTGGAAGCAATTTGGAAATTATATTTTTTCTCTCAAACCAAACATAAGCACCCAACACTCTGAGATGAAAGCATAATTACTGAATAAAGATATGGTCAGGCAGCCAGACAAACGGAAAATGAATCCAACAGTGTTAAGCTTGATCCTGCCCTGCTTTGGGAAAAATTGCTTCTTAAATACATTTCATTGTGTAAATTTAACATTTCACCTCAAAGTATTATATTTGCTTCAATACAGACTTTGTGGTCTGAAGGGTTCTCCTAATCCATTTGGCTGAAAATCAAGGACAGTGAGAGAAAAATAGTATCAGAAAGATTTCTGTGGGGTTTATTTTCACTGTTGTTCTCAGGAAAAAAAATTAAGCCGAATTCACTAGATTCTGATTCTTGAAATGGATCATTAAGCCAAGGTAAGCTCTTGTATTGGCTCTTTGATTCAGAACTAAGATTTCAACAGTAAATTGTACTTTATTTTGAAAATAAAATTACATCTCCTTTAATTTCAAATATCAATACACAGAATTTTAAAACTCTGAAAGTTGATTCAGATAAATGTTTAATCATCCAGCATTGTCTAGAGGCTTATGAACATGGGAATCCTAATGTCTTCTAAAGTAGCATTTAAATTTTTGTTGAAGGAGAATATGCCTTTTTCAGAGAGGAGTGAATTATCCCTACGAGTGGTCTACTCGTAGGAATTAGGAAGAGTTTGTGTACAGTAAGTTCCTGGTCCCACTTACTAACTTCACAGTAACTTCCTCTGCAGAAATGCATCCTGGTCGGTAGAATTTAGGCATTGTTAATCTTGCTGTACACATATTGCAGCACTTTGGCTGCACAGTGGATCAGATCCCAAACAGTGAAGGATGGCTGTGTCTGCATTAGGAGCAAAATGGTGCCGAGGGTCCAACATTTGTCTTTCAGGAGCTTCTTCTGCAGAGTAGCTGTGGTGTGTTCCCAGGGACTCAAAGCCCGTTAGTGCCTGAAGCACATCTTTCAGTTTAGCTCCTGCAGAAAGACCCTGGTTAGGCAGTATTAAGCAACACACACTAAGTGGGGAAAATCAAGAATAATCTGAACTTCAGTGCTAGTGTAGATGTTCTAAAACAGGGCAGGGCTTCACAGGAGGGCTAGTCTGATGGCAGCCTGGGTGTGCTGTGAGTCTTGGGTGACCAGCATCCTAGGCACCTGCTAGAGGGTGGCTGTGGGACTCCCTGAGTTAGCAGAGAGGCTGGTATTTCTCATTTTATGGAAAAAAGAATGCAGAAAAGCACTCATCAGATTCATGCCCATGGCACCATTCAGTCTGTCATGGCATTTGATGCAGAACTAACACTCTGCACAGCATTCTGTAGTGAAGGCCACATTATAAAGACTGCATTGAGAACTAGCCCTGAAGCTTTTCTTGTTTGCCATGAGAAACAGTAAATTAAATAACATCTGAAATGCCAGACTCTTATATGTAATGAGCATGCAGTCTGCAGAATTCACTAAGCAAGAGGTCAGTGGGCTTAGTGAATTTGCCTGGTTCTTTTAAAAGACTTTATATTATTAATAACGTTTCCAGCTTCTTAGTGGGAGTGGATGTTACTGCAGAGCTTTTGAAACAAATTTCAGGGGTTAGGAATGGATGTGCTATTTTTGGCTTCCACTTAACCACCCAACAGACAGGAATCAGGTAAATGATTTGCTCATGTTGCCATTAGTATCATGTTGTTGCTATTCATGGCATCTTTTTCATTAAAAAACAACAGAGCTACCATTCCAGCAGCCTACAGCATAGATCAGAGAAAACGGTGAGGTTTGCCAAAGGGCTTTTGCTCTTTACATAGCAATTAAGCTTGAGAGAAAAACAGATGGCCACAGGTGGGTCTCAAGCAGCTATTCACAAACTTCAAATATCCACCTAAGCCACAGTCACCTTCTGGGATTCAGGTGGCTTTTGAACAACCAGTTTGTAAAATATTCACATGGATGCTAACCTATTCCTACCTATGAAAACAGCACATGAGAGAGGTGGGAGTGGCTGATGGAAAGAGGAGGTTAGAGCAGCAATATGGTCAGTGTCACCCATGAACTTTGTCCATTGTGGATTTTTTTTTAAAAAGTGAGAGTTAGAATTTATGTATCACAGTGCAGATGCTGACATCCAGAGGAGGGAGGGAGGGAGAGAGGGAGGGAATGTGGTTACCCCATTAATTCCATCATAGCTGACATTAGCAGTGTGTCTTTAAAAACAAAATAGTATGCTGCTAAGGATGTAAAGAGAGCTCTGGTGCATGTTACATCAGTTGTAAAATTGAATTATTTCTAAATTATTGGGTTTTTTAAAATGCCACTGGCTGGGTTATAGCACAAAGGTGAACAAAGACTGCAGTGAAGAACATGAGTAATTTCAGCGATGGGACCTGCAGAATTATTTAAGCAGATTTGTGTGGTAACTGGGGCTTTTCTTGCAGTATTTAGTCTTGGTAAGAATAAGACTGGTATCTTATCTATACTGCTTATCACATTTACTGCTTAATAGCAATGGAGCTGCTGACAAGCAAACAAAAAATTGCCAGGAAAGTTGAATGATTGAATTACCACTGAATGACTGCCCAGAGTTGTCAGTGGTATTTTTGGCAACAAAGAAACCTAACCAAAACAAAATGATTTTCAGAATTCACTGAGGTGAACCTTCAGAAGTGCTGGTGGGGACTACATCAACAGGAGGTGTCACAAAAGAATTGTTTGCCTTCTGCTCCTTCTCCTTCTACACTGGGGAAACAGTTTCAGGCCAGAAGGGTGGACATGCAAGAAGGGGAAGGGAGGCAGATTTTCAAGGAGCAGCAGCCTCCTTGGGTGCCTTCAGCTCATTTTCTGAAGTTCAGCCAATTTGAGGAAAGTAGCTCAGGAAAAAGAAGGTGCTGTGCTGCTTGGGAGCTGACAGGCTGCCCCTCCTCGACCAATAATTAATTACCGAAGCCAGAAGATAAGGCTGCTTTTTGGCAAAATGTTTTTTTGTCATAGAATGGTCATGACAGAGATAAAAGTGCTTGGGAGTGCAAAACTGACTTACTTATCCATGCTATAACCTGCATTCATGCCGGCAGATCTAACGATGGTTCATGATGGAGCTTTCATGAGATGAATCTCTGCAGGGAAAAAATTTCACTTGTTTTCCACTGCCCTCTTTCAGATAATTTGGACATGTAGTTTTGTTAAACAGAACCCAGCAATCCTTTTCATATTGGTATTTTTGAGCATTTTTGTTTTAATGGAGAAGTGATAGCTCATTTAGAGCCCAAGAGCATGCATGAAACATTCAAGTGAGTTCCAGCTGAGACAGCTCTGGGTACAGCATGGATGGAGGGAATTTGCATGGCTGAAGACTGTCACCTGTAGCAGGTCTTCTTTCCTGTCCTTAGCTGTCTGTCTTCATTGAAACCAAGGTGACAGATTAAATGTCAGCAATAACCTTTGCACTTTTCCTTTTAATTAATGCCTCTTGAAGTGACTCAGCAGATGCATACATTTCATCTTTATTATAATAAATTTGCTGTTAAATCCTATTTCACTATTTTTGCCTGATGGTGCCATTGGTTCCTTACAGCACACATTGCAAAACATCCTTTCAAAGCCCAACTAGAAATTAAAATTTATTAAACACCCAATAGACTGCCTAAAGCTGCATGAAAATTGAGCCTGAGTAGTTTCAGAAGTTAGAAATGCTATTCTAAACAATTTGACAGGTTCTCTACCCATAAGAAAGTCCAGAGAAGGATGTCCTGGTTTACAAAGATGCTGACTGGGAAGTTTAAGCAGGCTTCACTGCTGTGTTACACATGAAACTGGACGGTTAGAGCACTCAGGTCAGAGCTGTAGAGATAATCAATCCTTGCTGGTAGGTGGTAGGCACCATTGGGTTGGCATCCTGTCCCTGGTGATTTTGAGAGACTATTAATCTTGTTCCAGTGCAGAACAAAAAGCCATCTAAGGTGCTGGAAACTTTTCCTGTGTTCCTAGGGAAGTTAGTGCTGTGAGGCAAGGACAATGTTTTTCTTTCTACATCCATCTTCCAAACATTTATAATTTCTCTGACTACTCATTGTGTGCATTCTTTATTTTCTCAAAGCAGTACTACTCAGATCCCCTTATCTTATTCTCCAAGGGGTTCCTAAATTGTAAGCAAGCAGGTTGTAGAAAAATTAGCTCCATCTACTTCTTTTTCATTTTTATATTTAATAGCAAACAGTTTCATTTCCATCTCTTGGTGCCCACTAATTTTGAAACTGAAATACTGGGAAAACAAGGCATTTAAGTCTTGCTGTGAGAAAGAACTACCCAGTGCAGTACAGAAAAGAAGACATCCTTTGCTCTTCATATGCCATACACTCCCCTTCAGCTGCAGGGGAGTTGGACTGGCTCAGGAATTTACCATGATAATATGAGGTTCAGACTTTATTCCTGAAAAGGGCTGAAGTAGCTACAATAGCTGGTCTTCAGCTGGCCATCAGGTGCCAGCCTTAACACAGTTGCCCTGCAGAGTTACAATTTTTCCTCCTACCCATCTTCCCTGGGCTTATTCCAAAAAGTTAATGAAAATTTCTGCATAAGAGAAATATATTGACGTTTTCCCCCAGCATTTATGATATTACCAAAGATACCATTCCTTATTTAGTTTTCTATTTTTAAGATAAATACTGTGCTCTTTATAACCCCATTGAAGCCAACAGGTTTTTCTCAGCTTACATCTAGGAATGATACCAATTTTCTGTGTGTTTCTCATTGTGCCGTTCTGCCTAGGACACAATTGTGAGAGAAAAAAAGACCTCAGACCTCTCACAGCTGAGGGAGAGGGTCCAAGCTATCTGACTGGGAATTTATGCCACTGTCAGTCTGTCAGCTGTTTATCTTCTCACTGACCCAAAGCCCTAGGAGATACCACTTTGTTGAATCTAAAGAACATCGTGTACCAGAGCCCCATTGCTGGGCAGACCTGACCTTGTGCTACTACAGCATCTAGCAACTAGCTTGTCAGTGGGAAAAAAAAGCATTCAGAGGGGACAGCAATTAAAAAAATGCGGCACAATAAAGCTCAAGATTCTTGTATGTTCTGCACATATAAAGCAACATTAATCCAAATCCTTTTTCCATCCTATTAGTTCAATTTATAATGATGAAGCAATTGCTCAGGAGTGCAAACATGTTCATATATGGGAAGTAAATTAACTCAGTAAATTGCTGACTAAACCAAACAAATTAAATGTTTTTTTCTTTGAGAATAACATCCTCCCTATCCATTATCAAACAAAAGATACCTGTATTTAAAGCTTGCACTTGAGGCACTCTCCCTAGTACAGCACTATTTCTGACACAAACACATCAAGTTTATTTCAGCAGGGAAAATTATTTCTATCCGCAAATATTTTGTAGTAGCTCTTTCTTACATACCAATTATGGGTCATTAGCTCCCAAATAAGCAATATCTGCTCACATACATGGCATATAGCCACCTTAAAAGGGACAGTGGAAGCACCTGCCTAATGAGGTCATCCTGGGAAATTCTTGCAGCCAGGCAGCTCTGATTAACAAGTTTACAGAAACGGGGGCTGCAGGCAGACACTTGTCCATCACTTCTCAGGCTAGGCTGTACAGACAGCATTTTCTCCAAACTGTTCCACTTTGTGTTACAAAGTGTTTAATATGGAAGTTCAACCTATTCTATTCCAGGCTCAACATACTCCAGAACCTGAAGAAAACTAGTCTCAGGGAGTGTTACAGCAACATTTGCAGCTTAACATTTCAGCACAGACCCTTGAAGGGATCTTCAGGCCTGCTCCTTGCCAGAAGAGTTTCAGTAAGGGTTGAGATCAGGATCCAAGCTGATAGATTTTGTGTTGGGATTTAGACACCTAAACATATAGGTGTCTTATTTTCTTCATAATAAATGCTTTGCTTGTAGCATCACAGGATCTTGTGATGTAAAGGCACTGCCTCAAGCTCCAGCACAGGCTAAGCTGTATTCAGTCTACTGGATGTGCCATAATGAGACAGTAGCAAATCACCAAAACATTGACTCAACTGGCTGAATATGAAAGGAATCAGTGGTCTATCTCCATAGGCTAAAGGCAGGTAAGAAAATAATAAAGGTCACCAAAACAAATGCCACTAAGTGGCCACTTGGCTTGACCCCTCAGCACAGTGTATCAAGGAGCTGGAGAGAGGTAGGGCCAACTGTGGCTGGGAGAGTGCAAGAGAATAGCTTTAGCCCAAGAAAAAGTAGTGTTGGTACATTCAAAGGTGTAGAAGCAAGAAAGGAGTTCAGTAATTACCGAGCCTTCAGTGAAGAAAGGAAGAATGGATTACTTAATCTATGGAAGTTGAAAACTTGACCATAGAATAGCATTTTTCTGTGGAAGATTGAATATTAAGGTATTAATTAAAAAGGAATGTACAGTTACAGACAGAAAAATGTATTGTCTGAGAGAGTTATTCAGAAGAAAGAATAAAATATCCTAAGAGCTGAATATTACAGAAAATCTGGAACTGAAAAAGAAAAACTAGGATAAAGTTTTATTTCTAAGATGAAAGGCACCATCTTCTTCATGGAAACTAAACCACTTCCAATTTCATTATGCATCACACATTACTCACATTACTGATCCACAGGTGGAGAAGACATGAGGTGAGCCTGGTAAAGTCTGAAGGAGAGCCATCACAGAACTTGAAGCAGTGAAAAAAAAGATTAAAAAAACTCCCAAAGATAAAATACATTCTCAATTAAATTATAACTCAGCTAGTATGCACAAAGTCAAATGACTTCTGGCTCAGTTTCTCAGAGAAAATTAGATAGTTCTGCTCCAAGTGGAATAAAAATGTATCCTTTTGCAAATGCATTTCTCTGTGTTATGCTTTTAAATCATGTCTGAAGAGGCCTAGGAAAGTGCATTAGCACCTCTCCACAAGCACTGTTTGAACATGGTTGGCTTGTGGAGAGGGGAATAAAAGATTTCCAGACTTAGTGCAGACAAAGCCCAAAGGCTGTTGGCATAAGTACAAAGCTAGAATAGTGCTTCAAGAAGACAGAAATAAAATGCCTTTAAAAAAAAAAATTCACCAAAATGACATGAAACAGCAAAAAGGAGACAGGGCCTTTGAGAGCAGTTTTTCACAATTAGGTCACTGCTCTTTTGTGAATGTTGAAGGTGTTCCACAACAAGAGTCAGAAACCTGCTGAAAGCCTGTTCCAAAAACCCTTCTGTATCCCCTATCTCACTTTTCACCATTGCAATTATCAGACTGCCAGGGCAACTGATATAGCAAATTGACTGTTCACTTCCAAAGCTGCTTGCTGCTGGTCTTACAGAGTTAATGCAGGAGTTCTGGGAAGCAGCAGTGTGCCTGAAGCAGCTTACAACATCCCTTGGGGGAATGAGAGACTTACCAGCCATTTCTGTGTGTAGAGGGACAAAGTGCAATACAAAATTATCAACTGCATTTAAAATGTCCCTCTTTTTGTGACCATCACTCTCCTTTCCCTGACTCCAGGTTAGCAGAGTGCTTTCCCGTGCCCTGTGTTTTAAAGAACAAGCTGAAGTCCTGCGTGTGTTCCTGGCTTGGTGTTTGCAGCCCCTGGCAGCCAGCTCTGTCTGACAGAGCCATCCAAGTGAGCACTAGCCAGTGGTTGCACCCTGCACCCAGAAGGGGATTTCACATTTGAAAGGAGCTCACCACAGAGGAGGTAAGAAAAGAACTGTGTGCCAATGTGGAAGAGGAGCAGGCCAGCTCCTGGAACACATTTTAGGGAATGTGTTTCCATTTCTTTTCTTTCTTCTAGCTTAAATATTTTACTATTTTCAAAAAGGAGAGCATATGAGCATTAAAAAAAATGTGTGCCAAGGAGTGCACTTGCATTTATAAGACAGCCTGCAGACAGGTGAGATAGCACCTCAGAGGAAGAAGGATACAGGTTTCCAATCAAATCAGTCACTATGCTGTGTGGAACTGGAAGTAAAGCTCAGCACAGGTTTCGGCAGGTCTGTACGCAGTATGGCAGATTTTCCATCTAGTTCTTCAACTTAAAGTGCAGTTCTGTTTCCTGAACAATGTTTCAGCAGTCTAGGGGTCTGAACAACAAAATTCAGTAAACTGTCATTGTTCTCTGTGTGATGAATAGAGATTAATGTTGATGTATCTACCAGCTTGTGACACCACTGTTTCTACAAGGAACCATTACTCATCAGCTCAACGTGTGGGATTAATTGGCTTTGCTTATTACCAGGGAGAAACAAGCAAAAAGGTCAAGGTGCCCTAGCAAAATTATGTACTATCACTTAGTAATATCTCTTAAGTGGGAAATACTCACTGAATTGAGTGAGCACAATTTTTAAAAATTTTTTTGTCAGACTGATCCACATGGTCTGTGTAATTAAAGTCTAGAACAAATATATGTCCCTGACAGCCTCTTGCTACCTAATGAACCACTTTAGTTATGTACTGACAGTCATGTGCCACAGGAACATTTATTTTGATCTCATTGTTTATTTTACATTAATTCAAGGCATTTCTGACACTGTGTTTTTTTCCTGTGAGTTTGATTTGCAGAAACAAACATTTGGAAATATTTTATGTTCTTTTAGGCCCTACAAAACTACCCTCAGCACAACTATCTGTACAGACAGGGAATACTCAGCTGAGTATTCCTTTATGCACTTTGAATAATCTTTTTTAGAGTGTTTTTGTAAGCAATTGTGCAATTCAAGTTACGAGTTACAAAGGATGTGAAATTAATGATGAATGGAGAATGGCTATGATGCTGAATAGCTGTGTAGAAAAATCTTCCATAATTAAGAATAAGAGGCAAAGGAAAGTGTCATATCTGTGAACTGCTTCCACAAAATGCAGGTGGTGATCTCTTAAAAAAGCAAATAATAGTAATGGGAGATGTGTGGGCTGTTTTAGTCTGTTTCTAATTGAACAGGAACACCTCTTCCCCACCTCATCCCCCATTATGAAAAGAAATATTGATAAGGAACTGTTTTGCAAGCACTTAGAGATTTTGCAGAAGTTCTTTAGTATCAGGATGGGAGGTGTGTCCTAGGGATCTGAAAGTATCCTACTTCTCCCACTGGTTGGTGAGAATCAGTGAAACCCAACTGGTCTCTGAGCTAAGAAACCATGTCACAGATATAAACTTCAGAAATTTGGCAAGGCCAAAGGTTTTTTAGAAGGTTAAAGATCAGTAAAAATTGTTCAGGATTTTCAGATTTCCTGCTCTAGCCAGGAATACCAAGAGAGGAACAGCTGCCCTCTGTACAAGCATGCAGGTCTTTGAAAGCCTTGGGACTATTTCTGATAGAGTAAAGTCTGGGATATTGTAACCCAGGAGTGCCACAGGAGGAGATAAATTAAAGCAATATGAGTAACAGCTTGCCCACCAGTTTGTTGCTTATACAAAGATTAATGGAGAAATAGGGATAATTTGTTCCTCTTGAAACAGAAAAATGACCCTTTTTTGCAATTCTGGGACAAGATGCTTACAGTGCATTCCAAATTTTTTTTTATTCTTGCACATATGATTTATAAAAAGGAAAACTATAGAGGGATTCAATAATTTTTCAAAAAGTTATTGGAAGAACTGAATCACATATCAAAAAACAAGACCCTGATTTATGCAATAAAACCCAGTGTTTTACCTTTCATGGAGGCGACTTCCATAGCAGATAGAACAGAATTTTGATGAATTTCCCTGCTGTCCTGGTTCTGGCCAGGACAGGTTTGATTTCTGCAGTAGCCAGGAGAGGGCTTGGCTAGGACCTGGATATTATTCTGTACCACCTCACCTCATTTTCCATATAGGGGAAGCATGGAGCCGTTGAGTTGGATTCTGTGGTGAGCATTTTGCATTTGAATCACTCTGTCTCTCACTTGTACACTTTTGTTATTAATTTTGTTGCCATTAATGTTCATTTTCTTCTCTCATTGCTGTTTCCAGTAAATTGTTCTCATCTCAAGCCATGATCTTTGCCTTTTGTGTCTCCAGTTCTCCACTCCAGTGGACACAGGGGAGAGTTAGAGGGGGAATGGGAAGTGAGTGAGGGGCACAAGTAGAGCATAGTTTCACTGGGAGCACTAAATTCCTAAACCATGACAACTGTAAACACAAATAGTCATGGAAAGGCTTTGTGGAACTTCTGAAACTAGAAAAAGTAATTTTTATTTCCAGTATTTGGTGTAATTTTGTCACAGAAGGAAGACCATCTATTTTTCCTTTGAAAGGCAATGTCCTTTCAGAGCCACAAAATTTAACTTAAAAATAAAATAGTCAGTAATGCAAAGCACAGAAATGCCATGCCTTTCTGAGTACCCCTTTTTGTCAAGGTTAATAGGTCGAAGCAACATTACAAAACAAACAGCTCTGGGAAAGCAATACATGTAATACAGATTATTCAGACAAAAGAGACTGCAATGGTCATCTCATATGACCTCCTCCTACTACTACTCCTACTACTATTTGGAGTTATTTGTAGAATATTTTTATGAGAATGCCCACTGAATCTTCATCTCAACATCATTTACTAGGGTTAAGAGATGATCACACATCTTTTGTAAATAAATTTAAATATTAGAAACAACTGGTGGAAGTAACCACTTATAGGTTGGCAGGGACACTAGCAGAGACATTTGTTAAGTAACATGCATCTGTTCTTTTATTCTTTTACTAATTATCTAGAGTGGAGAATAAAGAATATATTAATTGAAGTCACATATATATTAAATTGAGGAAAATTACTAAGACAAAGAAGACATGAAAAAAAATAGGATGGAACTCACTCAGATAAAAAATACAGGGAGAAAGTGAGAAAATGAGATACTATTTATGGATTAAAACACAACCAAAATGAAAAGCTATTCTAATTCACAAGGGGATAGAAAAAATCTAAGATGTGCTTTCAAACAGACCTGCAAAGAAACAATGTGGAAAGAATCTTAGGGGGCTCTACTTTCAATGCAGGATAACAAGGTAAAATAGCCAGAGAAATATATAATGAGACTGGAATATATAGATGAAATCTTTTCACAGGCACACCTGGAATAGCCTGTTCACTTCTTTATGAGATGAAGAAGATCTGATGAAAGAGAGAGAACTTGGATCAGCACAGCAAATGGATTAATCAAGGTTCAAAATTTGATTTATGAGAAAGAATGAAAAGACTTCAAAACATTTTAGATGATTAGTTAGATTAAGAGACAAGTACAGACTAGGAACAAAGCAGAAGTCTTGAAATGCATAAAATCTGTAAATAATGTTGATAAAGAGACTTCACCAGCTAATCCAAAGCAAACACAAATGAATGGGTGAACCTAGGTAAAGAGGAGGTCAGACTATATGTCAACAGCCCCTTTCCTAACAGCACGCCATTAACTTGCGCAGTGATCTTGCAGGAGACATAATGAAAGAAACTCCACTTAGCCATTGAAAACCTGAGAAAAAATGTGCAAGAGAGGACAGACAGGAGTGAGCAGCTTCAGCTGCCCAGCTGGAAGTGGCTGGTATCCCCCTGCCCTTCCTCTGCCCTTAACTTCTCACCAGAGGGATGTCACAAGGCAGTAGGGAGCCACTTTTATGTGTAGACCCTGGTTGGTGGCATCCCTATGCCCCTGCCTTGTCCATGGCTGGAAAATTGCTTCTCACTCCCTGTAAGGCTCTTTTGGGCATGAATTAGTTCCCATACTAGTAGAAGTCAGTCTTTCCTTTCCTTGGTTCAAGTCTTTCCTGGACATGCAATGAGTCTGTGCCAGAAGAATGGTGCTGTTTGTTTCACATCTCCAGCTTTGCCAATTCCAGGCTGTCCAGAATATGCCCATGGGAGTTCTCTAGCCTGGCAAGTACAAGAGCATTGGTGAGAAAGGGTGTCAGCTGGGAGTGACAAGCCCTAACAGGGCAGTTGCAAAGCTGAAACCTCTCATTGGAAAGAAGTGCAGTTTTGTGTCATGTTTCACAAAACAGATAAGATTTGAATGGCAGATTTGGGAAGCAAGGAGTAACACTTGGCAACCTGGCAGTGCAGAAAAATCTTGTTAAATTTCTTGGCATTAATGTCCTGCTGAGATGTTAAGCCATACAGCATCAAAAAGTGAGTTTTTGGGAGGTAATGCCTGCTCTGTCCACCTCTCTAATACAGAGGATATTTCCCTCAAACTCAGTTTTCTCTCCAGGCTGACGTTTCCACACCAGTCCTGATTAGCACAGACGTCCCTATTTCATATACAAGATGCCTCAGCACACAGTCCCTGTTTCCCTAGACCAACTCTTCTGTAGCTGCTGGTAAGGATATCATGTTATTCATTAAACCTTTTATTAGCATGCTGCTATCTAACATTTCATTGTCTAACAGCACCCACTGTGTTAATGGTCACAGAGCGTAATGTTGAATGTGCATGGTGGGAAATAACACACATAACACAGGCAGAAGGGCAATTGATTGGACAGTTTAATCTCCTGGTTTATTCCCCTGCTGCCACTGGGAAGTCAATATCATTGAGTGAATATGCCAAAGCATTATCTTATGAGAAAACCTGTCTTTGGTGGGATTTAAAGAAGTGATGAGAAATAAAGAAAACATTAAAAGTAAAACAATACTTACATAAAACTCTGTCAGACCCGAATTAGTCCCACCAGGTTAGCAAGTAGATACTGGTTTCAGGCTGCACATTCCTACAGTAGAACTGAGTGCCTTCAAGCTTCATCTGCTGGATGAATTAAAACGCAGTGACCTTTCAGTGTTTTCTCTAGATAAGCCTGAATCAGAATCCCAAACCCAAACACCCCCAAATGCTGGGGACATTTGGATCTTACAGACAGATTAGCTAGGTAGTTGGGGATAAGTTTAGATGTTTGTGAAGGAGGGAAAAGAAATCTTCCAGTGCGTTACAGCCTAAACAATTTTAACATCTGCATGGAATAAATGTGCGTGTAAGGAGGGGAGCATGACTAACTGACACAGAAGAGGAGGAATAGGTGAATATGGGCAAGGGATAAAGGTTTCCAGGCAGTGGGAAGAGGAATTTTTGTGGGGCACGGAGTGTGCCCAACAGCATCAATTCTGCAGTCCTGTTTTTTCTTCTTGGCTTTCTGCTACCAGGGAGAACATGGAAAACTGGAAGCAAAACTCAAAAGGCAAACGATTAAAGGTGTGTCTCCTACAAAAGCCTGAAAGCTAAAAGCACAAAAGATTGAAGTGTTTTTGACAGTCTTGGCATCTGAGGAGTACAAGCAACAAGGTTAGTGAAAGCTGGCAAAGCTGACCCCTAAGAACTATTGCTCAGATATTGGAAAGAAAATCTTCCTGCACATCAGTTTGCTGGATGTTACTCCACCAAAACATTATTCTAAAGAAAAGGCTAATGCTGTTAGTGTGGACATACTCCTCTAACTCAACTAAATCATCAAGAACTTTGTTACAAGACTATACCAAGCAGGAGAAGTGGGAAAATCTATTGTGTGCCTTATAGCAACTATGTTTGTATGAGCATTCCTACAATGATCGTGGCCTTTATGTGCTAAAAGGACATGAATTCCACCTGCAAATGCACATATGCAGTTTTGTATGGAAAAGCAGGAGGACATGTGGATTTTTGCCTTGTGGCACTTCCAGACAGCAGTGCAGGCAGGGGGCGTGCACCCCAAGGCTGATGCCTGCAGCAGATGCTGACAGCTGAGGAGCAGCAGATTTTCCAAGGGTGTGTCCTGCATCACTGGGCAATGGGATTTGACTTGTCTCCATTCCTTCTATCTCTGATTTATTTGGAAATAGGATACCAGGTTGCTGCAGGCACAAAATCTGGTGGCTTTCAGAGGACTGGATTGTATCTTGGGCAGCACCACTTCTTTTCACCAAAACAATAGGAAGTACAAGGACCTCCTTTTAGTTCTGTTGTTTCTGGGCACTGAAGTAGGAAGAAGGAACACAGTTGTATCCCTTTTCATTTTCTACTCTGAGAGGGCATGATGGGATGTGCTGCCACACATCAATATGAGAGCCAGGTGCTCTCCAAAGGTGTAGCAAGGACATCCTGGGCTGCTGAAATTAGCGGGATGGCAACCTTGGGCTTGTTGGGAATGCAAAAGTGCCATACGCTGTGTGTAAGTTGTAACAGGTAGTACAAGCCTGAGTGACTCATGCTAGGATCCTATCCAGTCCCAGGCAGCTCCATCTTCTACGTAACCACTGCCCAAATATCCCAGAGAAACCCCTCCCCATAGCAGGAAGGGCACACACTGAGCACCTCTGCCAACTTCTGCAGTCAGCTGAGAGGAGCTGAAATGGCACAGGGAGCTCAGAGTTGCTCAGGAGGATGGTCTGCAGCCACACTACTCAGCTGAGAGTTTAATAATTCTAATTTATAAATGAAAACTTTTTCATTCTCTAACAAGCAGTGAAGATGTGTGGTGAAAACCAAGAGAAGATGTTTTGCAAAGAAAAAGAAAGCTTTGCAGTGAACCATGAAGCATGTTTTGGGGATCCCTGATGAGTGCACACTGCTTCAGGGACCTGACCAGGCACTCACAGGCCCTGCTGCAGTGTCCACAGGGCACTCCTCACTCCACACCCGCATTTGTGAGACACAAAATCAAAACCCAGTCAGAAACCAGGGCAGGACACAAGGTTTGCTGTGCTGGGTACAGCAGCAACACAGCTAAATGCCTGGAAAGGCCCCTGTGATGTTAGAATCAAGTGTGCCACAGAGCACCCCTGAAGCAGGGTCCATGTGGGGACAGCTGGGCAGGCTGGTCCCAACATGTCACAGCAGTGACAGACCCTGTGCCAGAGAACAAAACCCTTCCTGCAGCACGAAGTGAGAAGTGAGTTGGTTCATGACTCCTCTAGCACCTGGCAGAAGGAGGGAGCATGAAGCCCAGCAGGAACCCCTCCCCTGTGCACGGATGCATGGAGTATGGGTGAAGATACCCACTTAGCAAGGAGAGGCTCCCACTCATGAAGGCTTTTCCTGTAGAAGACTCAAGGCCATGCCCGGGCTCACAGGCGTTGCGATTCTTAGTGAAAAAAGTGGGTAGAGAAAACAGAATAAAATTCAAATAAATTATGTTGTTCAAAGTCAGTCTCTAAATTAATCCAATTATGCAGCAGCAATCTTTGCTTAACGCCCAGAAGCTAGAAATTATGGTTAGAGAAGTTGTTAGGGAAATCAGTTGATAATGACAATAACCAACAATGGAAGATGCTATTCTGAAAGTAAAGTGTTGTGGCGGGGGGGAGGGGAGAGAAAATACTCTATTATTCAACCTTCAATCAAAGTATATTGCTTAGCTATTACAGGATAATGCACCAGAGCTAACCAAGCACAGTGCTGCCTCCAGGTCTCAGCAAGGAAGAAGCTGAAACTTGCTTATCGTTCTTTATTGAGGAAAGCTCCCAGCACTGTTATTATGGAAGTACAGCTCTTAATAACCATTGCACAGTCGTGTTCTGGAACAGTTTGCCCACACAATGTCTCTGCCTCTGTCAGGCAGGCTGCTAAAAGCCTATTTTTATATTTTCAGAATTTATTTTTCAAATCAACTTGGTGCAGAAGCTCAGCTTCAGGGCCTTAATGTTTTTCATAGAATGATAGAATAGTCTGAGTTGGAAGGGACCTTGAAAGCCCATCTAGTCTAATACCCTCCCTGCATTAAGCACAGACATCTTCAACTACACCAGGTCGCTCAGAGCCCTGCTCAGCCTGGCCTTGAATGTCCCCCAGGATGCAACATCCACAGCTTCTCTGGGCAACCTGTTCCAATGTTTCACCTCTCTCTTCATAAGAAATTTCTTCTTTATATCTAGTCTGAATTTACCCCCTTATAGTTTACACCCACTCCTTTTGTCCTATCTCAGCAGGCAGTACTAAAAAGTCTGTTCTCACCTTTTTCATAAGCCCCTTTTAAGTACTGAAAGGCTGCAATGAGGTCTTCTAGAAGCCTTCCCTTCTCCAGGCTGAACAATCAAACTCTCTGAGTCTGTCTTCATAGGAGAGATACTCCATATTTGTGGCCCTCCTCTGGACTTGCTCCAACAGGTACTGAGGACTTCAGAGCTGGAGGCATCGCTCCAGGTGGGCTCTCACCTGAGCAGAGCAGAAGGGCAGAATCCCCTTCTTTGGCCTGCTGCCCACACTGCTTTTGATGCAGCCCAGGACAGGATTTGTTTTCTAGACTGCAAGTGCACATTGCTGCTCTCCATCTCTTCATCCCCCAGCCTGCATTGGTACTGGGGTTTACCCTCATGCAGGTGCAGCACCTCACACAGTTTTTAACATGGGTGGCCACACTGGGCTTCTAGCTTAAAGCATGAAAAGACAGAGGAGGAGCAGATGCAAACAAGAATGTAGTCTTGTTCTAATCAGTCAGTCTATGTGCACACAGGCAGCCAGCTGAACTTGGGCCTCTTGAAAGCACCGATGAAGAACTGCATGTTGATAGTTTCAAGATGGCACATTAGAAATATTTTAAAACTTTTGGCCCAAAATGCCAGGATAACGGGAAGGGAATTCTACTGATTGCCCTAGATGATTTTCACTTAGTGCCTGCATCTCAGGTAGTCTTTTTAGCGGCAAAAATTGTCTGAAACAAAGGATTCTCATGAGTTTTGTGGGGGACTTGTATTCATGCCACTGCATGGAAGTCACTGGTGTGTGGCATGATTTGCATCCCTCTCATCCCACATATTCTGAATTTTGGTCTAGCTTTTTTGTTTTGTAAGATACTTCATAGCAAGATTTCATCTTTGAGCTGTAGCTCCTCTCTTCAAACTGCATCATTCAGATTCTCAGGTGCACCCTCCCGTGCCCAATCTCACACACCAGAACACAAAGAATATATTTATAAGATATTCAACTCTGAAAATGCTTGCATGTAATTTCTGAGGCAGTATCCATTCTAACATTGGAGAATCTGTTCCCAATATTGCAGCCCACATGCTCCTCAGAAAACGTTTCTTTGAGCTGTGTCAAAATTTCACAAAAGATTTGAAGGAGTCTCATTTCAACTCAGTGGGAAAATCTCATATTGTTTACCTCATTACACCTCGTTGCCTCAAGACTACTATTATTATTCATAGCCCCTCACATTCAAAATTGCATGTAAACCCTCATGAAGCTGTGAGCTTAGCTTAAAAATCACCAAGTATACTCATGGCTGAGCTGCTGAGCTTTTTCACCGTGCAGCCAGGACAGGATTTCAAAGTTTGCTTCACAACCTGAAGGAGTAGAGAAGAATATTCACATTTTCCTAAAGTGCAAATTGAAGTTTCTGTAGTTATAGACTCCACTGTTTTAAGTGGAGAGTTGGTAGCAGCCAGTAGCAGAAGTGTGTCATAAGAGTGCTGCGGCAATATCTACAGATACAAAGGTATTAAATGATAATTATTAGTTAAACATCTCCCAAGAAAGCCAAGTGAACATCATAGCATGAGAGCCACAAGCAGTGAGCCTTCAGTGTCGTGTTAGGAAACCCTGCACAATGAAGGCAGTTTTTCCTTTGTGCTCTCTAGGTTTCCAATGACCTGGCTTCCACAATGGCCTGGAAGAGGATCCTGAATTAGTGTTAAATTCTTACTTCTGACCTGAAAAGTAGTCCATAATAGCTTCCAGAGATGCCAAAGAACACCTCCTCAGCCCTCGTGAGCTCCTTGGAGGGCTCCAGGGTTTCCATCAGGTAGGAGCTCCATGGTGTCCCACAACCCTTTGCAGCACAAAGACAACAAGCAATGGGGGGATCTAAGAAAAGCAACACATTTTGTGCCCCTAATACCATGACCTGGATTCCAGATGAGGCTGCTGGGGCATGGAGCTCATGCTGATTGTGAGGACCTGCTTCACCCAAACCCAGGCAGAGACCTGCACACAGGGGCTGTCTTATGGAATTATAGAATAGTTTAGGTTGGAAAAGACCTCTTAGCTCATTGAACCTGTTAACCCAGACTGCCAAGTCCACCACTGAACCATATTTCCTGGTGCCACATCCACATACCTTTTGAACACTTCTCTCTGGACAACCTGTTCCAATGATCATCCTCTCAGTAAAGAATTCTTTCCTAAGATCCAAGTAAACCTCATCTGGCAAAACTTGAAGTACATTCCTCTTGTCCTACCCCTTGCTACTTGGGAAAAGAAACCATCCCCCACCTGGCTACACCCTCCTTTCAGGCAGCTGTAGAGAGTGATAAAGTCTTCCCTGAATCTCATTTTCTCCAGACTAAACACCCCCAGCTGCCTCAGCCACTCCTCATTGGACTTGTCCTCCAGACCCTTCCCAGCTTCACTGGCCTTCTCTGGACACACTCCAGCATCTCAATGACTGTATTGTGGTGAGGGATTCAGAATGTCCTGTTCCGGGCTGCTCCAGGGTGGCTGCAGTCCGAGGTGGGTGAGATGCAGTCCGAGGTGGGTGAGCTGCAGCGGAGTTGCAATCTGTCCCTCTTCAGCACGGGCAGCATTTTTGTTATTTGCTCTCTGAAAGCAGCAGCTGTTTCTGTGCTGCCACTCGTGTCTCAGCCTGCACCACAGCAAAGCACCGTGGCCAGGGCTGCTGTTTGAACACTGTACATTTTCGGGCAGCAGCTGCTACATCCCCGCCCCAGAGCGCCTAGGCACTCTTCACACCAACTCCACGGGTGTGGGGAGGCTGTGCTGGATCTGCGTGCACAGCTCAGCTGAGACAGGGACGTGACACAGAGGCAAGAAAAATCTATTAACTCTGGGGAAGCAGAGAGCAGCTGAAGGCTGCAGGCAGTCCTGTAATTAGGTAAACGATATAAGCTGGGGATCAAACAGGAATTACTCACGGACTTATTCCTCAGCACTTCCACTGCGGCTGTTAGTGCCTCTGCCTCACAGATGTCAAATGCAGGCAATTCAAAGTTATGTAAAGCCACAGCTGAAATTAAACCCCTGCTGTGCCCCAGTCTGCACCTAGGGCACCCTCCTGTAATGAAGCAAACCAGGGGCTCTGCTTGGTGGCCTGTGCACGGGCTGGTTCAAGGAGAGCAGTAGGTATTGGGCTGATACAGCCCTGGGCACATTCTGTAAAGGAGAATTGCTAATCTAATGAACCTCTCTTTTGCCCACTTCTTTTACCTTATAGACTGAGGAACCTCTCATGTAAGGAAACAATGTCCAGCCTTTGTTCATCTTTCCTTGCCTCATAGGTATGTTGAGATGGATGCACACCAAGCATAGCCTCTGTAGTGAGAGATGAGTTCTGGTAATGCACAACTTTCAGACTCTTGAGTTTCTTTTTTTCCCATCCCACAGCCCACAAGGGGCCTGCTTCCACCTCCTTAGCTGTCTTAGGAATGTTAAAAAAGAAGTGAGATTTAAAGTGCCAAAACTCAAAGAACTGAAAGGTGTCTCAGGTTGCTGGCAGGAGGAGCCAGCTGCAGGGGAAGATGTGCTTTGTACCAGCAAGCTGAAAGCCTTTTCCACCAGTGAGGGAAGGGTGATGGTCAATGAAGTAGATGGGTGCTAGAAGATGCACAGCTGCTGTTCTGAGGCAGGCTCAGAGGTGACACAGCTTCCACTGACAGCTCCTGGAGGGAGGAGACCCAAGGAGGATGCAGCTGATGGCTGTGTCCTGTGGACTCGGCACAGGGCTGCTGTGCATATAGGTCCTCTGGTGGGGCTCTCCCCTTGGTCTGACAGGTTGGCTGAGAGCTTGGATCAAAGGACAGAAAGCAAAAAGCAGAGTAATTAGATGGAGTGTTCTTTATTTGGTATTCAGTGTCAAGGGAAAGAAAGCTTTTCTGTGGGTTGCAGCTATAAGATTATGAGAGACAAAGCTGAATTATTAAAACATTTGTTTACCCAAGGACATGTTGAACTCTCTGAGGACAAACTCATCCACTTAATTAAAACAGAACACCAAGCACCATTTGTATTGGAACTAAGTAACATATTTATTACTTATGTCCTGAAAGGGTCATACATATCGATAGTGGTACATCTGAAAAGATAGGAAGCTTTTCTGACTTCTTACTGTACTCCCTGCCAGAAAAGCACCAGCACCTGGTCTGAAGGCAGCATGAGGAGGAGGAGGAGGGAAGAGGCTGTTGCTAATGGGCTTTGCCCCTTATAATTGATCAATAGCAATGGTAGTTTGTGCTTCACCAAGAACAGCTTGATTGTTGTGAAGGAACAACAACATCCAAAATCTGACAGACAAACAGTCTTGGGGATTTAGAGATGCTGGTCTCCTGCAGAGAAGGGAAAGGAAGGAGGAGGACCCAGCTCTTCTGACAGTCCTTGGTCAAGGTTTCTCCCTCGATGACTGTCAGTAGAGGCCTGAGATTCACTTTTTCAAGACAGGTGTAGAAGGGACAGAGGAGAACCACACTGCTTTAAGAGCAGACTCGGAGAAGGATGGGTGTTTTGTCATCACCTACTAAACCCATGTGGCTTTGCAATGCAGTTACTGTCTGCCAGCTCTGATGAGAGTTTGGCTCAGGAAGATGGCAGTGGTGCCTCAGGAGGAAGGTATGTCCCTATTCCGCTTCCCAGTCTCCTGGCAAGATGCACTGACTCATGGAGGACTGTTGCAGTGCGTTGTCACGGCATGCTGGGCAGCGACAGCAGGGGCGCGACCTTCCCCCTGAGAGCTCTGCTATTCCCAGTTATTGCTTGGTGCGGCGCAGGAACAGATAACGACGACACGGGACTTGGGGTAAAACTGGATGGATTTATTAGGTCCAAGACCTGGGACCCCAAGCCAAAACTTGGGGGGGGGGGGCCTGCAGAGGTTTTTATAGGGGGAGTGGTATAGGGCAACCAACCAATGAGGGCATGGCAGGGGAGGAATCTAGGGCAGGACTAACATTCTATAAACCTATCAGGGAGAGCAGGGGAAGGGGATAATACAAAGCAACAAATGGGGTATCAAATACCACAAGATAGACAAGGAACACTCTGGAAAAAGGGGTAGGTATAGGGAAGATTGACAACTTGGGAGGGAGGAAGTTAGGGAAGGGCTTGGGGAGATTGGTAACTTGGGAGGGGAAGAGAATAGGGAGGAGAATAGTGGGCAAACACAAACTTAAAGCAAAAACCACACCACAGCATCAGACTGCTCAGTGGAAGAGGACAGCACATGGAAGGAACCCATGGACACAGCTGTGCATCCCACACATAGGGCAAGAAAACGCACTTTTACCTGTGTTGTTTCAGGTTAGCATCTGCTCTACCTTTAAAGTGCCTCTAAACCTACTCAATGACTAAGTCAGCCCAGCTTCATCTTGGGATGGAGATCTTTAGAAGTGCCATACATACTTATAGCTGCCAGATATGGCTCGTTGTCTTTTCAGGGAGCAGAGTTAGGATGGAGTGTGGAAAGAAAAGAGAATTAATCATCCTCTGACAAGGGAGCTCTGACTCATTGGGTGGTGGCACAGGTTCTGTGGGCATGAGACCTGCAGGGATGAGAACTCCAGGGGGTTGAAAAGGACCTGTGGAAGTCAGCAATGTCAAGTACTGAAAACACATCAAACCCAACTTCTGCTCAGTGCACACGACAGAATCTGATCCAAGATCAGCCCCCATCTCACCAAGTAAATGATCTGAGTGCTCTGGGGTTGGGGTCTGATCCCTTCCCTGGGATCAGGTCATGGGGCATTTCTACCACTCTCCAGCAAAAAGATAAAGTAATAAAGAATAAGAGGAGTGAAAGGAATAATTTGCTGTACCAGAAATAGAGTTTGTGCAAAAGAGAGCTTGGCTTATAGTTCATGTCTGTTTCTCCACAGTTCTAGCAATCTTGTGTTCCAGGTGCCTGACATCCATCTCAAATCCTGTTCCAAAATAAACTCTGAAGTGGCTCAAAAACTCATCACATATTTATTAAGATCTATACTCTCATTAACATGTGGTAGGGGATTCTCCAGTAGAGTGTCTGGTTCTGGACTTGAAAGAAAACAAGTTTCTGGCAATCATGCATCCTAAAGTTTCAGCTCCTTAAGAAACTCAGGGGTGAGGACCACACCTGTATTATGCCTCCTCTGTCTTAGCCAGGAATTGTGCTATTGTGCTCCTTGTACTCACTTTTTTTCCTTTCCACATCCCCTAAAAAAAAAAAAAAAAAAAAAAAAAAAAAAAAAAAAGTTAAAAAAGAAGTATCTTTTTACTGTGAGGTGACAGCAAAGGTTGTGGACTCTCCATCCCTGCAGACATCCAGATACTGACATGGACATGGACATGAATAGGTGACCCTCCCTGCTTGAGCAGGGGATTAGACCAGATGACCTCCAGAGGTCCACTCTCACCTCAGCCATTCTGTTGTGCATATATTCATGACAATAGACAACCTACTCTTTCCTTGGAGGAGAAAGATAACAGGATTCATATAGGTCCTGAGGAGATCCAGGAAAGCAGCTAGCCTGGTTCTTAGGGACAATGACTTAACAGCTGCTGGGAATAGTTGAGTTGATCTTCATGGGAGGCCAGACCAGAAGCAAAGTTTTTTCCATTTATGGTTATAAACTGTATGACACTGAGGAATAAATTCCTAGAAGAAAGATGTTCCTTTTTCCACATACAAGCACCCACACCTCGCCTACAAAAAGGCAGTATTTTCACTTCTCTGTACTATTTGTTACTGCTGTTGCTAGAGGTCATCTCTGTCTCTCTCTGTCAAAGCCAGGTCAGCAGAAGGAGCACAGAACATGCAGCTGCAGCCTATCAGTACAGGTATGTATGCCTGCTGTAGGTGATGCTGCCTGGGGGATTGGGTACTGCTGCCTCCTGTTCCTGAGAGAGGGAAGGGAGAGGAGGCTGGGCCAGGTGCTGGGCTCCAAACACTTCTGAAATGACAACAGAAGGTAGGATTGGATAGGAAAAACAAATGTATACAAGCTTGCCTGCAGGTAGTGAGAATTGTGAGTCTTCTCATGCTGAATTTTCAGCTACATTATGAGATTCCCTTCCTTAACAAGACCACTATGTATTTATTCTTCGACTTGTCATCTACTGCAATGTTCACTGTAGTAAAATTAGGCAGAGCTGAGAAATCTTTAGGTATAGCTCCAGGTTTGTGTATGTGTATTTTCACACTTGTAAGACAATCACCTATTCTGCAAACAGTAGTGCCAAGAAGGAAAATTGAGACTGCCCACCCTTCACAGACAATGTTATTATCTAACACTGAGAAAACTCGAGGCCTTCACATATGCACACAACCCAACAGGGAAAGTATCTGCATGCTGGGAGCTTTTCGCATCTCAGTGCTAAGCAACAGCTCCCTCTTCTTCCCCTCTCCCCAGCACAGGCACAAGGAGAAAAGCTTGGCCACTATGCAATGCTTTTTGCCTTTATCACAGGTCCCACTACATCCCCATCCCTGGAAACTTTTGAGGTCAGGTTGGACCAAGCTCAGAGCAACCTGGTCTAGTTCAAGATGTCCCTGCTTATTGTAGGGAGGATAGACTATGTGACCTTTAAATGTCCCAAACCAAACTATGACCCCATCAGAGCTGTGTTGTCTTCTCATTCTCTTAAGAACTGGTGAGGGCAAGCCAAGAAGAAAGTAAAACTATTTGTCTTTAAATTAAAATGATGGAACTTCCCAGTTCTTAAATAACCATGAGCCCTTAGGAGCCATCTTGCCTAGCCAGCAGGGATAGTACATGCTTAGAAGGCTTGATGAAGCAAGGTGCCCTTTCTGTGCTCATTTCCACACCTGGTACCCTTTCAGAAACCAGTACTGCCCAGTGAGTTCAACAGCCTCACTGAGAATCTGGTCCCCACTTCAGCTGTCAGAGTGCCCTTGCTGGCAGCAGGTCCTTGCTAGCTACCTAGCTAGCAAGAAGTAGGGCAAAAAGGCAGGATAAAACACCCAGTGAAAATATCTAGGTCACTTAATGAAGAGTTAAACTCATTCCACAAAGCACATTTGTTGCTTTTCCTAGGATGCTCCTGCACCTTCAAAAAAGTGTAAGTTAGTGGGAGTGAGTGACAACTTCATACATTCTTGCTGGCTAGGTTAGAATGGATATTTAACTTACCATCTATTAAATCTTCAGTTTCCACTTCTCTCTCCCACCTGTGCAGAGACTGGTGACCAGTGCACTCAGCACAGCCATCTGAGTGAGCAGGAGGCTACTTTTCAGCAGAAAGCAGATTTGGTGCCTTCTGGGCTGCTCTGGCAGTGAGCAAGGAGTTGCTCAACCCTCCCTGTGCTAGGTCCCTCCTACTACAAGGACTGGAGGGCAGGGATTGTTAAAAGATACTGGAGTGCTGATGGCTTTTAGGACTCCTGCCCAGACCACCCCCTCCCACCAGTTAAACCATTATCCATAAAATAACACTGGGAGACAGATACAGCCTTTCCCACCAGACAACTTGTCCGCAGAGAATCCCTCCACGAGCACTGTGAGGCAGCTGCGGTGCCAGGGATGCAGCACCCAGCAAAGCCTGGCTTTGCTTGCTGGCTGCCCTAGAGTTTAATGCTGCCCTAGAGTTGCGTGACTAGCAAAGACTATCAGCCAGAACTAGTCTCTGCTGAAATGCGTGCTGTCAAGTCATTTGCAGCATCACGGTGACCCAGAAAGCTGATGTTATTTCACATTATTTCAAGTGGGGTTTTAAGAAAACACAAAACATGCCCCACAACCCCTGGCATTTGAGTATTTAATTAAGGAGTCATACTCTGGTAGGCTAGGGATGCTGTATTCAGGTCGCTGAAAAAAATTAAAGTATTTTGACTTTCCATTTTACAAGCATTAGTCTTTTTCTTCTGTTATATGATGAAAAGTCACTAGGAGACAATCCTGCTTGTTTTCATAGAGCTACAGGAGGCAGGGCACTGTAGCATTCAGCTTTTTGGTACCTGTGTAAATGTCCAGGAAACGGACATTTTTTTGTTTCCCACAAAATCCACTATTTTTGTCTGTGGATGCTGACTTTACATTTTGAAGTGGAAAAACAGTATTAATCTGAAAAGGCTCTTGTATCTTCTCAGTCTTCCTTTTATTGTCATTATGAAGCTTTAAAATTAGAGTGCTATTTGTAAAGCAGCTTAGATTCTACTGAAATGTTCTGTTTTACTGCTAAGTGGAAAAATGAAGTATTTCTGCACCAGAATGTATTTCCTTTTAACCATGACATACAAACTAACAAGTCTTCTTTTGCAATCATATTGTTAAAAGGATCCAATCTCCAGCTGCTAACAATTGAGAATAAGCCATGGTCCTGATAGCCACAGAAATTCAATAACAGAGAGACAACTCTTATGGTAATTTCAGAGGCCAGTCAAAGACACCTGAGAAAAGTCAGATATTAGAGTCCATGAATCTTCTGAGCCAGTGCTTCTTTTCTGTCCTTCAGCTACCTGCCCGAATCTACAAATTTGCACCTGCTTTCAACATTTCTCATTATTTTCATACAGAATAAAGGAAAGATAATACAGAAAAGCACCTTATGTTTGATGGAAGGAAATGAACAGGAAAGAGAAACAAAGCATACAAAATGAACCTTTATTAAATGAAAGAAAATATGTTTTGTGGGTCAAAAATGAAATAGAATATACAAAAACTTTACATCAGATCTCTTGTCAAAGAAATTAAATTCTATCTAGACTGAAGTAGCACGTGTCCTTTCCAAGACAACACGAATGGGTGAATATGCATCTTGTGGCAGTACAGGACCACATAGTCTGCTGTGCTAAATTTCTGGTTACAAAGAAGAAAAGTTAAAAATCTAAACGACATCTCTAAAGAACTCAACTATTCAACAAAATAACCTAATATAATGAATGTTGGCCACTATGTGTTCTCTTACGAGCAAATGACAGGTGGGTCAAGTGCAGAGTTCACAAACCTTGCATATCACATTCTCTGTTTCTATATAAATATAAATAGTTCTTTTTTTATTTCAAAAATCCTTTTATATTTGATAGCTTTATTTGTGGAAAAGCATGACCAGTTTGTCAGGTTCCTGCTGTACTACCCAGACAATTCCATGTCCTTTATCTCCTCCTTTTTTTGAAGATTGTAACCCATAAACCACAACCTGCAATATTTTTACAAACTTGATGTATGTTTAATCACAAGTTTTTGTACCACTGTCCCTTACATGAAGGCTCTGCAGAGCTCCTAACATGTCTTTAGCATAGGATACCATGTCCCATTTAATACTTTTTTTTTTGCTTAAAAAAGTATATTTCATTTAGTAAAACAACTTAAAAGCATCTATTTCTGATTTTGTAAAATAACATATCACCTCTTGAGATGCTTTGCAAAATATACACACACATTTTGGAAAAACATTGAGTACTGACATAAGGGACTCATCTGAAGTCTAATCTGTTTATGAGAAGTAAATATAATTACAAATTCAGTCTTCTGCATGAATCTCACATGAAGTCGTTTAGTTCAGCTTCAAGTGCTGCTGCCATTTCATCCGCTTCAGAACTGCTTCCTTCCTCATCTTCATTGCTGGATTCTTTACTGGATTCACTGGCAGCATCATCTTCATCCAGTTTGCGCTTGTGACCCCTGGAAAGATAGATCAAGGCCTGTGACTGGAAGTGTCTCAGTGCTTACTGAGCGACTCATTTAACATGAGAAAAAGTGAGGCTAAAGGACTCATCTTTTTTCAGGCCTAGATAAAAAGTACAGCACTTGCTTTTACACGAACTAACAGTAGCCAGTTCACACAATTAATTTTTTAATAGCTGTTATGTACTGTCAGCGTTAGGTGCAAAGAACAAAGCAGTGTTAATTTGTTTCTTCCATTCTTCCGAAGAAAGTATGAGACTGTTTGAAAATAATGAGTAGATTTACATTCCTCTTGCATCCCAAAAGAAAGAAGAAAGCCATTGTGCAAAAGAGATATTACCAAAATACAAATATTGTTGTATGATTTTGAAATATTCAAGTTTCTGCTTTTTTTGTAAAAATAGAACCATAAGTAGGGAACCAAATCTCACTGCACCAGCATGGACACTTTCATGTTTCCAAACTTTGAGGTCCCATCCTTCTCTTTTGTGTCTCTTTGGATTAGTCCTACCAGGCTGAACAACACATTTCTTCGCATCTCTGGAGAACGAACCAGTTTAACAGGAAACTGATGTGCACCATACCCTGCTGAAAGAATCATGTTCCTGGTTCTGAGAGATCTCCAAAGAAAATCTAACGCGTCAACTGGGATGTAGCCATAAGCAAAAGAATTTGGATTTGTGGAATCCTAAAATCTCTTTTCCTTGCCAAAGGGAATTATGTATCAGATGTGTACTTCTAAGACAAAAATAAAGTTGAGATTTTTGCATTGCACAGAATGCATAATGAGATGTAGAAACACCTTCAAAATCCTCCTGGATAATTTGTTCAAATTTCAAGCAGAAAAATGTGGCACGCACATTTCTCTCTCTCTCAGGATTTTTTATTGAGGTGCACAGAGAGAAATGTGCTTGCCACAGAAAAATACATGCAGAGGGGCAGGCATCTCTCAAATAACTTTCCTTGCTGGGTGGGGTTTCGTTAAGAAGCGCATGCACCCACTTGCAGTAATGAAAAACTCATAAAATGATCTATTTTAGCTAAAAGCAGTAATTTAACAATAATCCTGTTACTTCTGAGAGCACAGAGAAATAGCATATAGCAAGAAAGACATCTGATAAATACTGACATGTGGTAGATAGGGACAGGCGAACGGAAAATCTCAGGATGTGACGGAAAGCAAGACCCTTCCCCCCTCATCCTGCTATAGGTAATCAATCACCCCTGAAGCATGCAGCCCCTCCTAACTCCAGTAGTTTTCCACTCCTTACTAACCCTAGCCAGACCCACCGTCCCCCTTTAACATAGTAAGACCCCCTTGACTATTTAACCTCACGAGATGAGATAATAAACGCCATTTGACCATCCACCACATTGGTGTCTGTGCATGTCTGTGGCCCGAGTGACCCGGGCGAGGCTGGGTCGCTGTGCTGTGTCTTGAAACCGGGTCGCCCGCCTTCGCAGCAGAAGGCAACAAAGTGGTGCCGAAACCTGGGAAAGGGAAACTCTCTCGGGTAGCGGGTATCGCCTGGACAAGAGCAGCGGCCAGAGCGGCAGGACCGACTCTCGGCGGGGGAGACGTCCCCGGACCAGCGGTTGCCATGGAAGCCATCACAAAGGTCATGAGTTCAGTTTATAAGCAGTGGGGAATTAAGTGCAGGCTCAAGGATTTTTATCTCGCTATTGCGAGACTCTTAGAGCTTGAGGCGATTGAACGTCCCGTGGAAATATTACACCCGGAGGTGTGGGAGAAATGCACGGCCGCGCTGGCCGAGGATACTAAATCCTCAGGCAGCGGCAAAAGCCTCAAGGCGTGGGGAAAAGTTGAACAAGCCCTGCGCAGGGCGCTAGAGGAACAGGAAACATGGAGCGCCGCGCGCACATGTTTATTAGCTACACCCAAGCTGGGGGTAGGAGCGGCAACGCAAACCACCCCTGAAAGTGGTCTGCCCGGGAGCAGGGATCCGGGGGGGCCGGGCGCGTTCCCCCCCTCCCCGAGCCAGAGCCCAAACCCCCCCCGCGGAACCTCCCGAAAAATCCGCGGGTTCCCCATCCGTCCCTTCACTGCCGATCAGCGATTCGGTGCCGGGGTCGTGGCAGCGCGCGCAGTCCTTTTGGGAGGAACTGGCGATGGAAGCCAGAGATGCAGAAAATGCGGCTCAGAAGGAGGCGTGGGCAGTGCCGCCACCATACCCAGCCGAACATGGCGCCGGTGACCGAGGAGATGGGCGGGGCGCAGAGGCTCTCGTCAGGAAGAGCCTGGAGTTGCAGGTTCTTGCTAATGCGCATCCGCGGGGAAAAGAGGAGGAGGAGACCGGCAGAGAGTGCACGCCCAATCGGGAGCCGCGCTCAACGCTGTTACCATTTAAGGGAGAGACCTCCCCCTGCGGGCGACAGGGCAAGCCCAGGGGGCGAGAGCGGCACCACCCCCAGAGGGAGGGGTGGGGCCGGAGCCGCACAAAAAGGCACCGAAGCCCGGAAGTGCGCTGGCATTCGACTTCCGGCTCTGAGTCCGGCGACAGCAGCTCCACCAGCTCGGGAGAGCTGATGGAAGCCGACTGGGACTCAGAAACGGAAAGAGCAGAGCTAGCGCGGTTTAAAACAAAAATGAATAAAGCCTTAAGCCACATCGAAAGGCAATCACAATGCGAACCAGCCCACTTTACCAACTGGGGAAAAATAAAAATAGCCTGTGCTAAATGGACCCCTTCAGCCGCGGTCCAAGCCTTCCCGGTGAGAATCACTGGACCAGAGGGGAACCAACAAAGGATATATAATCCAGTAAACCCCAAAGACATACAGGCAATTGTCAAAGCGATCTCAGAGGAGGGGATCAACTCAGCTACAGTCTCCACCCTCGTGGACGGCCTTTTTGGCAATGACGACTTGCTCCCCTTTGATATCAAACAAATAGGTCGCATGATACTCGGCAGTGTGAGAATGATCGTGTTTAAGCAGGAATGGGAAGATAATTGTACAAAAGCGCTAGCCCAGGCTTCTGGAGCGGGGCAGCCACTGCACGGTTCGAGCCTATCTAGGCTGCTGGGGAAACACGACGAGATGGTTACACCTCAGCAACAAGCCGCACAGATGCGGGCCAAAGAAGTCAGGGCCACCACTCGAGCTGCTAGGGAGGCTATTCGGGCTGCCTCTCTGGTTGTGGCCAAGCCATCACCGTGGTCCACCATAAGGCAGGCAGAGAGCGAAAACTTCACGCAGTTCGTAGACCGCCTGCAGGCAGCAGTAGACTCCTCTACCCTGCCTGCGGAGGCAAAGGGCCCTGTAGTGGCAGACTGCTTGCGCCAGCAATGCAACTCCGTCACCAAAGACATCCTGCGCTCTCTGCCAGCCGGAGCCAGCCTAGCCGATATGATCAGGCACGTCGTAAGAGAGGAACACCTAACACCCGTCCAAGCAGCCGTTCGCACCCTAACCAGTACAATGGCGTGCTTCAAATGTAGTCAGGCAGGCCACATCGCAGTGAGCTGTCCCCAGCCGGCACAGCAGTCCGCAGCGGCGCCCCTACCTCAAGCACGCCCAAGAGGGCCCTGCTAGAGCTGTAAGAAAAAGGAGCACTTCGCTAAAGACTGCAGGTCCCGACCTCAGGGAAACGGGAAAGGGAGGGGGCGCACTGGCCGCACTCAGCCTCCTCCCACTGCGAATGCGAAGCGGCCCATTTATGTCAACCCCCAGTGGGGCGGGGGGCCCTCATACCCCATGCCCCCACAAGAGGCAGCCAGCCTCGCACCCCCACCAGCGACACAATCGCAGAGTTTTGCAGCACCGCCAGTAGCACCTTCGTATCCACCACCACCACAAGCTGCTCCTATGCCACAGGGCCAGCAGGAGACGCCCCAGAGCAGAACCCCTGGGTGGCCCTGGCCATGAAAATAGGGAAAGAGCCCCTGATAGTGTGGGGGACATACCGCCTTTATGGCAGTCAAGATCCCCAGGTCATAGGGCTTCAGTTCTGAGCAGACACAGGATCAGACTGCTCAGTTTTTCCCCAAGCACTTTAGCCTCAGCATTGGCAATGCAAAGAAGTCCCCCCAGTGAACGGAGTGGGAGGGCCATCCCAAGCGTAGAAAAGCACCCAGTTAGTAGCTATAACACTCCACACGAAAAAGGGACCAGAACAGACGGTAGCAATCTACCCCTACATTCTACAAAGCTCTCCACCCTTAATAAGAAGAGATATCCTTGCTATGTTAAGACTCAAGATCACAAATTTATCCTGAGGGCCACTGCCGTACACCCACCACTGCCAATCAGACTAATTTAGACTAACGAAAATTGCGAGTTTCTGTTTGCAAAACATGCTCGTGGGCCGTTCCCATTACGCGTACACCCCAGTTCCAGAGGAAAACGACGAACCACCAAAACGCCAGACAGCACCCAAGAGTCCTGCACCGGTGAGACCCAGACAGCAACGGTGGCTTTATGCAATCTTACTATTAAGGCTCATCGCCAGAAGGCGAGCCAACCCAGACTATTACCCCCATCAGCCATTCAAGTAGGTCATGCAACATCTTTCAAGTGACAGAGTATTCAAAAAAATCACCACGGCAGGCACCCCATCCTTTGTGATCCACATCGCCGACCTGTTTCCGGAACGACCAAAAATACGACCCCATCACCCACACATCATGTACATGTATCTATCCTACTGGTGTCCAGCCTCCAACACAGAAAAGAAGTACTGTAACTACCCAGGGTAAGAATATTGCGGACACTGGAGCTGTAAAACCATTGTCACAGATGCCAGACCATCAAAAAAAAGGTGGGAACCGCAGAAACCCGATAGATTTTTACAGTTCACCTGGGCACCTACCGGCTGTAAAAAGCCCGCCATCACGAAAGGAGTCTATAGCAACCATTATACACAGCCCAAATATCAGAAGTGCACAGACTATAACATGACAGTGTTGCAGCCAGAACACCCTAGTTAGGCCACAAACAGAACGTAAACTGTAGTCCTCAAAGGGCCAAAAGACTAAGTAAATGTGCGAATTATCAAGCTCCAACCGCCAGCACCCCGACCAGTAAGACCAAATAAGGTTGTTAAAGACGTGCTAAAAGAGAGAAACATAACCCATCCCAAAACCTTGCCCACAAAAGCCACTGATATCCCAACCTTCCGCGTGCTAGAAGCTACCTTTCTATCCTTAAACAAATCCAACCCAAACCTAACCGATTCCTGCTAGCTTTGCTACGATGTTAAAACTCCTTTCTACGAAGGAGTTGCTCTAAACATCCCCTTCAGTTACTCCACAGCCAATGCCCCCCACCAGTGTAGATAAAACACTCCCCGTAGAAGAATCACCCTGAGTCAAGTCACAAGCCAAGGCAAATGCTTTAGCAATGCAGCCTTGGCAAAGCAGAAAGGCAACTTCTGCACCAAAGTCGTCAAGCCCAACAGAAAGATCAACAAGTAAGCAGTCCCATCCGCATCTAAGATGTAAGTTTGTCAGCGATCTAGGGTGAGTCCTTGCGTATTCCTTGCCAAGTTCAGTGACGCTATCGACTTCTGTGTCCAAGTTCTGATTGTTCCTAGGGTCCTGTACCACTCAGACGAAGAGGTATACCACCTCTTTGAGGAACCCGGCCAACTCCACAAAAAAGAAAGAATAACAGGAGTAACTATCGCAATGCTGCTCGGCCTGGGAGCAGCTAGCACAGCCACAAGTGTCTCAGCCCTCGCGACCCGACACCAAGAGCTTACTCAGCTGCAAATGACCATCGATGAGAACCTACAGAAGATCAAAAAATCCATCTCCTTTCTAGAGAAATCAGTCTCCTCGCTTTCAGAAGTAGTCTTACAGAACAAGCAAAGACTAGACCTCTTGTTCATGCAACAAAGAAGACTGTGTGCCGCCTTGAAAGAGAAATGCTGCTTCTATGCAGACCACACAAGAGTCGTTAAAGACTCCATGGCAGAACTCCGAGATAAACTGGCTCAAAGAAAGAAAGAGAAAGAAACCCAACAGAGCTAGTTCAAGTCCTAGTTCAATCAATCGCCATGGCTCACCACTCTAATTTCCACCCTGATAGGTCCACTAGCGACACTGCTTTTAGCCCTTACATTCAGACCATGCCTGCTAAACAAGCTGGTCTCATTTGTTCAAGCTCGCCTAGAATGGGCCAACATCCTGTTTATAGGCCAGCATAAAATGCTGTGAACCAAAAACCGAAGACACTACCAATCGCAAAAGTTCTCTAAACTTCCCTTGCGAAGATTACTCAAGTTTACCAAAACCCCTTTTCCCTTATCAAATTATAACTTTGTACCTCACCTTAGTGCCTATGTTTATAACTACCTCATTCATTAGTAAAAAAGGGGGGGGGGGAGATGTGGTAGATAGGGACAGGTGAACGGAAAATCTCGGGATGTGACAGAAAGCAAGACCCTTCCCCCCTCATCTTGCTATAGGTAATCAATCACCCCTGAAGCATGCAGCCCCTCCTAACTCCAGTAGTTTTCCACTCCTTACTAACCCTAGCCAGACCCACCGTCCCCCTTTAACGTAGTAAGACCCCCTTGACTATTTAACCTCACGAGATGAGATAATAAATGCCATTTGACCATCCACCACATTGGTGTCTGTGCATGTCTGTGGCCCGAGTGACCCGGGCGAGGCCGGGTCGCTGTGCTGTGTCTTGAAACCAGGTCGCCCGCCTTCTCAGCAGAAGGCAACACTGACATGAATTATACATATCCAAAAGAAATAAAGGCAAAGATTAAGAGTCAAACTTGTGAGCCTGTAAGCAATGCTGAAATACAAAGCAATTTTTATTTACACAGACACTTTGCTGTTTTCCAATAAAGATGAATGCTCATTAGCCCTAACTGCTTGGTTTGTGGGCTGGTTGACTGACACCTGTCCTGCCCTTTCTCAGCTTTTCAGGGAGATGGACAAATTGTGGTGGGAAGTCAGAAGGGAAGTCCAAATCAAAATACGAAGTGAGCAATACTATGTTCCATCTTCCCTTTCTGCTGCAGCTGTGGGACAAAAAGAGACACTGCTGCTGCTTTACAGAGCACTTCCTCTCACTGATGTCAGGTGGGTTTCGCTGTTGAACATAGGGTGGTAGAAGTATAATTCCTGGGAGGCAAGGCTGAAATCCTGGGATACGCTCTGGGCTCTTGTCGTGGGGACAGGACATTTTCATGCTCATTATCCCAATCGTGGTTTCTGTTCCCTGTCCTCAGTTTGTTTTGTCTTCCTTCCCCGCCCCCCGGGCTGGCTGCTGGCTTGCCGCTTAGCTTGCTTGCTGCTTTTGCTTGCTGCTGGCTGCATGCTTTGCTGGCTCTGCTTTCCTCTTTTTTTTCTCTGCTTTTCGCTGGCTTGCTTTTTTGCCATTTTTTTTTCCTTTTCCCCGGTTTCCGTTGTTCCCTTCCCCCCCCCCCCCCCCCCGCAAAGACATCGGACCTACTCCGGGCAGGAGCTCCCCCGGGGTCTGCGAAAGAAGCTCCGTACCCTCTGCGGCGAAGAGAGATACAGCTCAACCCCCTTGGACTGGTGAAAACATCTGTGGTCATCTTGGGCTATTTCTCTTGTGCTGGGGAGTGTTTTTTGTTGTGCCTTAATAAACAAGTTTTTTCCACTTCCCCTCTGAAGGAATTCCTCCCGAACCCGGTGGTGGGGGGGAGGTTGCGGAGGGGTTGGTTTCCTATAAGGGGCTCCTTTGGAGGTGTTTTCCCCTAATTTGTCCTAAACCAGGACAGCTCTAAATCCCTAACAAGGAAAAATAGGATGAAGTAAAAGTGTTACCTGAATACTTTGCTACTGAAACTCAAATGTGGTGTGCTGAAGCAGTTTCAGGGCACTAAATGTAGCCTAATTCACAATAAAAAGCAGTTTCTCAGGCATAACAGTGATTATTTCCACGCAGCCTCTATTAGCATGCAGTTTGGACAAGGAAGCTTCCAGGCCTAAAATGCCCAACTGGAAGAAATCTCAGCACATTTTCATTAAAAGCTATACAAATGTATAGAGCCTTAGCAACACTTGCTGACTTAGTGATGACTTCAGCCTTCAGAGCTACAGTGCTTTTTCAGGCATTAATTAATGATACTATTAGCAAAGAAAAGCTAATTGGGAATTAAAGAAACATGAAAGAGTCTTATTCAGGAAAAGACAAAATTAGTGCATCTTTAACAAGTAGAGGATACGAAGTACACAAGCAGTGCTAACTGAGAAATAAATATAAAGTCGTGAAGGGAATCTATACCACAGTGCTCACAGCTGAAAACATTTGTATTCATCCGTTTGTAAGGCTGCATCCATGGAATCTGATGGTATTTGCCCACTGAAAAATGAAATTAGCAATCTGACAGCTGTCATTTACACACATGAAACGTACACACAACTGCAGACACTGTATTAAAGGACGTGTCAGGACAAGCAGGCTTTTAGAGCCCAAATACTGTAATTTACTGGGACATGAATCAATAGCACAGATCTCAAAGAAAAGAAAAAAAAAAAGGGTCTATAAAGAAATACAAGAAATAACAGCTCACTGAAATAATACCTCACTGCCAGTTCATCATTTCTTGAAAGTGCAGAACAGTTAATTTACCACATAATTACAGCAAAGACTTAGCAGAATTATTAATTTATGCAAGAAAGTAACTTTTAAGATTTCAACGTACTTCACAGCAACTAGATTTTGGTGAGGACAATCAACTAAATACAGGGATCTGAAATACTCAGTGTGACTAATTAATTAAAGAATGGAGCTCCAGCTCACAAAAAGACTTTCTAGAAACCTTAATGGATGCCTCTCCCATATTTAATCCCTCATTCGGTTGTATTAACAGTATCTTTGGAAATCCAAAAGCCTGACCATTATCTGTTTTGTTAGTTCTTGTTATTTCAGCAAGGCTAGAATAACAGCTCTGTTCCATCTCAATATGAAACATTAGTCACTTATGGGGAGGAAAAAAACAGGAAAAAAAAAAAAACCAAAAAAGAAAACACAGCTCAGTATTAGTTCTCTATAGAAAAAACAACAAAAAAATCTCTCCTGAATGTTAGCATTTTTTTTATTACAATATAAAAATCTTTCACTATTTGTGTATTGTAAACTGCAGCTTCACAGGTATTCAAAAAACATTTAAATGAGTATTATGATATCAAATAAAAAGTTAACCCTGACAGAAGTACAGAGGAAGGACACCAGGAACACAGAGCTGCATTTTTTCTTTGCAAATTCAGCAAAGAGAGATAACACTCTGTTCATAATTTCTATCTTCAGAGAAAAAGCAGTATATCCCCCTGGTGGCATATCTATTAACATAACAAACTATTTAAAATGTATATTTTCCTCACTGTTTTGTGCCCGTTCTTTGTCATTTCCAGTTTCAGAGCCATAGTGTGCAGCACTTTTGAGTGGAAAAGTTAAGCTCATACAGGATTCCTTCCTACTATTTAGAGAAAATGATTCAGCAGTGTTGCAGGCTTCCATTAGCCTGATTTGTTTTTTTATGATGAATTTTGCTTGACTGCTATTAAAAGCCGAACACCTCGATAATAACTGAGTATCTTTAACTTCACATATGAACAACTGCCAAAATACTGAATGCAGAACTTTAAATATCTGACAACTCTGTGAAAAAACTTCTACAATCCAGATTTTCTTTTCCTTTGCATTAAGTATTTTTCCTTTGTAATACCCCATACTAGGAGGCCCCCAGTTCAAGTGCTGGAAAAATACTTCCAAAAGAGAATTACATTTCATAAAATCTCACATATTTAAATGAATTGTCAAGAGATTTAAATAAACAATAAGTTCAATTCACAAAGATATTAAAAATGAAAAGAAAAAACTCTTTGTAATTATATACATATAAAAGTACTTTTGAGGAAAATTTCATCTACAGAATGCTAATAAGAAACAGTGATATTCCAAATGAAGAGAAGGTTTACAAAGTTGCAATAGCACAAGGTATATGCCTATAAAAATAGCAACAAAAAATTTACTGAAAATGAAAATTTATTTAGTTCTTGATCAGTTAAAATGACCACTAAAATCTGATTACAATGGACATGTCGAATGAAAACTGCAATCTTATGAATTCACTTTAAATGTAGTTCACTAAGAGAGCCATAAGGAACAAAGTGAAAGAAGTTCAGTATTTCTTGCTTCTATTATCTTAAGGCTTTAATTTATAACTGGCTGAAAATAATGTTGGAAAAATATTCTTTCCTTAACTGAAAAGCAGATTGTCTCTGGTTTGTTTTGTATTCCAATGGTACCCCTTTAAGAAATACAGTGCTACATTAAAATAGAAACATCTAATTAGGAAAGGAACTCTAAGGGCAACATAACCCTTGCTTTAAACAAAACGAACTTAAATTCAAAACCTTATTTTAAATTTGTAAATGAAAACTACAGAAAGTATTTAAATACATGTTCACATATCCTTTAAACTCCAAATACCCACAATCCCCATTGCTGTTCTGATAATGAGTAAACCCCTAATTTTTTAAAAGTTGACCTGATTTTTTTCAATAGCTCCTAAAATCAGTACCTTAACAAAGCAGAGTCTGCAGACTAAATGTGTTTAGTCTTTTACAAGCAATCAGCTTACAGCATTGACATTATAAATTAGGACTTCAATGTGCTACCAAATACAGCCAAGTTTCTCTCTAATGATAACACTCACAGCAGCCATAAGTAGTTTGGAAGGCAAGGGTTTGAAAACGGCATTTTGAAACTGTGTGCTGCCTTCCAACATCATCACAGCCCTATAATACAACCTACACCACTCCTGGCACGCCTCCAAAACTCCGTGTGGAAGGTCTCCACACACACACCTAGACCACAGCTTTCTGTAAACTCCTTCCACAATGGAAAGAAGGTGATGTGGCATTTGGTAATGCAACTAGAATTTGACTTCCCTACACAGGAATTTGACTGTGGGAACAATGTATTCAGACAAACTAGTTCTCTGGCAATATTCTTCAGTTATGAAGAATTAGGGCTGGTTATCCAGTAAAACTCTTCTTCAATCCAGTTGGAAGATGCCAGCCTAGTACTTGGCTAACAAGCTTCAATGCCTTGAGCTCTGAGAACACAAACTGAAAATCAATGTTGTGAGCATTAATATGTTACATGGGACAGACAAACAAGATGGTTAAATTTTCAGAGATGTTCCAAGTCTTGAGGTTATGTTTTTTTAACATGGGATACATGGCAATATCTTTAAGGTCCCTTCCAAGCCAAACCACTCATCACATGCCCTTTCATGTACACGTGATACAAGAGTGAGCAACTGTCCACAGCCTGCCTGTGACTCGGGTATCTACCCTCTGGCAATTTCCCTCAAAGATCTGTGCAGGGACACTGGATTTTCTGTCCCGGTGCTCCTCCCTGGCACTAGCACAGCACACTGGCATGCACACAGCCGTGGACAGCACCACCCCAGCACTACTGGCAAGCTGCAGTGTGTGTTTTCACTTTTTGCTCACGTTGGTACAAACAGGATGCTATTTAGTGCCGCAGGAACAAATGCCAGACACCTCATATATTTCCTCAAGAACTCATCCAATGCTGTCTGCAGGATTACAGGTTATCCAGAAATCTAATATGCAGAAAAATTATGCACTGCGAATGTTCCTTGCACAGCCTTGGGGTGCAAAGAGAGCTCCTGCAGTTGGAAGAACAGTGTGCTTTCAACGCTCCTCACAAAAACCTCTTCCAGGCACCCACCAATTCCAACTGACATCTCCGAAGAGTATTTTAACTAACACAACAGTGAAGTGAGAGCTAATTAAATTCTGTACCGCCTCAGTGCCTTTCTGCTTTAAAATTTTGCACACCTGTGCACAATTCCAAAGGTGAGAAACTATTCTGGAAACTGAAAACATTCTACAACAGCTTTATAGGTAGTTCTCTGAACTAAACACTCAATGTATATCTAAATTTAGAGTATTTTAAGTCAGGAAGTCACAGAAAATTTAAAATAACACACTGCAGTAATTTCTGGAGTTAACAAGGATAGTTGGTAAATGTTGCAAAAATTGTCCCATTGATGAGCCTGTGTTTTCTTAATATTCAGATCACAAAGAAAGTTTAATAACAAGAAAATCACCCCAAGTGGTTTCTTAACAATATTAATGTTTTCTTTAAGAAAATGGTGATTTCTTAATAGTTAAACACTGGGATGTTCCAAAACCAAACAGTGTAGCAATAAAACTTTAAATTTAAATGCTGTGTGATCTTATCTGCACGGAACTAATTTAGATACAGATAACAATTAAACTGGATAATGGAAAAGTGAAAAGTTGAACCTACAATTTTGCTTCTGTAATTAAATCACAGAAATAGAAACTGTGTCCCTAAAATATTACTTGTTATTAACTTCAAGTTGTTTAAAAATAATCCATGTAGTTATAAGACATATACAACATGCAATATAATTATTTCTTCAAAAGGCGAAGGCAGTTTTATATCAGACAACAAATAATCTTGTCATTGACATATATATAGAAGACAGCAGAAAATTAAATATACTTTCCACTATACTTTTCAGGAATGGCAGACTGTTACCTGACACTTTCATAAAGGAAAATGCACAGATGCACTCTAGCATATCACTTCTTAATCCTATTTGACAGCTAATCCAGGCCTTTGTTGTTTGCATCGATTCTCTTGCCAGCTTCTTCTAGTTTACAAATATTACCTATTCTGGCAATAAAAGTTAGACAGTAGTTCTGTAGCTCTGCAGAGATTCTGGGTAACTCTGGGAGGCTGTCATACCAAGGCTCAGAAGTGAGCAAAGAAAGTTTCAAACCCTTCTTCCCAGCACCTGGGTGGGCATTGTACAGCAACTCTTCCCAGCACCTGGGTGGGCATTGTACAGCAACTCTACTGAGATTTGGTTTGAAATAAGACTTTTGAAAATGGACTAATTCCTCAAACTAATTTCTGTTATAGGACGGCAATAGTCTCAGATAGTGATGAAGAATAATGTCCTCCTTAGAGATCTAAATACGAATAATTGTTTTAGAAAATAGTTGTATGCAATAAAAAATTAAAATGAAAAAGTAGGCAAAAAACTTAGGATGTATGAACAATTTAGAAAATTCAAAACCATACATCAAAACAAGAAATTGGAAAAGAAGCATCATCTGATTTATCTGAGAAAAGTCAAACTGCCTTCATTTTTCTCACAGAAGCACAATGTGTATATGGAGATATCCATGTGCCAATATAATGGAGAACCAACTCCAGTTTGAAGACCCCCAACACTGCAGAGTAACACTTGAAATCCTGATTCAATTTGCCAGCGTCACTTACAAGCACTGAGAATACTCTTCAACACGCATTATTTGGCTTCTTAAATTGTTAAGATGAAATTTAGCTGGTAACACACTGACTGTGCTAATCAAGGAGGTTGGAAGTAGGATTTGGTATATGGTGGCTTTTTAAATAAGATATCCATAGATTATCTTAATCTGTAGGTTATGGACTACACCAAATTACAGTGAAAGATGATTTTGTCAAAGCCTTCAACTATGATTTTTACTAACTCTTCTCTTACTTTGTCCTTGTTTTCAATAAATAATTGAGATTAAATTGCAAATAACTAAACCAAACATCCTTCTAGGATGTTCATGCACTACTTTGCTCACAAGAATATTAATTAAGAACATCTCTGCTTCATCACAAAATATTGAAAATAAGACAAAACACCTCACTGACCCTATATGGATACTGGTAGTACTGTCATTGCCACCGAGGCACAAAAACCAGACTTCAAATTCCTTTAAAATGTTGTGTTCTATGGGCCAAAATACACATCTCCCCTTTCCACACAGGTATATTCTTTCATGAAATTCATTAGGTCACTCCTGCCAAAAACAGTCAGATCTTCATCCTTTAAATCACATTGCCATGTGATTTAACTGGATAATCCCCCAGTTTATTGACTGTGCTGCCTGCCTCACAGTCTGGTAAGCCAGTAGTCCACCACCTCTGTAGTCAGCTTCCAATGAGTATTTACTGCACAACAGCTGGGGAATTGGAGCTGTTGTGAGGCTGTGGGTTACACCATAGTACCTGGCACTGAGATTGCTCCATCTAGCAACGAGCTGCAAGATTTCTTCTCTGTATCATACAGCATCTTCCTGCAATATTACATTTTTCTACTACTTATTTCTTTATCCCAATGACAAGAGATGTTATCTTCACACTCCTCACTTCTTCCCTTCCCAAATTCCTAGCCCCGACCACTTAGCTTTTTCTTTATTTGTTGTAATTGTACACAATAAATATTTTTCATGCATTAAAACAGGTTTTGGAAGACTTTTGGAGACACAGCTGCATTGTAACATAAAGCTACAAAGAAATAGAAAATAATTTAACAGCATTAAAAGGTGAACACTTGACTTCAGACAGTCCATTTTGTTATTGGATGTTTTAGAAAAGCTAGTAAGCTACAAAATGAAATGACATCAAGGCAGAAGTCACTTCCCAGTAAAAGAAATTTTCAAAAATTTGTTAGACGCTTGGTCTAGAGACTGCTAGACTTCCATTAGAAACAGAGCAAAGTAGTGTCAAGCCTTGGTTTACAAATAAGAAAAATCTGAATTGAGGCTGTAAGAGTATCTGCCAGAACCACATGACTTTTACATCAGTTTTATTAAGGTTAGCATAAATGATATATACAGCATAAAAATACATGCAATACATTTGAAAAAGAATGCTAGCCATTTATCTTTTACTGAGCAATTCCAAAAAATTCCCTAAAAAGTGTGTCTACATTCATTAAATTTTGATCTCTAAAATACTGGGTCAGCGAGCATCACCAATTCAATCTGGATCAAAAGGCGTGTGCCAACCCCCAGCCTATGTGCCAAATGGAATCAGACTGCTGAGAATTCCCTGTACCTGTTGTTTTCACACCAGCTACGATGTAACAAACTACAGATCGCAGCTCTCCTGGCTCACAGTCTTGGTCCCCTCCACAGTCTGCTCTATGATTTTTTCTGTCGATATTTCTGGAATAAATTTAAACTAGCAAAGGCAATTTATACTTGATCTGTACTTTCTGGTGCTAAGGTGAAATTTTTTATGATGGTGCTGTCCAAAGCCTAGATTCAAGGTATTACTCAGCTGTAGTCTCCCCCATACCACTAATGAAGAAGGCAGCTGAAGGAGAACCAGCTTATTATCTTTTATCAGTCCAGAGGAAAAGGCAGCTACTGAGCCTGTGTCATGGAGTGTTCATTTTCTTTCTATTAGTCAGTACAGTGTGATGTTTTGAATTCAGTGTGAGACTGATGTTGATAACACACCGATGGCTCAGCTGTTTCTCAGCAGTGCTTACCCTGAGCCAGGGGCTTTTCAGGTTCCTGTGCTCTGTCAGTGAGGAGCTGCACAAGAACCTGGTAGGGAGCATGGCCAGGACAGCTGACCTGAACTGGCCAAAGGGATATTCCAGACCACAGAATGTCATGCCCAGCACATAAACTGGGGGTCACTGGACAGGAGGGACTGATTGCTGCTGAGGGAGAAGCAGCAAGGTGGTAAGCAGTTGTATTGTGCATCACTTGTTTCCCTTAGAGAAATTAAACCTACTTCCTCATTTAAATTACTATGATGTTATTACAGTATTTTATTTCAATTATTAAACTATTCTTATTTGAAGCCATAGGTTTACTTTTTTCCTGGTTCTCCACCACACATGGCAGGGGGAAGTGAGTGAGTGGCTGTCTGGTTGTGTCTGGAGTTAAACCACAACAGCCTGGTCTTATCTATGTAGTGGTACTGGCCACAGGTTCTGATAAACTACAATTATTAATTTACCTGGATATATGGATGTGCACAAGGGGGGAATGTGAAAAGCTATTTCTCCAGGTGCCAAATGACTAGATAAACAGAGCACTTCAAACATGTAACAAAAACTGAGACTGCAACAAGTTGTTCTCCTTCTAATTGCTATCTGAGAATGAGAGAGCCACACTGATGCAGGGACAGGAGCAAGGTCTGAAATGCCAGGCAGAGGACGAGACACTTCTCTATTTGACTTTAGGAATAAAAGCACTTTACAGGCCCTCTCCCAGACTGCTGGAACACATTTCACAGCTGACCTCACTCAGATATCCCTGTCTCCTTCTCAGCCTGCACAGGTGACCCTCAGGGGTGAGGGGTAGTGTCTGTGTGCAGCCCCGGCAGAGAGGAGAAGCCCGGCCACATACCAAGACCTTGCAGGCTATTCTGGCTGCACTGCTCAGATGCTCTTTATCCACCCTTGCTAACACCTGTGACACTAAAAACTTTCTGGTATTACCATTCAGTGGTCTGACAGTGGTCAACATCAGCTGAGACATGCCTTTTTCTGTTAATCTGCAAGCTTTACAGGTTGTCTACCTAGCAGGAACATATTCCGCAAGAACATTTAACGTGATGTGGTTTGTCTGATGGGTTATTTCACTGCAACTGGAAAAACATATACTGTCATATATTCAATTGTGTTTTCCAGTAAATATTTACTGGGATAGCTAAAGGCACACTCAAGCCCCAGTGGTAGACTGAGAAACAGCAAAAGGAGGCTCTGGACAGGAGATGTTTCCCTCAGCAAACAGGGACCTCTTCTGTGCAATGCAGTGGCTGGCAATATGCTTGGGTCACACAGTAAAGGACACATTTGCTGCTTTGACACCTACTGTGGTGTGGGGAATTAAAACATCCCTATTCTGCTTGTCACATGAATGGCTGACAACAACACAGGAACAGGTCTCCACGATTGGCTTGATACAGATACAAGAGTCTTCTGAAGCAAGTCCAAGGTTTCTAAAATATCAGACTTTGTTCTTCCCAATGGAAGAAGCTGTTAGGAGTGATTAATATCCTACTTGGAAATGGGAATATCTACCCATTTTGATTGCTAGATTTCCCCCCTTCCATTAAGAAGCAGTACGGCTTCTACCAACATTTTTAGCACACGCTTCAAGCTGGCATTTTAATTGAAGAAACACACTGCTGTTTAGCAGCCATTAAAGACTTGCAGCGATCAAGATTAACACACATTAGTTATTATATTGTATTTAAAGTACTTTTAGAATTCATTAGGGAAACTAGAGCTATTTTTCCTGATCGGAACAACGTTGCCTTACAGTTTCCTGCTAATGTCCTAGGTCTCAACACAATGAAGGATTAAAAACCTTCACTGACAGATCTTAATGTACTTCTTGGTTTCCTTATTCTCAAGAGATATTCAGATATCCACATATCTTACTAAGGAAAAACATAAATTGTTTAAGAGCTCATAAATTGCAATGAAGAATTTGGCCTGACCAAAGGAAAAAATGCTGCCTAAATTACCTGAGGGGCAACCCCCTGCTATTCTTCAGTTCCCAGTGCAGCTCTTTCACCAACACACAAACCAAAGCAGTACGTTACGGGCTTGCCTCACCCTGAACTTCTGCTTTACATCTTTCTTATCCTACACCATTAGCCACAGATGCAGAACAACATTAATACCTAGAGACTGCTGGAATGGGCTAGTGGTGCTGGGGGAACTGTTATGTGAGTGGAAGCAGGATACTGGAACCTGGTGTAGTTAATTACTCCTGTGCAGGAACAGAAATACATCCAAAACAATCTGATGCTCCAGTTTCTTACTGGAACTCAGATTTCATCAAAGAAAGGAACTGTCCCCTCTGTGTGTAACAACTGCTCTGAAGGTGAAGACAGAATGAAATGGTTTTCCTACTCTTCCCTTTGTGAGTGAACACTAGCAGCTCAGGTTTTTAAATTAACTCAGGGTTCTAGTTCTTGCCCTCTCACCCTGGCAATCACATGAACCAAGCTGGGGCTGCTCATTCTTCAAGGTGGCAGACCATTAAGCAGATAAGTCCGTAACTTCCAATTCTTTTCCCATTATCCTAGTTTCTTGCAGCCTTCATTTATTCAAGCATAAACTGTGCTTTTGGCATTTTTTTTTTGGATCTAGGAATACCTAAATGAAATGTTTCACACAACAGCATCTCTCCCAGCTGGGCCAGAGGAACCAGCATCAGGTAACTGCCCTTTGTGTGTTGTTCTGAAAACTCTTCACTCCCACAACCTAGAAGCCCAAGGGGTAGCATTACATTATCAAGAGTTCTCCTTGTCTGGAAGCTTCTCATATGGGGTCACACAGCTCCTAGTACCCCGGGTTAGGGTTAGACTGGAATCTCATCAACATAAGCTTTCTTCCTTCTTCACCACAAGCACCTAACTCTGCTGTAGGTTCCCAGGACTTGTTCAGGGCTATTCTGACTCCCAGGTAGTTAATCCATGCATTTTCTTTCAACTTTGATCTCAGCAATGTGGATTTTACATATGTCTTAACGGTGATATACTATTTTCTTCTCACTAGTCTTGATCACTGCTTAAAGCCTAGGTTTAGGGTCCTGGAAGGGTGCCACATATGGCCTCTTCTCCAAGCTGAAGTGTTGTTTTTCATTGCTTTGTACTTTCTTCAGCTGGCCTCACAGTTAAACAAGAATCCTCTGCTAGAAAGCACGTCTCTTTTCTCTGTGCTTTCTCTCCAATTATGTGACTGCCTCTAATAATTTTTTCGCCCTCACTCTTCCCAGAATGCTTGTAACAAATGATTTCTGAAGTCTGCTTGTACAAAAATCCAGCTCTTGTAGACTGGTGCTTCTTGCAGATAGATTATAGAAAATTATTTTCCCTCAGGCTCTAGTCACTCCATTGTCCCAGGATGGAAGCTATTAGTTAATGGCTCTGCAGTGATAAAAGGCAATGACTGCAGAAAGACTTTTACTTCAAATACATTGAGACATTACTGAGAAGTCAACCTCATTATTCACTCAGAACTCTTAAGTTATAGACAGAGTCACTGAATCATTATAGACAGCAAAAGTTAGAACAGAGAAATGTAAGAATAACAGCAATTCCTGTACATACTTTAGCATTTATTAGCACATTTAAGGAGACAAGGAGAACAACGCAAATACTCTCCTGTTTGATGACCTATATTATAATTCCAAACTTTTGCCCCAAGAAAAAATGGCAAGTTAGATTCCCCAGTTCATTTTACAGATACCAGCACGCGTCTATTGAAAAGCACAAGTGAAACCTATTTAGTCCTAAAGTGAATTGAGAAAAATAAGGATAAATTTTAACAGCACTTTCCCAAGTCTTATAACATACTAGTAACATAGAGACTTTTAATTGCTTGTATATCTGTCCCCTGAAGTACCAGAACTGTTAGAACTTAGTGTCATGTAGACTTGCACAGTTAATCTACATAGTATCGAAATAGGAAAACCCATGACCAAAAAATGGTATTGATGACTTAGTCTATAGAGAATTTGGTCAAAAACAAACTAATACAAACTAGCTGTCAAATCTAATACCGAAAACAGTATAAGAGAACTTTATGCTATTTTTCACTTTTCTAAAGACATTTATTTTCCTGATCTCAATTGCATAATTGCTATATTAACTAACAGGTATAATCATAGAATCAGTGTAAGCCAAGTAATAACTGCACACACAGACACAGATGGACTGAATAACATCATATTATTGCACCTGAACAAGTTCTAGGTATTTTCACAGTTATACAGTAAAAGAAGCTAAAGGCAGATGTTCACTCTAACCACACTGTATTTCAAAGCATTTTCAAGCTTCCCATCTGATGTGGTCTTACACAAGCACAAGTATTATAACCCACCACTTTATGAAAAAAGTAGTCTTGTGCAGTTTGGATGTCTTTTGGCAATTTACATATTGTGGAGGCAAACATGAAGATATCAAAGAATTATGTTAAAGTATCTCACACAAATTCAAAGCACCACTGTTCAGCTTTTTGGTGAACAATGAAAAAAATATTTTTAGAACTACTGTAACAACTTACATTATTCTTAACATAAAGCTTAATAGATTTAGGTGACAGTTTAAGTGGTGAACACATCACTCATACCACCAAATGCTAAATAAACTTGCCAAAAGAAGCAACATCATATCCATAGAGAAAAGCTTTGGAAAAAATCTCTTATAAAAAAGAAAGAAGGTTAAAAAATTCAACTGCTGTTTATATTTGATAGGCTTGATGTGAAAAAAAACCCTATGTTCTGTGGATATAAATGTTACTGAGAAACAATTTATTCAAGTTATTTAGGAACACTGCCTAAGAAAAGTAGCTCAGATATTCTTTCCAAAAAAGACTCATCCTTGAAGAAATTACCAAAAGTCATTCAGTCCAACTGAACTTCAGCTATGGCACCTGCTTTGTAAGACTCATGAAAAAACCCCAGGTATTTGTGATAATATTGCTGTTGACACAGAGAAAATCAGCACCACTGACCAGGCAACAAGTTAGCAGCATACTGGATGTGTTCCATTCTGCTGCTGCAGATGTGAGCAGAGCCAGCCCTCTTAGGACAGCTGACATAGACATAATAGGCATACCTACAACTCTGGTCATTTTAGGATTGTGGGAAAGGCCCAGTTATACTTTAAAGAGACACCTTGTGATCAACCCAGGCTCTCACAGTGCACATTCATTCTGTGCTAAGATTTGCTTGGTTGGACATGAGAACTTTTAGACTGTGCAGTTCACTTTCTAAAAGCCTTTAGGAGAATAAGAATCTCCATTTAAAAAAAGGAAAAAAACCAAAAACTCTGCGATGGAAACTTAGCAGCTTGACACTTTGAGCAAACATGCACAAGCTGTGCATTTGCTCCTTGTAGGAAACATACAGAAATGCAAGACCAAGACTGAAGTCTCACGATCGAAATGTGAACCAGCACTTTGGTTAATTTTAGCTGCGGTTAATAGTCTAGATGTGTGAAAGTTCACACTCTCAGTTCTCTCCTGTTATTTTTTTTTTTCCTTAACCAGTTAATGATCTGAGGCTTTCCAAAATGCCTGTTCCTCTTTAACAGATATTAAATTAGACCTCCACAGTAACTCAAAGTATTTCTGAACGTATCAGAAGCAGCAATGAAGCAAATCATGTCCTTCTGTGATTTTTCCTGAAGCAATTTCTTATTGCTTTAATTTTATCTCACAGAATCATAAAATTTCTAAAGAAACCTAAGGCTACAGGCTGTCAACACTGTTGTTTAATCTTATAAATGTCACAATCAAGAATGAGAATAAAGAATACTAAAGCAGTGCATGAGTCCCAAATGGAGCTTCAAGTACAAAGCTTGCTTAGTCACACAGCAGACCTTTCTTAAATCTCCTGATTTTAATAATATTCATAATATTTTTCTAAAGCATTAGATAGGCACACAAAAATATACAACACTATATTCCAGATAAGCAAATGAAATATATTTTAGTAAGAATACACAGTCATTTTCCTATAAGATTTATTGAGGAGTCTTCAGGGCAAAACTGCCCAAAACTGCAGACATCTTTCTATTGCACACAAGCTTATATCTCAGAACTGATACCTAGGTTTTGGGGAGAGTTGCCCATTTCCATCCTCTTTTCAATTTTTATAAGTAACTGTCTAAGATAAAAAGAAGCTATGAATATTTATATAATTAAAAGCTGATCTCTGCACCTGGCTCTCAGCGGCCACGGGATGGAGGTTGGCCGGCTCGCTGTCCTGCTTGTGGCCGCAGGGCAGACACGTGCGTGGCCGCCCTTGAGTCTCTGCCGAGACTGTTGAGGGTGGCGGTGATTGCTGCAGCATGGGTAGCACAGCAGAGGCACAGGGCACGAGGAAACTGAGGCAAAGGAATAAGGGAAGGACACTTGTCTGAATCTCCAAACGTTTAATGTTGAAGTCGGGGCAGAGCAAGTGAACCAAATCTGAACCTGAAGAGGCTACTTTTGTAGGGATGGGGGGAACACGGGGAGGACACAACCGTTGACCAATAGGAGGGCATTAGGGGAGGGGTTTAGGGTAAAGGCTCCCCAACAGAAGCTAACATGGGGAGGGAGCAAGCCCCACAACCCAATTCTGCCCTGAGGAAGGGATGAAAGACAGGGAACTCTCCAGAACCAAAGGAATGTGCTATCTTTGACAGACAGGGGTGAGACAGGGGTGAGAAGAGAACAAGGGAGGTATACAGGTGGATTGACATACATTTTGGTGGGGAAAACTGTGGCAAACAACTCAGGGAACCATTAGGGAAGCCAAATGGGGTACAGAGACTGAACCATTACAAACTTATAACAAGGAATATTAAAACCTACTACAGAAGAACCAACTGTAAAATAACAGACTACCAAAGATCTTTTTAGATCAATATATGTAACTTCCAGTATGAAAACTATTGCTTTTAAAATGCTTTATCTTCAACACATATATGAGACAGCAATCACTTAAAATTTCTTATAGAGATTGTAATTTGAATTTTTTTGCTAGTGGAACACAGCTTTTTGTCCCTGCTGCCCAAGAAATTATGAGTTTCAGTATCCATCTTATTGTATTTTATTATTCCCAGATAGGAACAGTCAAGACATACATAAACATACACATATGCAGTAAGAACTTTGATTTCTAAAAGGAAGCCATCTGAAGGGTGTAATAGACTTGACAGTCTCCTTTTAAAATTGAGATAGGGTTTTATCAATTGTCCTTTCAGAAATATTAAGATTATTTAAAAGCTCTTATGTAATGGAAACTGATGACAACTTTCTGAAGCCTAAGGGAAAAAAAGAAGACAGATGATGTTGAAGAGAGTGATGAGAGAAGAGAGATGATGTTGAATAAGCATTCAAGGGACTATAAAAGCCTCAGCCAGCCCAAGGGAATTATTCATTCACATTTTTATTTATAGAAAGATACTATGGCATATTAATTTAGAAGAGTGGCTTCAGATAATGGGAAGTCTAACCAATTACAGAGCTGTAAAACACTACCAGCAGGAGTAACTGACAGAATATCTACAACAGGCACTCCTGTACATAAACTCTTAAGACATTCAAGTAGTGTGATTCAGAAACTTCTCTTCCTCCAGTCTGGGATCCACTCAAAGACATACCAAAAAGAAAATGCAATCATCCCATTATCTTTGAAAGGGTTGCTATAAAGCATCACCTTAAAGCCCATGTATTTTCCTTTATGAACAGTGAAAGAGGTTAAATCCATGAAGAGCTGAAAGGTGAACTTCACAAACACAGGCAATAGGAACAGTTTGAGGGGTTATTTTTAACGTAAAAAGATTTAGCAGTGCTAAAACTCTGCAGAAGGTGATAGCAATTATCAAAGCTGTTTTAATTGGTACAGTGAAGGAAAACTTTCAAGACTTGTAAGAGTTTATGTCACTTTTTGTCGGAGAAGTGCCGCGGGAGACAAGACTCATGATATCATGATCATCAAGTCTCAGTTTATTGCAACAAATTACGAAGTTTATATATACTCGTTAATTAGCTCATGCATATTGCAAAAGCTAAGCTCATGATTGGTTGCTATGTAGCTTGCACAACTATCTTGCTCAACTGTCCTTGTGGTTAATACTTCTCTGTTCTACTGGCCTTGCAGTTAGTGCTTCATTGTTCCTCTTTATCTTTTCTGCATACCAAGCAGTTTCAACATCCTGATTTCTGCACACCATCTGTTCTCAGGGTCATGCGGATCTTGCAGTAATCACGTAGCCCCTCATACTTTGACCAATTTTACAGTTTCATGTCCCTTGCTGTTTAACCATTCTTCTGCCAAGCTCTCTACACTTCCCCCGTTTTCTTTTTGCACAACAAGGTGTGCATTCAGCATTTTCTGCAAAAGTTGTTGTATCAAGCCTTGCAAGCAAGTAAACACACAGGGCAAAACAAGCAAAAGTATCACAATAATGCTTAGGACTATTATGCTGTATTTAATAATGTCTCTTAACCATGGACCTATTCCCAATCCCTTTAGCCAGCCTTCTAAACCTAACTCATCCTCTACCTTTAGCTGCTGAGTTAGCTCGGTTAATTTTCGTATTTGTTTGTGGATGGATTGAGAATGATCAGATAAGTTCATGCAGCACATCCCTTCAAATTCTTCACAACTATGACCTTGGGCTAGCAATAAAAAATCTATAGCAGCCCTATTCTGTAATGTAGCATGTCTCACTGAGTTCACATCCAAAAGCAGGTCGCTTAGGGCCTTTGATGTAGCATTCGTTTGTTTAGCTAGCCAGCATCCCAGCTTGTTGAGTTGAGCTAATGCTCCTGCTGAGGCAACACCAGGTGCTAAGAATGAGGTAGCAATAATCGCCTCAGGGGACCAAAATCTAACATTATCTTGACATTCACTGGTGAAGCTATGCACGCTGCGTTGCATTCTGCTGCCATGATGACGCCGAGCCATGTTTAATATCATTGAGGTGTTGGGTGTCAGTAACGACAATCTTCCTAATGAACAAGGACCTCCCTTTATTTTGGAAGGTATGCCAGCCCATGCTCTGTCACCGCAAATCAAGAATGTTCCTCTGGGTAAAGAGAGGGGATTATTTGATGACTTTGAAACATTTCTGGTCATGTATTGGCACCAGTTGCTACTATTTCTGTAAACTGGTAAGGTGGAATTGACAACAACTGCAGACCTATTAATTTCCTGCTGCTTACTTGACCAGTTAAAGTACAAACAGCAATCCATTCTGACTGCCCCTAGTAGTTTTAACTCCTGAGGTTCCGCCGGAGCGATGGGTAAGTAAGGCACCCACGCGTCCCAGTGATCCACAGTTGTATTCAAATTTGCATTGTTGCAGGTTGGAATGTGTTCAGGACACGGCCACGTGTCTAACGGGAGACCGACTAGACAAGTGGAAAACGGATTACCTGGGGAAGACAAGGCAAGACAAATGGACTCTTGCCCTGTTAGATTTGCTATTGTGACCCATACATTCGTTTTAGGTTGAGGCGGGACATACGCCCGCACGCTTAGCAGTACGGCTGCGATGACTAAACCTTCTACACTGATTGTCCCACTCTTCTGGGTCAATTTGCCACTGAATGGGAATCCCAACACCATCCTGGCAGCAGGAATCTAAAATTCCTGTACTTTTGGTACCCAGAAATCTCATTGCCAAATGCTGTACCCCCCAAACTAGATTTCTTAATTCCGGGTCTTCCCTATTCTCTATTAATCTTAGACTCTCCCCGATAGGTTGACCTGTTAGCTGAGTTAAAGCACGTTGCGGTGAGTCAGAGTTCCACTGGTGTTGACAGGTACGACACCAGTATGCAGAGGTAAGGTGATGCTGATAAACCCACCAACGTTGAGAGCACCCTCCACAATATATCTTTACCCAAGATTGGTGGTCATAGCTATTACAAGTCAAGCAAGCAAGCGGACAAGAGCGGTTAAAGTCTCTAGCTAAACAAGGTAGAAGGTAGTCTTCAACTTCTCTTTCTGAGTTGATATGGAACTTAATCTGCAACTCTTCTTCTACTTCATGCAGGATCCTGGAGATCGTCTTCTGAAGGCGCCGCCTCCTTCTCTGCTCCGGGCTGGTCATTGGTAGGGCGTGCCCACTTAGCTGGGACCCACACAGTACCTGTTGGTGTGGAAACACACAGATAACCCTTGCCCCAGTACAGTACCTTTGCTGGACCTTGCCAAATTCCTGTTTTTGGATCTCTGTATCTGACCACCATTTGTGAAGGGGCAGGCGTTTTAAAAGCAAAGTGGGTAATTACTGCAGGTGATTTTCTATCTCCAAAAATGCATAAGTGATTAAGTACAAACAAGCACTTCAATAGCCTGTCCTGTATGCTAACTACATCAGTGTATTTTTCCAGGTATTGTTTGAGTGTTCCATTAGCCCTTTCTACTATTGCTTGTCCAGTAGGGGAGTTTGCAATTCCTGTAACGTGTGTGATGTTCCATGTTTGCATAAAGCGGGCAATACGCTTACTGCAGTAAGCAGGGCCATTATCAGTCTTAATCCTCTGTGGTACTCCCATGACCGCGATGCAGCTATTGAGGTGTCGTTCCACATGAAGGGCCCGTTCTCCTGTCTGAGCGGTAGCCCATATATAATGGCTATAAGTATCAATGGTCACATGGACATACTTCAGATGACCAAAGCTAGAGACATGAGTGACATCCATCTGCCAAATTTCATTAGCCTGTAGGCCTCGCGGATTTACTCCTATTCCTAGGCCTACTCCCTTATTGTGATGGCTACATACGGGGCAGGCCTTAACGATAGCTCTAGCTTCTTCCAGAGGAATGTGGAACTCCTGTGCTAAACCTTTAGCATTCTGGTGGAAGATAACATGGTTCTCTCGGGCCAGTGTTTGTCATGGAAGCGCTACTTGACGAGCGATTGACACTAATTTGTTGGCTATGGCATTGCCTGCTCCCAGCCCTTCATTACATTTGTGGCTGCGGACATGTATAATAGAGTATGCTTCTCTTCTGTTCCTTAAGGCGCGCTTCAATTGAAGAAAGAGTTCATAGAGCCGCCGATTTTGGACCTCTTTGATGGCGGCGTCTTCAATCCTTGACGCCACCCCTACAACATAGAGTGAGTCAGAAACAACATTCAGCGGCCCCAACAAGTGAGACACTGCCCAAATAACCGCCATTAATTCTAATGTCTGTAAGTTATCATGAGGCGTTGCTTCCAGTATCTGGTGATGCCATTGCTGTTCTATTTTCCAGACCACAGCCACTCTGCGTGATCTGCGACCTGCGTCCGTAAAAGCCGTAATGGCATTCGGGATAGGCTTCTCTTTTCTGAGGGGTTTCTGTATCCATTCCCATTTTCCTATCCATTGTAATTGTTTGGGTGTGAGGGATCCTGTGCTAACAGTAGCTGCAGATGAAAGCAATGCTTCAGTGAGGGGTGCAGAGTTTAAAAGGTACCAGTCCAAGGTGGATTTTTCCATGGGTAAATTAATTTTTACTGGTTCTGAGACACTCATTTCCAAAATGCGAGTACGTCCCTTCTTAATAAGTGCTGCCAGGCTGTCGACCTTAGAAGTTACTGTTCTTTTTTGCTGTAATGGGGGTGATATCCATTCTAACACTGCCATCTCCCCCGTTTTCTTTTCACGCTGGGTGACAGCCCCCAATAGGTGATCTTCAGTGTTCCAAATGGTCAAATGTAGGGGAATATCAGGATCAAGACGTCTCACAAAACCGGTAGAGATGCAATGCGTAATATCGTGTAATGCGTGACGCTGATCTGACGATAGATGAACTGGAGTACAGGGATCGGTTCCTTTGAGCAGTGGACGTAGTTTGTCTAAAAGGATATTAGGAATTCCAGTGACTGGTTTGAGCCATTGTAGGTCACCCAAAAGCCTTTGTGCTTCATGTAAAGTAGTGACTGATGTCTGAATATGTAACTTTTGTGGTGTGATTCGCTGTTGAGTGATTATCCATCCCAAGTATTTCCATGGAGCAGAAGTTTGAATTTTATTAGGTGCGATGGTAAGAGAAGACTTCTCCAAAGTATGCAGGATATCATGAATTTGAGAATCTGTAAAGGGGGTTGCTTGTGCAAACAGAATATCATCCATGTAATGATAAATAATAGTATTAGGCATGCGTTGTCTTAACGGTTGCAGTGCTGCATCCACATACAGCTGACAAATTGTAGGGGAATTGTGCATTCCTTGTGGCAGAACTGTCCATTCAAATCTCTTATCTGGCTCACTACGATTGAGAGCAGGGAGAGTAAAAGCAAACCTTTTAGTATCCGCAGGATGCAGAGCAATGGGAAAAAATCAGTCTTTCAAATCTATCACTAAGATAGGCCATTCTTGCGGTAACATAGCAGGATTCGGCAGACCAGGTTGCAGTGCTCCCATAGGTTCCATCTGATCATTTACCGCTCTAAGATCATGCAAAAGCCGATAATTGCCTGACTTTTTTCAAATAACAAAAATCGGAGTGTTCCAAGGGCTTGTAGAGGGCCTAAGGTGTCCTTGCCTGTATTGTTCATCAACCAGTAGGTGTGCCTGCTCCAGACTTTCCCGTTTCAAAGGCCACTGCTTAACTACCACAGGCTCGTTAGTAGTCCATGTAAGTGGTAGTGGGAAAGTCCAAACAATGGCCGTCACCGAAAAGAATGATCGTTGGTAAGGACTAGGCCCAACTGAGCTAGGACATCACGACCAATTAGACATTGGACAGCAGGTGGTAAAGTTGTTATAGAAAGTGCTGCAGACGCCTGTCTCCCTTCAATCTCAACAGTCAGCACCGGGGTACGGCTCGCAAGTGTCATCCCACCAATACCGCTCACCATGGTTGCTGCAGGCTGAGTGGGCCAAGACGCAGGCCAATGACCTGGATCAATGACGCTAGTATCTGCACCCGTATCTAAAAGTCCTTTAAGCACAATGCTATGTCCTTGATGAATCAGGCGGCAAGATTTTTTGGGGCGGGTGTTAAGGTCTAGGGTAAGCAATGCAAGACCTCCTGTCGAACCAAATCCTTCTGGAGTTCTAGGGACCCGGGACATAGGTTCCAATCCCTTGGTCGTTTGTGGGAGTGGGATCAACTGAGCAATTCTTTGACTTTTTGGTACTGTCACCGGGGGATATGACGTATGAGCGATGATCATAATTTCGCCGCAACAATCGGCATCGATGATTCTTGGTTCCACAAAGAGGCCTAATATAGCGGCTGAAGAGCGGCCAATAATGAGTCCTCCCATAGTTTGTCTGCGTATTTGTAGGGGGCCATGGATTCCCGTTGGAATCTTATATGGTTTTGAGGTCAAGAGATCAGTCTCTACTGCGGCTGCCAAGTCCAAGTCGAGGCTCCCGCAGGTGGCAGGTTGGAGTTGCTGGGAGGTTTCGCTTCTGCAGCTGCCATTTGTGTCCCGGTGCGGCCACTGTTCGCGCTGCTCTGGGAGTTTCCCTGCTTCTTTCGGCATGCATTGGAGTTGTGGGTATTTGATTGGCATCTGCGGCACCAAACTCCTGTCGCTCCGCATTCTTTTCGAATGTGACCTAAGTTTCCACAGCGGTAGCATCTTGTTCGTGCCTCTCCAGTAGTGTTAGAACGGGGGCGCGCAGCTGCAGCTTGAAGGGGAGCAAGGGCTGCTAAAACCTGATTTTGAGAGCTTATTGCTTGTTCCCGTAACCCCTGTCCTATTTCTTGTAAAGCATTAACTATTAACGCCTGAGACCCAACTGGCACTGAAGCAGCCTTTTCTAACAATGCTTGGACGGTCCAATCGCCAGGAAAGGAAGTAATCAAATTTCTGGTTGTAGAATTGCTATTCTGCAGTATACACTGTTTGAGTAGGGCATCCCGCATATGATCGGCCACCCCTGCTTTAGACAATGCTTCCATTATCTTATCCACGAAGGTGCCAAGAGGCTCCTCTCTACCCTGTTTAATCCCCATATACATTGGGACTCCACCCAGGGTTTTGACCTTGTCTATCGCTCTTCTTGCTACTATTGTGGCTTCCCTTAATTTGTCAGGTCCTAGGGCGGCCTGTTGTTCCAGACGTACATGGGCACCCTCTCCCAGAAGCTCGGCTACAGTAAGCCCTGCTAAAGGGTCGCCCTGAGCCCTAGGTAAATTAGCACTTCTTACCGCTTCCTCTCTCCAGCGTGCCTCAAAGAGTAAGTGTTGATGCGGGGTAAAAATCAATTTGGCCATTCCCCTAACATCGGACGGTAATAAGGTATGAGCATTAAAAATAAAATCAAGCATTTGCCTAGCGGGCTCACTGGTAATACCATAGCTCCCCACAGTAGCATGCAGCTGTGTTAAAATTTTCCAGTCAAAGCTCTGGACTTGCGCAGTGTACCCCCCTTGAGCATTTGGCGTAAATATCACTGGAAAAGCAAGGGTTTCCTGTGCTGCCGTGAAGAGCTCAGCGTCCCCCGTCTGCATACCCTCCCGTGCGACAGCAGCCCATACCTCACGTCTTTCTTTAGCCATGGCCTCCGCGAGGTCAGATTCTGCCCCGGGGACAGGCTCCTGGCCGGGAGACGGAGGATGTTGCAGGGCGGGTGCTACAGTAACGTTTTGTATGCCTGGAGGGGGACACGGCGGTGGGGGTAAAGGGGGAGCTGACAGTAGCACCTCAATGCCACCAGTGTCTGTGGGAGGTACAGGCATTGCAGAAGCAGAGATGGGGACGGGAAAGTTTGTGAGAACCGGAGGGTTTGGCTCACTGGAGAGAAGCGAGGGTTCATATTCCTTATTTTTCTCCTGAGCTGTTCGTACCCCTTCCACCGCCCTTTTTTCTGCCTGACACATCAACAATTCGTTATGGACCACTCTCCAAAGTTTACTCATTTTCTTGCCCGGTTTATCATCATCTAACACTAATTCCCACAACTTATCCCCATATCTTCTCCATTCTGAAAGTTCATGAACAGTATGGGGATTTACAAAAAAGCCATAAGAATGAGCATGATGTAAAAGCAAAGGGAGATCCTTATCTAAGTCAATCACCCTAACCTGTCTTTTTCTGAGAAAAGCACTAAATAAATCATATGCTGCTTGCTTGTCCATGGTTGCGTCGGTACCATTGCTGGCCCCTTCAAGCTTCAGCAGCATGTATCGGCTGAGCCCACCGCTGCGGTCACTCAGGGCGCGGAGCAAAAACTGGCAGCTCTGTCGCCGTCCTTCCAGCTGCAGGACCCGAACCCAACGGAGCACCTCTCCCGCCTTTGCCTCGGATCAGGTCCCTGTTCCGGGCGCCAGTTGTCGGAGAAGTGCCGCGGGAGACAAGACTCATGATATCATGATCATCAAGTCTCAGTTTATTGCAACAAATTACGAAGTTTATATATACTCGTTAATTAGCTCATGCATATTGCAAAAGCTAAGCTCATGATTGGTTGCTATGTAGCTTGCACAACTATCTTGCTCAACTGTCCTTGTGGTTAATACTTCTCTGTTCTACTGGCCTTGCAATTAGTGCTTCATTGTTCCTCTTTATCTTTTCCGCATACCAAGCAGTTTCAACATCCTGATTTCTGCAATAACAGAATAAAACAATAGCAAATCTAACAGGGCAAGAACTTTTGTTGAGCTCTTTTGGAAGAGCCTTTCTACTGAGAAGAGCATGGTATTTCTCCTTCTTTCTTCTATACTTTGATGCAACGTGTCAGTAGTAACTAGAGAAAGCTACTTTTAGTGAGAATAGCTTTGTATCAAATATTTTTTATAGAAAACTATTCTTACAAAAAATGCTCCTTAGTTTTCACACCTGTACAAAACAGGGGCAACAAGACTTTGTGCAGAGAGGATCATTTCCCTCCCTTTCTTCCCAGCAAGATATACAAAGATCAGGTCAGTATCACAGGATAAGCTGGGTTACTCTTGACAACAGAAAACTCACGTTATTTGAGAATTATCAGGTACAACATGAGCACATTGCAGGAGACTGCAAGCAAAATTTAGACCCACTGATAGAAGCCAGGGCACTGCAAGACCCAGATTTATGTACTGCAACTCCACATAATGCTCCTAGATGGGTGCAAAGGCAGGGAATCATGGAAAACACACTCAAAACAAGCCCTTTAGAGATAGCACACTGGAAGCATCCCATCCTTAGTTCTGGAGGATTTACAAGCTATTCAAAAGAAGCTGCCGGTCTGGAAGCTGTGGTGCTTGGAGGTGCTGGACCTGAATTTGTACAAGCTCAACTCCAGCATTTCAGTGTCCATTAGTATGTATCCAGCTCTTCTGTATCCAGAATTTGTGAAGAGGGTTCCTTGCAAAATTCTGCAAAAGGAAAAACTTCTCAGGGGATACTCAAGGTTTCTGGAAAAAAACTCTAGAAAATTGTAGAATCCCAGAGGCTTGCTTTCTACAACTTCCTTCAGTTCATCTGAATGTATTTCGTGCATGTATATCTACATGCATATCTCTGCATGTAGATAAAACACAATTTCAAGCAAGAACACATCACATGACCATCAAAACCACTGAGATTATGGTAATTCATGACTAAAACTCTACTGAGAACAGAGTGAATACATGAATCACATACAATTTTCTGATTTTCTCAATGCAGCTGCAGCTCATGTATCTAAAGCTGAAGATGCCAAGTGCCTATTAGTCTCTTCCCTGAGTGTGTAAGAAAATGTTTGCACATATTACAGAGAATTAAACTATTGGACTGCTTGCTTTCCTAGGTAAGCATCCTAAGCAGAAGAAAGAAGTAACAATCCTTTCTGACAATCCTAAGTCTTGCAGGTTGCAAATCCAATTTATATACGTAGCCAAGAGAGGACTTTCCAATATAAATTATAATTTTTCAGTGTAACTGGATGACAGTAGAGGGTTACAGACAACATTATAGGAGTAAAGCTGACTGTAAAATTGCAGAGAAGACTTCTCTGAAAAAACCAGGAGGTAAACTTTCCCCTACATACTGAATATTCAGGTTCCTTTTCTCAAGTATTTTTCTTAGTCTTCTTGGCAACTGGATGCACTTTGTTTACCAACAAGATTAATCAGCAGCTAGAAACACAACTGTAATTTAGTCTGCAACTTAACTGAAGCTTTAGTAGGTATATTTTCATTAACAGCTTGAAACTTCAGGCCATTAAAATAATTAACAAGCTTGAAGATATGAATGACTCATTTACTTAAGTGCTTTCATAAAGAAACTGAGCTATGCATTCATTTGCTTATACAGCTGTTTTTACCATTTATCAGTGTCACGCTTATAATTTAAGTAATTCAACCACTTGAAATTTTAAATTAGTGTATTGCAATGTCCCAACATTTAAATAATCAAGAAATAAGTACAAAATTGTGTTCGCTCTCTAGATATATGAATATCAAAAGAGGTAAAAAAAGAAATCCAACTCTGTAAGTGTATAAAAGTTTAAACAGAGTAATTCCGGTGACTTTTTAACTATTGTCCTATTAACACTGTATGCACTAAGACAATACATTTGGCGTTCATGCATGTGGGTTTTACATCTGATTAAGACACAAATAGGGTTTTACTCTGGACAACCTCTCAGCTCATTCACTGGATTGAAGGTGCATTAGTGGCCGGCTCACAGCAAGCTCTTGGAGTGAAACCCCAGCTTACACTGACCTAAAGGAAATGATGAACCCTGAGATCCCTCTGGGAGTCACACCAAAGCATTGCTTAAAAAGGCACACTCCTCACCTGGGCTAAAACACTGCGGGAGATACAACCTCCAAGGACCAAAGGCACCCTCACTGCTACCATTTGCTTCTCAGCTCAGTACTACTTACTTTGTACACAGAAATGCCTTAATTTCTCACAACTGCTTTCAAACATTTGCCACTAAATGTCCTATAGTCTCCTCTCTGATTAACCTCTGAGGAAATGTGAAATAAATAACATATCCATTTATTTTATGCTTTTGCTAATTGTTTTCTGAACAGCTAGAGTTATTCAAATTATACTTGATGATTTATAAGCTTTTAGACTTGTCCACATGAGTTTTTCTATATGAGATCATAAAGCTTAATTCATTTAAATGAAGAATAAAATAAAAAACTTCTCTACCACAGCAACAGAAGAAAACTAAACACAAAATCTAAAAGTGAAGGACACACAGACCAGATGTGGAAGTTTAAGATATTCATAGAAAGATAATTTCTTATCAAAAACCTAACAAATTTATATAGATTTTATCTCAAAACCCCCCCATGGGAACATTCCACTCTATCAGATAGCACAGACTATCAAATGAAGAAGAAAAATATTTTTCATCAACTCTGAGGGTTTTTTTACTTGTATTTGAGAATTCCATTCAATTTTTCTAAAAAGCAGTGCCAACCTCCCGTACTAACAGTGTTCCCTCTTGTGACAGATCTCCCAGATATCCTTTTATTTGAAAAAAATAATTATTTTTCTTTGTTTTTAAACAGAAATGTAATATTCCCCTAAACTATCAATTTAGCTAAGCATGTCAGGCATTTTTGTCCTCTTTGCTATCAAATAAAATAGTGTACTGAAAATAGCACCACACATTTATATTCCTTAGAGCACACCTACCTGCATCCAGCATCTTTATACCCTACTGTGCATTTACAAGGGTGTAGAACATCCCTCTACATCTTGACCTTCTCCTGACACCAATGCCACAAAACCATGAAATAACTCTCATACATGCACTGCAGTAAACGAGTAGAATATTACTGCTATTTTGCAAATGCTATTATTTCAAATATTGTATATAAAAGAGTTGGTTGATTCAATCTTAAATTCAGAAAGATAACTTGAAATGTTAAGGAAAGACAATCAGTGCAGTAGCTTTGAAATATAATGGAACATATTTAAAACCTTAAATGACCTGAAATGTAGACCTAAAGAGAGAATCCCTTGTGATTTTGACCAAGTCTGTCTAAACTCCTTGTACTCCTGTGTTCCTTGTACTCCTTTCTGCTCACAGAAGAAAAAACCTCCAGAACAAAAGCAGACTTTAAACAGAAATGAACAATACTCTATAAATAGCTGAAGGCTGAATACTGTCTGACCAGCTAGAAGGCACCTAAGGAGTTAGGGATCCTTCATTCTGTTAACCCTGTTCAGTGAGCCTGGCAAACCTCACTGGAGAGCAAATGTTAAGATCCAAATAAACTGTTTCACAGCTGTTTTAGAAGGTAGGTATCTCCCCAGTGGAAAAATACTGGCATATTAAGCTGAAGAAGAAAGTAGAATTCTGCATTCCCTCTCCACAGGAAGCACTCTTTTCCCCCTCACTTGACTGACTTGTCCACAACAATTCTGCTCTTGAATATAAGATGGTTGATAACTTCTCATATGAGGAGACACTGAAAAGCATCAAGTGGCCAGCACAGTGACTTGCTTTTTGAGCCACAAGTAACAAACAGGCCTCATAGTTCTTCTGGTTGCTGCAGACATAAGAAGTAATTTTCCTCTCAAAAAATTATTTCACATGGTGGAGAAAACCCAACTCCTTGCCCTGCCCTTTGCTCTAAGAAAACACACAGAAAAGCACTGCATGCAGCTGACAGCTTCCTCAGGGCAGAAGTCATGCTGGATCCCCCAGCCTGCTCTAACAAGAAGAAAAAAAAAAGCAAGCAGTTTCTCTTATCAGAGAACTTAAAAACTATATTCTGTAATAGTTTTAAATTAATTACAGAGTAACTCAGCATTTTATAAGTAAACCTAATGATGCTTAACCTCATTAGTGAGAAGAAAAATCTCTGTCTTCTAGTGGCACTGTTACAGGACTTGCACTATCAGAGCCATCTGAACGCTTCTGTTCTCTTGTTTCTCCTTTGTAAGACTTTTTGTAAAAGTCTTCAAATACTCCTTCAAAAGAAAGACTGTCCTAGCAATCTATGTTACTTCACTTGCAAATGAAGCACTACTCATTAAATATAATATTTGCGAGGCCATAGTATAAAAGTGACAATTTTCAGAAGTGTGTTTATAGCCAAGTGATATGATTGGCATGTTTAATAAAAAAGGAATCTAAAGATAATAACTGGGGTGATAAACAAAAACATGTTGGCACGTAGTTTGAACAGTAATATTTCCAGTTCCCAATTCCTCCTACTGCATTTTTAAATTTTCAACTGGTAATTATAAGATGTATCCAATAAGATATTGGAACAGTTGAGTTTGTCAGTGATTTATCTAGATATCTGCAATTAAATTCTAATACTGTTGAACTTTTCTGATTTAAAAACCCCTTAATTTTCTGGTTTCAGCTAGAGCTCCACAGATCAATGAATAAAGACACTCTCAGAATAACTCCCCATTACTTTACTGAAGGTTTATGAAAAAGATTGCTATAGGGAAGGAATCACTTAAGAGCTTGGACACTATTTCATTTCAATCAAGTCTACTTTTTGTGAAAAAAGCTACTCAAATAAAACAAAACATGGTCTGTAACTACACTTTTCAAGCACAAATATCATTGGCACAGCTTGCTCTTAAAACCATCTTTTGTGCTTTGTAACAAAGACATGGACCAAGGGGTGTGATTCAACTTAACAGATGCAGAAAGTTCAAGTCGGTAAAACAACCTACCTCTCCAAACTACTTTTTTCTGAGGAGAGGAGGGGTTAGAATCACTGGTTCAGAAATACAAATTAGGAAAGGTCAATTTTACCACAAATATGTGAGATAAAGACAAAAAAAGCTGAGAATCAACCTAAACAGAACATGGAAAACAAAAGTAAATTGTCAAAAAGCCAATGTCTTAATAACCTACAGAATGTGGTTAAAAGGAGATGGGAAGCACCTCAGTTGCCTAAAGCAACTCTAATGAAGCTTTGAAGGTGGTCATTAATCAGATCTTAACCCTATCAGATAAAGATTACAGCTGAAGGACTCCTGGTTTTCAGGACATTTGGACAACTTTCAAGAGGGCCTGAAAAAGGCACACCCTTGATACATAAACTATCAACTGAGATCTAGCATTTCTTTCCATTCATTCAATCCTCTAGAACCTGGACCTACAATTTTCTAGCTGGGAAACTAAAATTAGTTGATTCAATGTAACAGAGGGTAGAGTACTTGGGCTTACACACACTTGAAAAAAAAAAAGAACCCTACCTCTGGAGTAAAAAAAAAAGTCAATTAAAATAGCTTTAAAAAGCTGTTATTATCTCAGTATTGATTTTCTCATGCGGGAATTTTGGGTAACAAGAGATCTTTCAAATAAAAACATTACTATATGAAAACTAATATTTAATATATAAATACAGAAGCAAATTATGCTTTGCATGCCCAGAATCCTCTTCCATTTTAGAGTCTTCATCAAAATCCCCTCCAAACAGGAAAGCCATTAAAATTTTGTAGGACAGCTGGCTCATGTGAAAACAGCAAGATGTGCTGCCAACAGAAGCACTTCTCTTTAGAAGCTGATCCTGGATTTCAGTCTGGAGTGTTTCACCATTGCTTCTGGGAAAAAAAAATATTACCGAAACTGCAGTAATTTTTTAATTGCTTATGTAGATGACATCAAAGAGTCTGTTTACTTCCAAACTGTTAGAAATATAAGATAATTCAGACATTTAAACATACTCTCAGCTTGCAGTAACTATGAGAACAATTATTATGCCAAGGAAAAAAATGTACCAAAAGGAATCAAGAACAATTTCTACTTTGGACATTGAATGCAATCAATAGTTTTGGGAAAAATGAAATTGGTGAAAGTTTCAGCTCTTAACACCTCAAAACATCCATCTGAACAGCCCTTTAAACTTGTCACAAGAGTACTTTACAGACTTGGAACATGCAGGCCAATCCAGGTGTTGGATCTAAATAACTTTTATTATCCTATAAGTTAAGTTTTAAACACAAGCAAAAAGTACTTATAACAACCTTGCAAAACATCAGTCAGAATTTGGTCATGTAAAGAAATATTCATCACATTGTCTTATTACCTTAAAGATGCTTTCTTCTCCCAGACGTTTAATTTAGAATGCTGAATTAGACTGAATTTACAGGAAATTAATAATGGGAGACAAATTCTGGCTGTTTCCTGTGAAACAGACTGAAACAAAATTTGAAACTTTCTAGGTGTACTAATCTATAAAATTGGAGCCATCACATCATCTATGTTGAACTTCCCTAACTTGCTTTACCTTAAGAGAAGCCTTTCCAGGGAAGCACCTTCCAACTGACAAATGCCACCCATCACTGCAAATTCTTAAAGCAAATCAATCTCTCCCACAGCTGGGAGAGAAGGTGGTTGCCTGTCAAGGATCTCTAATTTTGCAGAGTTTAGGTCTGGCTTTTTTTGAATAAGCTTTGAGGGAACAGTCTTTAAAATGAGACATGCTCCTCTGTAATCCCACAGCCACTGACACAGCAAGCCCACAGCCAAAACCACAGTGCAGTTTCAAAAATGAACTGATCTTCTAGTTCTGGCCAATTCCAATAATGAACTCTGGTTCTTACTGAGGGAGTCTGAACAAGAGATTTTCAAAAGGACCTCACTATTATGCATGGCAAAACTCTAATGGCTCCAGAAATGGACGTAGTTTAGAATAACCACACACCACAAAATTCTGATTACAAGTTTGAAACAATTATGTGGTAGAAGCTCTACCAATAAGAGCAAAATGAATTTGAATTTTCTTCAGACAAACAACATTTTCCAATTACCTGCAAACATAACCAATTGTTTACTTTAGGATTTGTTCACTCTGGACGCAAGGTTAAATGTTCTCTTGAACATCCAAGCACTGATCACATACAGAGAGTTTGATCCTCTTTCCTTTTGCAGTTAGACATCACTGAGTGTCCCTTTAAATAAAATCTATTCTAAGGAAAAGGAGATAATGAAAGATTTCATTCTTAAAATTAACTTCACAACATACATTTTTTTCTAGGGTTACCTTACACAGTAGCTCTTTAACAGATAGATTGCTTGATGATTAAGTGAACTATGCTAATGCAACAAATGATCTAGGAGGCAGGAAATTATGACTTTAAATCACCAATATTTCTAAATTTAGACCTTCAGCTTTTCTATACTGTAAAAATCAAATCAACAGCATACATAATCTAGAAAGGAATTTTGGAAGACTGTTCAGTGTAATAATATCACAACTTTACTAGTGAAACAATGCAATGAATTGCCTGGCTAAGGAAACAGAGGAACCATCATTCTTTGGAAAAATGGTTGAATTTCTACAGTTATTTTGTCAGCCACATTTGAGATGTGCTGCTGGCTATTAAGGGTACTTTCAAGAAGACTTTGACCACATACCAGATAGTTCCTTAATATGTTTTGAATGGTCTGTCACTGAAATTGTTTCTGAAAAATAGCCTGGACTATAACAAATCTGAGTCTGACAGCTTGGGAAGCACTGAGCTTGTAAAAAACTTAGGTCTCGAGATTCTCAAAGTAGACTGTCTCAAGACTGAACTGGAATAAAGTTACAGTGACAATGAATATACTTGTTCAATTGGGATACAAGATGTCATCAACAAAATTTTGCACCGGAGTTTGCAGCAGTCTTTTCTGTCAGTAAGAAAGAAAGGCAAACTATAATTTCTGTCTTTTAGAAGAGTGGCTATTGTAAGGAAGTACTATTATATTTGAAAGAAAATACTTACCAATCAAAATATCACAGTTACTTTTAAAATTCTAGTAAATGGGCACAGAAAAGATAGTTGCAGGATTTCTGAGGCTCTGGGCTCAATTTTCCTTGATTATGAATTAGCAATGGATCTAGGAGAAAGGCTGCATTTCCCCTCCAGGAGGAACTATCAGTTTTCTCAAAGGTTATTTTTTTTCTCCATGCTTGAGAATTTCAGAAGTGGCACCAATCAAATAAATGATCACAGTATTCTGTAAGTTTCAAGACTGAAGACTAACATTAAATATAAGAGCTAGATTTTTTTGTAAGCGCTATGATTTCAATATCAGTAACTACTGGAAAGGTGTAGAGGAGCCGCAGAAACCTATAGTCTCTGTAGGCCTCATCTCTAATAGGAATGAGCTGAGACAGATCATAGGAGAACTGGATCATATGCGGACTATTTCTTGTTCATCTTCTGTTTTTCAGAGATTGTTGAGACTGTTCTTATATTTCCCCTTTTATACAGTATCTCTTTAGCACATACAACACTTACTGAACATGAAAACATCAATTTAAAGCTTCAAGCTTAAAATGTTAATTGGAATGACGGGCTCCTTTCTTATCAAGCAGAATTTCCTGCCTAGTAGACACTGGGTCAGCATGTGAACCAGCACTTTTTGAGTATGTTTTCCAGCACGCCTATCAAGATCAATCCCGAATACAATTCAGGATTTACTATGTCTATATAGTTTCTGAGTGAAGTATTGCCAAACTTACTTAAAAACCTTCCTGTATACAGACTAAAATTTAATTACAAATGCACTTCCTCTATCTTTTTACAACATACTTGGGGAATAGTTATTTAGCAATATTCCTTAATGTGACTCTTTCTTCCTTTTGGTTTCCAGAAACTGGTATGTTTTCCACACAACAAAACATCACAGTATTAGGCTAACTTAACAGTGACATGCCACCACCATGCCTTGCTGATTCAAGCTGTGTTCTAAAACATTCATCATCTGCTTGCCTTTCCTCTTCCAAACTTCATTTGGGAGAAAGTTTTTCTTCTATCCATTTGACACAAATCAAGTTCTCATAACTTGCAGACTTTTTATTGAAGAAGGTCAAAATACCCATGAAATACCCATGATAAACTAAAAGGCCACACAAGCTTCCCCTGTAGCTCTTTCTACAGTAAACACAACACACAGCAACATTACTACCCCAATCAAAATCTCTCCATAAACATTTATATATCACATTCTGTGTCAGTTTTTGCAGTTTCTTTCATACCTTCTTTGTGTGCTAGAACAAAGCTCAGAAAAATTATAATAATCTAAGTCATTTGCTTAAGACCTACTACTTATATTACCCTCATTAAGGAAAAAGTGTTAGAGCTTAAAGTCTTATGGCTGGGAATTGAGTTTGGTTAGAGAGCAGAAGGGAACTATAACACATATCTGAGTCATGTTTGCACTTTCAGCACCCTATAGTACAAGCTGATGACCCCTGCAATTCTAAATTAAAATCTTATATTGCTTGCTCTAAATTGTTAAGTTTAAAAACTATTAACATAGTGCAAATGGAGAACCATTCATTAACATATTTAACATAAGCACTTAATAAACTAAGTTCTAGTATACTAGCAACTTGTTTGATAGTCATTATCCAACAGTCAATGCTGGGACAGTAAAATCAATTTTGAAGAAGAGACTAGCAAGTTTAAACTTCTAAGTAGAAAAGCATTCCAACAATCACATTGTTATGAATGACCAACATAAAACGATCTCAAAAATTTAGGACAAAAAAAAGCACAGCTTTACAAACCATGCTTTATTTTACCTAAGAGTAACACTGCAGAGAACATGGTTCTATATCTGACACAAGATTGAGACAACTTTAAAAGAAGTGCAGTTCAGTTGCCTTCAGTTCTTTCTGAACAGGTGATATCCTGGTACTCAATAAGACATTTACTAAGACCACTTCCTTAAATAAATCCCAAAACATTGCAGAGATAAGCATGACAACTTCACAGACTTACAAGAAAAAGTTGCCTATATATAGGCAAATACCAGATTGTAAGAAAGCATGCTGAATAGCACAAACACAATGAAACATCATTAACACCTCTTACATTTAAAAAATTCATACCTGGGTACACTGCCTGTTAAACTTCTTTCACTTGATGACGATGATGATGATCCAGGTCTCTGACCTGACTTCCTCCCTAGAGTCTCTGTTGCACAAATCTGAGGTTTTTCACCTTCCTCTTCTGTCTTTTTTTTTTCAGTATCACTTTCATCACTGCCTTCTCCTAAGATGTCATCCACCTGCCAAAGAGTGGAGGAGTCAGTTTATCTTCCAGCAGACTACTCTGTATTAATCTTTCGTAATTACTGGATCACTCTTCAATCATCATTAAGAATATGCTTCAAGTTTCCTTGGCCTTCTCTGTCAAAATTTAAATTAAAACCCAATGTCTTCAACACAGCTTCTGTAAAAACTCTAGTAACATTTTATTCAAATAAAGTATATTTATTCTATGCTTAGCTTAAGGTAGATATACATATACACACATACATGATAGTCACACAAGAAACTATTATAAAGAGTGCTGTCTTCTGAAATTAAAGGTATAGATGATTTATACTATTGGTACTTACTGATGCATACTTTCTACTAGATATATTTTATATTATTATAACATATAGAATCACTTGGGCAAGACATATTAAAATCTCCAAGTAAGAATTCTTATATTTACAGCTACTCCTTGGTACATATATAACTGCAAAGAAGTCAATTTCTAAATAATACAATATGAATGAAACAGAATGTACAAACCCCATTTTAACTTGACTGCTTGATTGTGCTAATTAATAAGGACAAATCTATCAAAAGGCTTACATATTTTGTTAAATAGTTGTTTGTCTTTACTTTTGAAAAGTTACCATAGGACTTGATAATCCTCTAAAAACCTATGAATTTGCTGTGACAGGTCTGGATCTGCTGAAACCATCACTAAAAGCAAATCATACTCATGAGCCACCCTAATGAGCTTCAAAAGGTTATAATCTCTTTGAGTTAGCATTCAACCGTCAGAAAGAGATGAAAACATAAGAAAATATAGGTGAAGATTTCCCCAGTCTCTCAATTTTTGTGACTGGCAGAAGACATGGAAATAAGCCATGTGTGAGCACTTCTCAACTGATATTTAAGAATTTTTCCTAGAAGCAGCTTATCTCAACATAAATTAAAATATGCTTCACTACTATTCTTTGTTCTCACTAATCCACAGCAGCTTTATAAAGAAGAAAAATATCTGCATATAAAAATGGACTAAAAGGTTTCATGCTGTTTATTTGCTGCTTTTACATTAATAATCCCAAAAGCTGAAAGAAAGCCGTAAGAAAGTCATTTAGATCTGGTCATTCATAAATGAACCTTTAATTTCTTTGTTTAGCTCATTAAAAGGAACTGCAAACCAGTTTAGACATTTAAGTCCACATGGCAGTTTCAGGTAGAAACTGTAGGAATTGCTGGGTCTAATCAAATAATATTAGTCCAAAACGTTTTTCCTGTGAGCAGAAGTTGTGATACGCATAACAAATCACAATCATGGAATGCAATTAAGGGTCAGGGAGACTGAAAGCACTGCTAGAATTAAGCCAATGGTGAAACAAGGAGAAGAATGTGAAGTACACAGGATGGGGATTTTTCTATACGTATGGAACGCAGTGAAAGTCTCAAGTGTTTCAAGTGTTACAGTTTGGGATGGGATGGTAGGAAGACCCTGCCTGTATAGATTTGGTAGAAGATACTCCAGGTACCTGACATGGCTAGTACATGACAGCACATATCTACAGCTCTAACAACTCCTCTCCTGCAAGTCTTTAAAATTTAAAATTACAGTCCAAAAGCAATACTCTTCCAGAAAGTCTTATGTTTAAAACTATGTTCTCACTACAAAATATGTTAAGGTTTTCAAAAGATAAAGTTAGGTTGATAGACATTCAGTATTAGAGATGCCTCTCTCAAACTGAAGTTTGATAGTATTTTAAAATCTACATTGTGTGAACAGTTTTGAAAGACTAGAAGTCTAGTTATTGCCATGTCTGTTTTTCTTTCATCCTGTATAATGATAACATTATTTGTTTGAAGTCTGAAATGACATTTAATATTAGAATTACTAGAATTAGTTGTACAGAAATATATGCCATTTCTCTGGAAGGCCATAAAAAATGCATGTATAAATCACAGAAACATATCAAATTTCAAAAAAAATCATTGCATATGAAAATGATGTGGGATGGTCCCCACAAATCTTTAAATAGAAAGTCACCCAAAACATGAATTCCTGCTTAATTATTGGCTAAATTGCAATTGTGCTGAAAAATACAAGTATTACATCTTCATCTTCCACAATTCTCAAAAGAAAAGGAAAGCAAACCATATTTTCATTGAGGCAGTGAGATTTCAGCCCATTACACTTGAAAAAGTTAATAGGCAAAAAAAACTTCATTAATATATAAACACCAACTATCTATCTATACCAATCACTAACTTTGAATAAATAAGAAAGTTCAAAGAACAGAGGAACCTTTTAATCTGATTCAGAACATGACATATACAGGTGTACCAAGAACCAACTACAGCTTCAGCTTATGTGATTGGATTTTACATGATTAATATAAACGGAACATATAACACTTCAGAAGAAAATGCCAGCTAATACCAAATCCAACTGGTAAGATACAGTGAAGGGATGCTTACTGCTTTAACACCCACAGCAGCTACCTTTGAAATAGACTTTTATAACCCGGCAACAATGACTAACATTGAAAAAGAAAAATTATTCATCCCTTGAAAATGATGTTGTTCAATTCAGTAGGAGAATCAAAAGCCTGACAAATCTCTTAAACACTCAATTATAAAAGCCAGTAAAAGTCCTAATGTGACAAAGCTATTTTATTTCTCATTTAGGAGGAGCAGAGCATACACTCATGCAAAGTATAAAGACCAAAGAAGAGCAATGAGATTTTCAGTTTCATTCTCTGATTAAGAGCTGAAAAGTACCTAAAGCTTTGCTAAAAGGCAAGTCAAAGCCTTCCATAGTACTAACTAGCCAGATCAGCTGCAAGTGTTTTTACTCCAGAAGTTGAGTTTACACATTCAAAATTAATTAAGACTACAAGAAAAATACCAAAAAAGAAACTACTATGAACAACTTCTATTTTTCCTGAAGTTACAAGCAATGTTTTGATACAGAAAAATGGATATGACAGAGTTATCATGATACATTTTTGGAGGTAATAACTACATATTTCAAAACAAAAAGGAGCTGTTGATAAATTTTAATTCTAGCAAGTGCTTTGGGATTCAAGTTTTAATAGAACTGAGAAGCTACCTTAGACAGCCAACAGGACAACACTTGCAACTGCTTAAGATCTCTTAAAAGTGGTACAGTAGTCTGAAACCTCTCTTAACTGGTACAGAAAAAATTCTGCAAAAAGAATAGGTTTGATAAACAGCATTTTGTGCTCCAGTACTGCACAGAGGATACACACATTTATGACCCTCCCCACTGGTCTTTCCAAAAAGACTTTTGCTCCACCTGATTGTGTAAGTTAAGGGGGAAATAGAAAAACCTACCAAGTATTTACAAGGAGTTTTTTAGGTCTATTTCTACTGCCACAAAAACATCTGTTCATTGTAAGCAATGCAAGCAATTAGTATTGACAGTAAGTACAGCTAAAACCCAGCTCCATTTCAGCATAAAACCTGTGTGTCCTGAGCATTTATTCGAGATTGGGTTGAATGTATTTTATTTTAGGAAGAACTAGCAAAAACGAATATAGTTTGCCATCTGAATGTGTCAAAAGGTTTCAATATGTACCTTATATTTCCTCTGTGGTATATAAAGTCAAAAAATAACTCTAAAATGATCTTATAATCTTTAACCCTGGCTCCCCTTCCACCACTCCCTTCTGCTTTGTCCTGAACTACTGCTTTTTAGTACAGAAATCAGCTGACTATTTTAGAAACTTTAAAAGAGCAGCAAAATGAGAAGATTGAGGTAGGAAAAGGGACATTGAAAATTATGAACCAAGCAGCATTTCTGAGCATGTGAAATTAACAGTGAGTGGCAGTATTAGATTGTAAATCAAACTAGAGAGAGCGGTGGCTCCATCTTTCTGGAACTGCACACTGAACTTGCCAGCCTTCCAGGGCAGAGGTGTGAAAACAAAACTGCTCTTTCTGCAGCAAAATAAATGTAATAGTTTATTAACTCCACACTCCAAAGTAATCTGCAGGAATGAATACAGCACTGATAACACGAAAGCAGGTGCAGTTATATTCCCATAACCCAGCTTGCAAGAGGTCACCCAACAGCACTCTCTAGACAGCACACACAATCACTTGACAAATCATTATTGTGACACAATCACAAATGCTTGTCCTCTCTTTCCTCAAGCTCCTCAAAGAGTACACCAGGTATATTGTGCAATTGACTTGGAAAGTTTAACTGCTCGACACAAAAGAAGCAATATTGGCAAGGAAGAGTGAAAGGCCATGACAGGACTGACAGAGCCCCTGCATGAGCAAGAGGCAGAAAGCGAAGTGCTGGCTCACTTAACTTTCATGGGCAGTCCCTTAATTTCAAATCCCACTGGGTTCTGTGCTAAACAGCATAATACAGATTTTACCAATATGTCAAACTTTAGCAAGATCAGGTGCTAATTATGCAACTTTTTAGGTCAGAGTAAAGTTTCTGTGATAGCTGCCTCTTTGAATGCTATCTTCTACTGAACACAGCATTAATCTATTTTTTACATATATGTATTCCATTGTACCCTTGATAAAAATGGCTGAGTTCAACAATATATCTATAAAATATTCTTCATTTCTAGTGAAGCCAAACAGCAAAAAAGCAAAATCAAAGTGTAAAGTAATATAGAAGTACTTAAAGATGGAAATTGAAATTTCAATTGAAATTCCAAAACAAAACAAACCTTTCCTAGAATAAGAAAAAATACCTGACATCAAGTGAATTTGTATTAATGATCACAGATCAGCACTTATTTACTCTGTGAATAAATTCAACAAAGAATCTGGTTTCAATGGTGTAAAACGGTTTTATGAAAAGCTTTCAGAATATCCAAATAGTTTCAAAATAAGGGAATGTGTTTTTCTTTGTAATTTTTATCACTTACTGTATTTATATTCATAATCCCTTTTTGTCTCTACCTTTCAACAAAAAGACATCCCCAATGACATTTACCAGTAGCTTCTTCATTTGCAATTAAAGAAACATTACAACATTCTACTGTCTTTTTGTAATAGATAAGTATTAATTAAATACAGATATTACTGCTTTGCTCCTCAGCAGCTGAAGTGCCAGGAAAAGAGATCTTCATGCTCAAAAAGTATAATTTAAAATACATTTTGCTTTTCTAAATACTTTATCGTATATTTTTGAGTGGGAGGTGATTGCCTTTTTCCTCTATGAAAGGGCACTAACCATGGGTAACTTTTTTTAGTTTAGGCAGTAAACAGATTTCTCAGTTATATTCAAAGTCATGCCTTTAGAATGAGATCAAAACCAAACCTGTAACTTCTGCTTCCTGGCACTTGTGGTTTGGAATTATTTTCACCTACTGTTAATCAAACTGCACATAGATATACTAGCAGCTCCTGGTAATAACCTTCCAGTTTCAAGATGAAAAGCAATTATTTGAGAAGAAAAAGCCTTGGCTTGACACTGAGCATAGTTGCTATGCTCAAGCTTGGAAACCAGCAATTTAAAAACACCATGAGGAATTTACTTACATGGAGCCCCGCTGCAATCCCTTGAGGCTGCACAGGGACCCTGATGGGAAATGAAGTGGCAGTGCAGCCCCAATAGCTGGAGTTCCCAATGCTGCTGACAGCACTGGCTACAATGCCATCACAAGTTTTAACTGCAGCCCTGGGCAATAGACTGTGCTCCTAAAACGCAGATCTGAAGGGAAAAAAACTAAAACCTACTGCTTCTGATAATGCGACCATTTAATCTTTGCAATTGAAAAGGCAAGGTAACTGCAAGTACAGCTGCACAATTCATTATATTTGAGCTTTACTAGTGCAATTAATACTTTGACTAGAATGAAATAAAATGTCACTTAGAGATTGCATACCAGTATTGGTCATTAAAAAGCACAAACAATCCTGTATCCATGTTTATGATTGAATGGGATTGATTCTTCAAAGAATGCCATTTAAAAGTTTGTATTTCCCACCTGGAGAGCAATGTCTAGATTTGAGTGGAAACCTCATAAACATTAAGATGCCTAGAACAAATATATGAAACTCCTAAAAGAAGCACAAGGTGCAATCCTTTCTTGATAATTAGGGTGCCTCAAGTGCTGACTTACGGATTCCAAAGTCTTTCTAAAACATAAATTTTGTTATGGAACAAGGGGAATGGCTTTCAGCTGAAAGAGGACAGATTTAGATTAGCTATGAGGAGGAATTCTTCCCTGTGAGGATGGTGACTCACTGGAACAGCCCAGAGAAGCTGTGGATGCCATATCCCTGGAAGTGTTCAAGGCCAGGCTGGATGGGGCTCAGCACAACTTGATCTAGTGAAAGGTGCTCCTGGCCATGGCAGGGAAGTTGGAACAAGATGATCTACATCCCATGGCAGGGGGGCTGGAACAAGATGACCTAAGTCACTCCCAATCCAAACCATTATAGGATTCTCTGATTATTGGTATAATGAAAATTGTTTTCTTTCATTAAATTGGTAACACTTCACTGATGCTGGAAAGAAGAAAAAGCCCATTCCTAACTACTAATTTGTGAAATTTAAATTAAATTCACATGGACTGTAAGTTACTGATTTTAACATTAACAATTTTTTAATTCAAAGACTCTAAAGAGAAAATGTCTCAAGGGAGGTAATACAATCATTTATCCAAAGCCTTTCTGAGTCAGGGACATCACTGGAGCCTGGAAGCTATGGCTTTTTCTGATTATAAAGCTATCCGTAACTCTAATCTTAATTTCCTTTATTCTGCTTTCAAAAGAAATTCTCTGCCAAAAGATTGTTAAATAGCAATAGGCCTGTAAGTCTCAATTGCAATTTTTTTCGAAGGGTGAAGTCTAAGATAAAAAAAATTAATAATACCTGTGTGGCCAGAATACAGTTATTCACCTATCCAGGAGGCCAGATTCAACTAGAACCACTTGAAAACAAGAACAGCATTTCAACTCCACCTTCCCTGCCCATCAGCTTATGGCTGGGTTGGAGAGGAAACAGCCAGAGCCCACTGGAGGCAGCAAGTATGGAGCCCTCTGTTCCTTTGGTTGAAGCATTTCTAAAATAATGACAACCTAGCATACATAACAGCTCAGTGGCTGCTAAATGCAATGATTCTTTAATTAGCTTGCTGAAAATATTCATGCCAAAATTCCAGAAAAGGCTCCAACAATGTAAGTTGAGGGCCAGTGAGTAAGAGCATGATCTACAGCTACCCTTCAGAGAAAGAATGTATTTTTAGTCTGTTACTGACCATTATTTATGAAAAGTTCTGGCCTTAGGTAAGGCAAAAAAGTAAGTAGTTAAAAGAGGTCTGTCCTGGGGTTCTTTGCAGGGAAGCAATCTTCTGCTGACACCGGGAACAGAACACTGCCTCCTCAGCAGCAAATGATTTTTCAGGTCACTCTCATAGCTATAAACAACTGTGGCTTGCACCATGACCTTACTGCACAGAAAAGAATTCACTTAGTTTGACATCACAATTTTTTTTTCCAAATTTGGAAAAGTCTAATAATTTTTCACTTAGTTTTGATCTTAATTTTTTCTACTGTATATGAAAACTTTTCACTTTTTTCCTCAATGAACTGAAAAGATTTTTTTATATTTATTCCTACCAGCCAAATGTTTTGGTACAGTTAACTGAGGAGCAAGATATTACCACCCATGTCTCCAAAAAAGCAAGCAAGTAATTTCAGCATGCTTTTGAGAGGTGATATTAGGGCATAATACATGTGAACAATTAAACTTTCCTACAATAGACACAGTCTCTATTAGGAGATTTGGGCTGAATTTAAGTCACTTGGAAACAAAGAAGTCGCTGGAAGGACAAGCTGTCTGAATTAGGTTAAGTTGTCCCTCAGTACATAAAATTTAAGGGAGAATGTGTGATGTAACTCAGTCCCATTTCTTCTGAGTAATCTCAGAAGAACTTGTCTTTCACATTCAATCTCATGTGCTTTTTTTTTTTAGCATTAAATTACAGCACTTTTTTCTCCTTTCAAATTTCTGACTCAATTTTTAGAGTCACACAATGCACTTATGCAAGTGTCCAATACCCCTTTGTCTCAAACACTTTCCAAAGCAGATTTCACTGTCCTCTACCACAATTACCATCGGCTCATTGGAGCAGGTGATGAATCAGAAATATCAGAAATTACTAGTCTTGTTCATGATTAAACAGAAGAAGCACTCTTCCTCTATTTAAATCTCCATGCACTGAGAACTACCTTTGTCCTATCTTGATTATGATAAAGGCATACTTCAGGTTAGAATATCAAAGCCTGCAGTGTTACCAAAATCTATTTTGGCAGATTGAGAAACAATTGCTCTAAACAGTTTAAGGCATATTACCAAACCTTAGAAAAAAGCTTTTATGAGATTTCTTTCCCATATAATTAATTTAGGGATTGACTTGTATGTCCTGGATGACTACATGTAAATTAAAATGCATCCTACTGAAACCAAAGCTGGTCAGAAAAAGCTATGCATTTATCTCCTTGTTCATTGTGCGACATCTCACAGACAGCAGCAGCTTAAGTGACCTTCAACTGCTTTAAGCTGAGTTACTGCTTAGCTAGACCACTTCCCTGTCCCACTTCATTTCATGCCTACACTAACACACAAGCAGTAACAGTACACCACAGCAGGAAAAAGCAGCTGCAAAGAGACTTTGGAGAAGGATCTCTATTAAATGTGTCGCCACAACCTCAGTAGCAGAAGACTGCAACAGACCAATGGCCTGGAGAAGTTATGTTAAAGTACTACCATATGCTCTTTTGTGACCAATACAGAATTTCATAATCTGATTAACTGATTGGTACTATCAGCAAATTCTCTTCTGAAGAGTAAAAGTTCTGTCACTGGGCTGTCTTTCAAGTTTACCTGCAAGTCTTAAAAAAACAAAAAAAACCCCTGCAACAGAACAGAAACTCAAGCTGCATGCTCAAGTTCAAGTGCCACATATTACTAAGTGTCCCGATTTCACTTTAGGCAAACCTTGACCTTAAAGAAATGAGGCAGTGAGTGAGTCCCCAGGTGATAGTCTGTTGCACCCAAATTCTGTTAGTCTTTTTGTAGAAATAAGCACTCTCTAAATATTCAGAGACTGGAATACCTAGAGAGTCTGTTGATGCTATACAAACAGAATACTAATGTACATAAACTCCTAGAAGGAAGAGAAAGGAACAAGGAGAAAATTCTTATAAAAATACGTATTTGATATACTTTAATTCACAGAAACTATCAAGTGTGCAAGATGAACAAAGACTAACATCACTGTAGTCTTTTCCCAGCCAACAAAAAAGGCCTGGGAAAGACTAGAAGTATCCCTTTTTGTTTAAGACAGGTGGACATTTCAGGGATTTCAGCTCACTGCATGCGTGTGTCCCTACAGCTCTTATCTTGCAAAACTTTATAGCAACAGGTTAAAAAGCTGCAGCAGCCTACAGCTGTACTGCTCACCTGTTTTAAAACAAGACAGTATCACACTTTTTGTTCTCAAAGCTACCCTTTCTTTAAAGTAGAAAGTATGTTTCACTGATACACAGCAAAGAACAGCTTTGTCTTATAACTTTGCAAGACTCTAAGAACTATCAGTTTGGCTATTAACTGAAGCACAGTTTTGCCAGAAGTTGTCATAACTTTCTTTTTATTCCTAGAGATTTAACAAGAGACATGCACAATCTAGATTTCTTTAAAAATATATTAACCTAATTTGCTAATGAAACAACAGTTGCACAAGTTGTTTAAATACGGTCCCAAAATATCACTGACATACTAGGTTAGAAATCCTAACATTCTATTAAAAATGACGCATGGCAATTTAAGAGGGCACAGAGCCTAGACTCTGAGTGATCTTTTCCGACACTTCACTGCCAAGGGGAAACCTCAGTAGGAAGCTGCTAATGAAGTGCTGAGGGCAGCACAATAGCAGTATGCTACTATCAAGGAATTATACAACTTCTGAGCTCCTAACCTGGTTTTATATTATTTAGGTTATATAAAGACACAGAAATTTGAGTAAAAATAATTTAGCACAAAAATACTTAGTCGACTTTTACTGTTTCTAATCAGTCCCTCAGAGCAAGCCTTTTCTGGACATAAACTTCATTTTACAACTATTTTTTGAACACCAAGATACCATCAAGTGACCTCTTGACGGTATCTGCTCTCACATAGTTTCACTTAAAAACACAAAAGAATCTATGGATGCTAAACACATCTATTGCAGTGATCCCCTGCATGAGCATTTTGTAGAAGACAGCATACTGATGGCCCAAACCTAGTAAGCAACGGGATTCCTAGGCACCTAGCTAGGATGAAGTGTTATCTACTGCTAAAATTCACTTGCACTCTGGCCCAGCTGATGAGTTTCTTTCTGATGCAGAGAGGCAGGTCTGAATAGGTATGGATAGATTTCCTTCATCAGTGCAACCTGATGACTGCCCAAATAGTTTTTGAAAGAGAATGGGACAGTTCTCAGCATATACTCACTATTTCATCTGGAAATACCTGCTGAACTAGTGGATGGAATTTAAAATAGTATTTTTTTTCCTAATATGACTAATATGAGACATGATCCAGGTTTTTGCAGCCTGCATTTCTAAACAGAAAATCTCAACTTTTATGAAAGAAGTACTAGGACACTAATCTACATATTCTCTTTCAAGTCATCCTCAAAGGCATTAGTTAATAGTGTAGCCAACCTGCAAATACACTTCACACATTATCCTTGAAAACTGCTGAGAAGCATTTAGGGCTTAATCCATTTGGTTATTCCATTACAATGAGAAAACAAAGAGTGGGAGGAAACTTGATTTGAACTAATTTCCAAACACTTCAACCTGAATTACAGATTATTTAAACTGCCTTTGAGGTGCTAATGTGTTTCAGCTCAGAGGCAAATGCTAAACTTCTGAAATGCTGCAACCAGAAATGCAGTCTCATATTGCACAGTCATGATCAGAAGATGTTGAAGAACAACAGCCATAATTATGGACTTTACTTCAGAATATATAAGAACCCATGCAATCCTCATCCTAAAAAGAAGATACATAAAAGCATAAAAAGAGTTGCTGATATAATGTGCACACCACCCTCCCATTTTTTGCATCTCAACTTTCAAAGATTTCTGTCAATGAATCCTTGTTATCATGTTTTAACAATATTCTCTCTTAGCACAGTGCTGGGTTTCACCATCCCAAGGTTAACTGAAAGCATACCTTTTGCTTAGAGAGACTGAATATTCATCACTACATACATATTTCAGAGAAAAATAAGGTTTTTTTTCGTTTTCAGATGTTGAATTCCTTTACTTCTTGTTCAGCAGGATATAAAGCTGTTCAGAAGTCATAGTCTAAGTGAAATTGAAAACATTATGGTGAGAACAAAAGACAGACAAAAAACGCTTTCATTTACCTGCATGCATAAGCTTTCTGCAGTTATCACAGCTACAAAGGAACTCAAACTATTGATTTGTAGAGCACCTGGGATACAGTAGGGCATACTAGCTCAAAATCACTGCTATAAAAACATTAATATGCTGTGTTCAGTATAGATTTATTCACACATACTATGAACAAACCCACCCCTAAAGATGGGTAAGCCAGATTGGATCTGCCTTGACTTGCTAATTTTAACTTAGCATTGGCAGACATCAGCTGGCTTCATGAAGCATTATTTGTCAGTGAACTTCCCTCTTCAATAAATCTGATTAGCTTGATTTTATTATTACAAGAACCAAGAGATAGTTATCAATGTGCTCAATCTAACAAAACCACCTCAAATAATAAGCATTGGAGAAAACCATTTCTGGTTTTATGAGAAATTTAAGGAAGACAGTGAAGACAGACCAGTTTTGAAACAGTTTCTACTGAACTGGGCAATTGAACTGCTCGACTCTGTAGAGACAAGCATGTAGCTTTTAAGCGAAGTAATGCTGAAATATGAGCACTATATGTGGAAGCATGCTGCATAGCAAGCCTACTCAACAGCAAGAATTAGGCATGGAGTAAGTTAAGGAAAAAAGAAAAGATGCAATCCATAATACAGTGAAAGATAAGCCCAGCAGCTGAAGAGTGATCTGTTTCTACAACAAGCTCAATATTAAGGTGATTGAATACCTTGCAGGTTCTGATATGATCTCTGTATCATGGTATAATAGCTATATCCAGTCCTCAATACCTCTGGGATGAAGCAAGTTTGATGTTGGAGCACTGAAATATCTGGGATAGGCAGCTGTCTGTGTTCATCTCTGAGAAAGCAGTATCATCATATTTACTACAAGGAGTGGCAGGGAATATTGTCCAGAGCTGTCTGTGACCCATGGCAATTAGAAAGTGCAAACTCATATACAAACTCTTTAACAATACAGAGTAACAATGGTGTTCTCTCAAGATCTCAAATTAATGCCACTACTGTAGACATGAAAAAGTTACTGCAGCACAGCCATTCAGCTAGTTATTTGTTTTGTAACTCACCACTGCTGAGAATTTTGTACATCAGTACGGGGCTCTAGTTTTGCAGCTTTTCCTAACCTCTGTTAAAGTTGTACATGGAATGGAAATAGTGGTGCTGACACAGGAGCTGAAGGACTATCGCACAGAGTAGCTGTATTCAGTGTGCCTGAAGCTGGGACCTAAAATAAAAAAGACTACCAAAGCAGAGATGTTATCTCTTGAAAATGTCTCTGAAGCAAGCAAATGCAATTATGCATAAGTTAAATTTAACACTAAATCACCTTATGATAACTGATCAAGATCAGCTCATCAAAAAGTACAAACTAAACTGTCCTTCAATGCTCTATGTAGAAATAACCCTGCCTTTGTGGTACCAAAATGGACTTACATTATATCGCAACAGATTTTCAATCACAATTTAAGTTTGCTAGCAGACTAGCATTATGAAAATATTTGCAAAGATTCTTCACAGCATTTAACATACATTATGCTATACTGCAGTTCCTATAGTTCTTTGTATGTTGAAATACAAGTACCAGAAGATCATGGAGAGTAACAGCTCAAATTTAAATGTAAAAACATGTTAGACTCGTGATGAGGCTCAATCAGGCCCTATATGCAGATGCTCAGAATTATGTTAGGGATCAGCTTGCAAATTGTTTAACATGGCTCACGCAACTCATTTTTAACTCTGGCCAATTAGTATTGACAGCCTAGCTGCATTTCATATAGCATATGGAGGTAGACCTAAGTGTTAAAATAAGGTTATTGAACTGTATTTAAAGATGTTTTACCTAATTTTCGGGAGAAAACAAATAGCTGAAAAAGGCTTTGAGCTTCTCCTTACTAAGGCCAGGCAGAGACATTATGTACTACCAGAGTCAGTTGAAAAGCCTTCACAGAATGTATGGAAAAGCCTTCTTCCCTATAGAATAAACCAACACCTTGTATATACATTCTAGAGGTAGAAGCTTTATAGAACGACTTTCCATTTCATATGGAGTAACATTAGAATAATACATTTGCTATAAAGTCAGGCATAGTTTAAAAGCCAGAAACCGCTCATATGTGCAGTATCACAGAGCTCAGGATTTATCCTTATTTGCATAATAATTTTTACTTTATGCTTAACAGAATGATAGCAACATGGAAAAAGAAGCAACTCTCCTAAAACCCAAGCTGACAATGAAACAATTTTGTGAACACTTTTGGGAGAATGGCACGGGATCTCAATCAACTGTTGATTGAATCAGGAATGTATGAAGACTACGTAAGATGGCAGAAGCATCTTTGCTGACAAGTAAATCAGACCAATCATGGACTAACTAAGTTTCGCCTGGATTTCCCTGTTTTTCTGTTGACAATCCATCAATCTGATTACTTTGAGTTTTATCAAATTCCTCAAAAAGAAGTCAGTGCTGAAGCAAGCATAGCTACTTCTTTAGTTGATGTCCACTTGGTGCAGCCCATTACTAATATCTGTTGTAGCATAAATATTTGTACTTAGCTTATGAATAAAGTAGGCATAATAGAAGTGAAGTCTCAATAAAAAAGAGGGAATGGCTTGAAGTCACATCAGGGGAGGTTTTGGTTGGATATTAGAAAAGGGTTCTTCACCCCAAAAGGTGGCTGGGCACTGGAACAGTTTCCCCAGGGAAGTGGTCACAGCACCAAGCTTGATAGAGTTCAAGAAGTGTTTGGACAACACACTTGAGTACGTGGTGTGACTCTTGGGGATGGTGCTATGCAGGGCCAGGAGCTGGATTTGATGATCCTTGTGGGACCTTTCCCACTCAGCCTATTCTGTGATTCTTTGAAATGTTTTCTTTTATTTTCTCCTTAATAGCCTGACCAGCTAAGAACATGATTGATCATGTTCATTTTGCTCAAAAGTCTTATATTTTAATTAACACATTGTCATGACTGCCATTAAACTAATTCTTACATATATAGCTAGTCTCCATTTTTATCTATGAAATGCAGATATTTATACCGTGTGTCATCTGAGTGCAAAAAGGTTACAGTATATGTCCCATATTTCCTCATGACAAACAAATTTAAAAAAAAAACTCTAAAATGAAAATAAGACATACAAGTACACAAAAAACCCCTGTGTTTAAATAGTATTTTCTAAGCGACCTGTGCAGAAAAACAGAAGTGATCCACAACTGATTGCCTACTTGAGATAATATCAACTTCGATAAAAATCCTTCTCCTATTTTGGTAATGAGTTGTCTCCTTGTAAAACATGGTATTACATAAAAAGGCCTCTTTCCAAACACTTCTAAAAAGTGCTAAGCAAGCTTGAACCATGATGCCCTCTTAAAACTAGCAGCCAATCAGCTCTATGCAATTAGTGCATAAACTAATGGTCTATAGAGAAATATCAGACCAAAAAAATAGGCAAACATATGTTTCACATTTTGATAATCTATTTGAATCTTACTAGCCTTATCTACACTACATATATTCTGGTGTTCTTTCTATTAGGTGAATAACAATCCGAGTGTCAATGTTTCTGGTCAGGATGTTTTACAATTTAAGTGTGACCAATATAGATTTTCTTAAAAAAAAAAAAAAGAAAAAAAACAAAAGAGGAAAGCATAGCTGCTTTTTAGACCACTTTCCATTTTGTGGTAGAAAATTAATTCTTCAAAGTAAAACAAACAAAGGCAGAAACAAACTACTGATGGCCAGCTTCTTTTAAGTGCTCATCTTCCTTCTCTGCAATGCACTGTACAGGTATCTTAATTCTATCCTTCTGATTCTCATGGTCAAACTATTAAAAACAGTATTGGAAAACTTTACTCAGTTTTCTCTACTATTCAGATGAGATATGGGTGAAATAATTGCTTTAACATTAATGCTCAATTACTTCTGTATTATTTAACCATATTAGAGAACGGTGAATGTCAAAATTGTAAAACAGGGGAGCAGCAGTAAATATACTTTCCTTCTTATACAACGGCTTTAACCTATAGTCTTTAAAAATTTTAATCACATCACATTTCTTGGTGCATCAGCCAGCCTTTACTTGTTCATGGAAGACAAACCAGCAACATGATTCCTAGCATTGCACCCTCATCATTTCTCTCCACAAAATTCATCTCCCAGAGAAAGAAGGCAAGCAGCACATGTAGTCTTGTTGGGTTAAGCCATTTGGTAATAAGCACTCCACAGTGAAAACAAAAAGCTGTTGAGAGCATGGGGGCCAGCGGGTATGTGAGAGTCAGCACATGAAGGAAGGTGACAATAGGGCTGTCAGTAAGGAAACAGCATAAGGAAGCACCAATGGACTGAGACCAGCCTCCTCAGGTCTGCTTATATAAGAAGATGCTTTAGCAAATCCTTTTCATAATGGTCTCTTACTGTCTCGATGAAGAGCAGCACGCTTACCTTTCTTACTTTTCAGTACATGTACTTTCACTAATAGTTTTTAATTGTTTTTACAAGTCCAGTTAGAGTGAAAGCTGTTGGACAGCTGCAAAACAAGACCTCATCACTTCCAAGGGCCAAGGGACCTGGATGATAATCATTAAAAACAGCAAGTGTATACACAGGCTTATTCTTTTTCCTTCAAGAAAAGGTACAACTTATAAGAAGCTAACCAAATTTAGCATCTGCACAATTTATGACATAGTACATGCTAAGGTGTCAAACAAGAAAATTTGTATGAGAAACGTAGTTGTGGCAATTCAAAGAACCATTAATCTGGAAGATAAATGACCAAGGGAACCTAGGCAGCTATTATTTGCTCTAGAGACCACATCCTCCACATTAAATTAGTACTTTTTAACTAACCAAGAGGCTAACCACTTACTGAGATAATAGTTTTCAACGATTTGAAGGAGAAAAGCACTCCCTCCTAATTCACTGCATGGTACAGTCACTAATGTGAAATAAAAACCAGAAATTAAGGTATAAATTTGCTTAGATAAAAGCAAAACGCAGAGTGACACTTATGTAAGAGCATAAGTGGCTTTATGTAAGAGCAGAATGTTGCAATTTCAGTCTTTATATATGGTATATAAATTACAACTCAATTAAAGGAAAAGAATTTGCAGAATATGTCCCAAATCAACAGAACCATGTTAATGCGGAAGTAGTTCATTAGGCAATTCCCACTCAAGAAAAATCTGTATACTTAAATGCACTTGTGCACAGAACATACCTCTGCAATGTGGTCACTTTGCAGCTGCTGACCACATGTCCCAACCAGATGGTAGGAATCTCTGCAGCTCCACTTAACTGAAGTGAAAAATGGGAAAGCTAGAGGTTGGACTGATATCGGATTCACTCCCTCACTTCCCCTGTCCCAAGTCCCAAACTGAGAGGAATTTCAACCAACAAAATATTTTACCTTAGATGGCAGAGATGATGACACTTGACAAGACACAGATGCTACTCTCAAACACCATGACCAAACCACAGTAACAAATACAAAAACCTAAGCATCAGGCAGCTAGTAAACTATGTGTGCACAGCTGTTCCAGGACCTTAGTAATCCTGGGCCATCCTGGATGAGAAGGTACTGCAAAACAAACAGAAATCTTTCTGCCTAACTCAACTTGTTTCATCTTACTGCCTTACTGGAAATTCTTTTTCAACGTCCTTCCCACTTGTGAAACCCCTACTGGCATCTGTTGAGGACTGGTCCTGAAAGTACTGGCACATATGAGGACCTATGGCTGTCTGCCTTCTACTGTTACCATGGATGTAGCAGCAGCTGAGATATAAGCAACTGAGAGCAGGATCTTGAGCTCAACTCAGGGTAATTTTTTTTTCCTTTATCACTGACATTTTAAAAATTGAGCATCTTAGATTCTTGCTATGCATTTCTACTATTTACATGGACTGGTGAATTAGAAAGGACCTGAAACATACCATAAGGGAGCTGTACTGACAGCCATTGCTCTAGAAGGAACAGATGAGAATAATTTGTAGCCAAAAGGAAGAGAGGAATGAAAACTCTTGACCTTGGTTTACTTATTTCATGGTCAAGTAATTTATCACACACAAGAACGTCAATGTAATTATGAAAGGGACATTTATTAAAAAAGGGAAAACCTTTAAGATTACATAAAGCTGACTCCATTTTTAAAAAGCTAGCATGATGCACGAGGCTAAAAATCACCTTCTGTGTCTGCAACAAATACCCATGAAGAAAGAATACATTTTACAGAAAAACAAAGTCAAGGTCCATCAGGAAGCAATTAGTATGCAAAAACAAACAGCTTATGTATAACACATAGGACACAACACTGTTAGGATTAGCTCAACTTAACTAAGTAACTGTGCATGATGCTATCCCAGTTGTAAGGTTGTCTCCAAATATAATTTAGGAATACAAATTTAGAAGAAAATGATCCCTAATAAAAAGGAATCAGCAATCAGTTCTGAAGAAATAGGCTCACAAGATGATCCGTGAGTAACCTCTGGGAATGAGAGCTACATGGCATCCTGTACGGAGACAATCAGTTATGAATGGAAAGACACATATATGTCTTCACGTGGTTTGCATGTCATTCCCTTCCTTTGCACAACTTGCTTTAGTTAATAGATCTTATTTCTGGAGACAAATAAGAGTAAATTGAAGCCTGCATTCCACTTTCTGTTTTTTTCTCAGTAAACTACAGATCCACACAACATTCCTGACTCGAAGGTCAGGAGCTTCGACATATCCCTGGCAAAGGATGACAATGCCACACAGTCCCACCCCAAGCAAGTAACAAAGGCTCCTGCAGGTGAGCAAGTCCATTGCTGCTGAACTGGGGAACAAGCAGAGCTGCAGACAGCCCAGTTTCTTCTCCCTAGAGGACAGGCTTCTGCTACAGTTACTTTCCAACACAGACAACGAAAGCAAAAGTAGATAACTTCCCTGTAAAGTGATAGAATTAGGACTGAGAAAACAAAAGTCATCCTGGAACAGCTATTAGGGACAAGAGGCTTCTAGTTAGTTATTGACTGCATTTAATTGATTGGAAACCATTTCTTTAAAGATTTTTCTTTGGTGAAGATTACAGCATACTAGATACAATTCTATATAAAGAGCATTTTTATGGAATGATCTTTTGCAGGTTATGTAGGAGATAGCCAGTTACTTAGAAGTAAAAAATTATCCAGTCCTGTAAAAGTGACTATAAACAAGCTAATTTGACTGGTAGCATTTAATTCTGCTGCCTTTACTGTCCCATAACAGAGATGAACAGCAGCAATCAGTTGGAATGCACCTATGTCAGGCTAGTACAGAAAAAGGGAAAAACATTCTCTCAACTGTGAGGCAGCAGCACCAGAAGGCTGCACATTTCATAAGTAGGGATACATTCCTTATGCACTCACTCTGATTTGGCAATTGCCCTTTGAACGGCAATTCTATTACACTGAATACTTCTGTGCTTCCACTTTTCTAAAATTCTAACAGTCCATGTCAGAGGGAAAGGAAGCTACCATTGGATCTGATCTCCCAGATCTTTGGCAGTGAAAGATACAAAAGGCTAAGTGACCTTAAACTGCAACCCAAGAGCTGAAATGCTATTCATTTCCTTTGATTTTCTTGGTATGCATAGCACAACTACAATGGAAAAAACAGGAGAAGATAAAAAATCTACGTAAGATCAAATTTTAAGAGCGATGCTTATGCATAGTGGTTCTTCCCAATGGATCAGTAGAAGAGCTACAGCTTTTTCATTAGGAAAAGCGACAAACACACTTTCAAATAGGTTAAGAAAGAAAAGGGATTTAATTTGGGAATATATCATAATTAAATTCTCTTTATCAGCTTCCATTTTGATACTTCCAACAAAACTCTCCCACATATAAACTCCATGTAAATTCTGTATTACCTGGGGCTGTGTGGCCTTTCACAGATTTTTGCAGAGAAAAAGCAAGATTTTCTTTAGATGTTAACTGCAAAGGACTTATTTATTGCTACTTATACCCATAGAAACAGTATATATGAACGCCTGCATTTCCTATTTAATTTTAAAAAATCCCCATCCCTAAAGCTAAAGGACTCCTTTTGATCTTACTGAATTTGTGAGGGAACTCAGTAAAAATACTGAGGATGCAGTTTTAAAGCTTTAAATGCAGTTCTGCCTTCACTCTTACTCCTAGTTCTTCCCATCTTCTGCCTGCTCCTGGCACTAGCACTCATGCAGCAGCAATGGTTATTTCAGGAAGCTGGAAATGATGAAGATTAATCTGGAAATGGTCTTTTTTGTCCCAACCAACTCCCTCAGCTGGCTTGCCATGGGGTACTATGATTACCAACAGTAGCTAAGGGCAGAGATACTCCAGAGTTGAGCCTGGAGTGGCTTACACTGCAGCAAAGTCCCACTGGCACTTGCTTTCTCTTTCCTTGGACCACATATTCTTAACCCAAACAGCTTCAGCATGAGAACCCAATAAGTGAAGCGAGAAATCACTGCTGTCACTGGAACAGACTCCCTTGCTCTGCCCAGGTAGTCTGCAGTCAGCTGCAGTTCTTGTGGCTGCCACAGCCACTTGAATGCATACAAATTAAGCAAAAGCATTTCTGTGGCAAAAGCAGAAATTTCACATCTCTTAGTGATAATCTGATTCCAGAAAGGTTCTTACTTTTAACATGCTTTAGTGATATAGAACATGATAAAGAATGAGGTGGGGGCAAACACCTTTCTCTGGAAGTTAAAGCAGTCACAGTGTGACCAAAGTGAACTGGGTCCCAACTAGCAAGGTTTATTAAGCTTATTTTCACTTTATTTGATAATGTTCCTGACAGCAGACTCTACTGTGTACACTCCACTAAACGTTTATATTATATACACTACGCTACCACATTTCATCTCTGTTTCCCAAGTGTACCTCCACACAATGCCATAAAATCCTGCTTAATTACTTGTGATACATTTCTTCTATGTGAATACAACACCTTTACTAAGGTGATGCTAGCAGTCCCAAGTTTTCCTTGCCTTTTATAGTCAGCTTCCAGGAGACAATGATCTGCTGGCACTACCATGTACAGTTCAACCTCCCTGATACATGTCCTATGTGCACCCTTCCTCCATGTCTCAGTGCTAATAGTTGATCCTTGATAAAATCATATTGGGAAGCTAAAATACCAGAAAAATCCCACCCTGCTTCTGCACTGAACAAACCCCAAACATACCCCCCTACTGGTTCAGCTGCCCGAGGAACAGAGTCTTGATGGAAGGGAAAGCTTTTGGCAGCAATTTTTACCTCAAATCATACTCCTGGAACCAAAGCTAATCCAACTATGAAAAAAAAGTCACCGGAATTTGGGCTTCATTTTTTTCTGAAGTTCATGTAGTCTAGTTTCCAAGCACAATATGCTGCTTAAGCAAAAGCATAATTTAAGAAAAAATCATTGTAATTTAAGATGTTTATAGTTGTAGAAGTAGAAAAACTAATTTTTTTAGTTATAAATGTAGCAGCAGAGAACAATCAATTACAAAACCAACAATGCCAAAAGATTCAGACTTTTCACAAGGTTGCTAAATAGTATCTTTAAAAACAGAATGATAAATACTTTATGCAGTGACTCTGAAAAACATGCACACTTCCTTTTGTCTCAGTGCACACACTGCATCAGTAATTCATTAATATCTTTCAAAAGCAACATGATTAGAAAAAAAATGTCGGTACATAAAATCATAAAAGTGACCCATAACATCAACTGTCTTTAAGTATTACTGACAATACAAATGGAAGGCACAGATGGATTCAGGGACTGATATCATGACAAGGAGAAGTACTAGAATACTTCTGGGAAAGTCTAACATAAAATGGGCAAAATACTGCAGAACAAAAAGCAACAGAAATCAGAAGTTGTCAACTCCAAGGTAAAGTTTAACAGGTGAAGTTAAAAGCCTCAAGTCACCTGAAATTCAAAGGAAATCATCACAGCAGTTGAAAGTTATGGGACATTTCCCCAGAATACCAGCTTAAAGTTCTTCTCAAAGTCCATCTTGAATTTACCCTGTACTGTATATAAAATCTCTTTAGGGAAATATGCAGAAGGGAAATATGCAGTTCCCTTCTTATACTTTTAATAAATTTTCTGAAGATAGCTCAAAGCCTTTTATATAGCTAGAACCTTGGAATGAACTTACTGCCAAGAACATGGCAAGTTATATGCTCCTGTCCCCACCCCAATGAACTATCTAAGACTGAAGATGAATTCAAGCTCCAGGGTCACTAGATTTTATACTAAAGTCACACAGAGAATAAATTCATGAAAACATGGTGCACAGTGATAGGTAATTTTTCTTCTATGTATCATTTAACATTATGTAAGATGGTGGCTCATTTGAAAAAAGTGGATAGAATGTTAAGTGAAAAGTGAGCAGCTAGATGTTCACAATGAATTTCCAATAATGTGCTTTTGTATGAAAGACATGCAGCTCACTCTGCAACAGAAAGCTCCCTTCACCTGCAAAACAATTATAGCTATTACTTAACGACATTGCAATTACATGTCTGTGGATAATAAAGCCCCATGCTCTCATTTGTCTCCCCAATCTTCCATACAGTCTGTGCCTTATACATCTGCAGACCTCTCTTCTCCCATCCCATCCCACTGATTTTTGTCCACATTATTTTGAGATTTACTGTAAAAACAAAGCAAAGCAGAACAACTCTAAAGTGACACATGGCAAAGCTATCCACAGAGCAAAATCAATAACATGTTTAATGTGAAAAAGCTATTCTTAAATGAAGTTCTACTTTAAAGGTCTACTCACACACCACAGTATTCTGTTCTGCTTTGCAGAATGTAACTGCATTTTAGCCTGAGCTGTACTTTTGTCTGCTGTGGCTTTTATATAAAGTTACTGTAGTGGCATACAACGTCAGTTCACATACATGCATAATTTAATGAAAGTTAGAACATATGTCATGTTAAATATCTGTCAGAATTAGTTAAGCTCACCTCTTTATCCATACTCTCTAAATCCTCTTTACATAGAGTGTACAGGGGCATTGTTTCAGACATACTTGGCTGGCGTTTCCTCTTAGATGGACCAGGCTGCTCTTCATTTTCACTTGCTGGTAGGTCATCTTCAAACATCTGCTGTTGATGTGGCTGAACAACTCTGAAAGAGTAAGAAAGATTTACTTGGTTCAGAGCTACAAATAAAATCCTATAAACAATTTATGACTGCCACATATCTATGACTTAGCTTAATAAAGCTCTGTGCTCATCAACAGGTCAGTCAAGTCTCCTGAGTAATGCTTTTATTTTCAGTCTGACAGCTAAATTTTTATTTTACCTTTGATAAGGCACTCACTCTCTTGACTTCGCATTGTTCTTTTACATAACCATCGAACCTTTTACATAACCATCTGCCAAGAGCTCCAGTAGTTGCAGATGCGTTGCCCTTAAAATACATTAATATTCCTGCACAAGTGGAGTTTCTCCATCGCTTGACAAATTTATTATTACAAAAGTAATGCTGACATTCTAATGCATTTTTCCTGATCTATATGCTAGGTTTTTTATTTTGAGTCTCTAAGTATACCCTTTTATTTCTCAACCTTATAGACAAGAGTTCTGCATGTGGAAAGAGCACTTCTGCAGCGTCAGTTTTCAGACATTTCCCACATGCCAAGCCTGGATAAGATGCAAAACAGTCAATATTTCTTTTTTGGCTAGTGTATTGAAATATGGTAGCTTTTTCTTTTAGTCTGTATTCTATTACATTGTTAATTACTGTACTTAATTCAAACAAAAAGGAACATTAAAATGGATAAAATAATCATAGCTTCATGGGAATTGCTTTATGATAGTAATAAAAAGACTACATGCACAACAACAGCAGGAAACTTCCACCTTCCTTGGGTAAATTTTTCTGTGACTATTACTTTAAGTACTAAAGACTTCTAGAAGTTAAAATTACTAGACAATACAGATTAACTACCAGTACTGGTCTGTCATATTAGCCTCCTGGAACAAATTACAGCAACTCAGCACCACACAGAATCCAATTTAAAGGTCATAAAGCTCATGGGTCACAAAATATTTATATTAGCCATAAGACTGTGTATTTGGAGAATGACTACCAAAAGCAGGTACAAAAGTGACTGCATTTGAAATCACAAGCAGTTTCAAGATGCAGCTACCAGGTGAGAGACTATCAACCTGTTTTTGAGTGACTGTGACTGAAAAAAGGTACAGTGTACTCTCTGTGGACTAGAGTTTCTATGCAGAATAGCTATTCTCATCAAGCCAGGATTTACAAGAATCAGCTTTAGACCAACAGTCCCCCACAAAAAAAACCATTAAACTTATGCAAATCCATAAACTTATGCAAAGCCACAGGTAAGGTTCTACAAAATTAATTCCCCTTTTGTGAACTTAACAACTTCTTAAGAAGGCTATCTAAATATCAAGGGTTTTTTTACCTCAGTACTTAAATTCCAGAACGTATGAAATCTGAAAACCATACAAAGCTGTCAGTTTTGCTCATTTTGACACCTTGTATTTAGGAAGCACACATCTCTCTTCTCAGATCCCATGGACAGGTGTAGGAAATTTGAAATCTTGTTTTGAATGGGAGATGTAAGGGAAAAGAGTTGAGCCACTGCCACGCTACCCAAGACCTGCACTATCTGCTGCAGAAGACCCCCAGCAGCACAGCACACATGTGCACCTTTGTAGTCTCTTATTCCTGTACAGTGGAATTTCTTGTGAAGCTTAAACAATTTGGATGCTGTGAAAATGAACTAAGCAAACTGTTTTTTTGCTAGTTTCTCACCACTGCTAACAGTTTTTGGGTTGAGTGGTTTTTTTTCTCCCCTCTACTATATTTTCTATTTTAAAGATCACATTGTTTTCTTTTGCTATTAAATTGCTCTCAGACAGTAATTTTCATAGGTAGATGATGAAAATAATATGGCATTCCACTACATTTTCCAAAAGGTTCTTTTAAAGTATGATTTCCTTGCCTTTTACTACATAACCTAGGCAGGAAAAGCGGTGACACCATTCACATTCTTAGCAAAACAGAGAATGGCAAAACAAAAGCTATAAGCATTTTACACAAGTCTGATAAAAATATGACAAGCTTAACCATTCCAAGAATTACAGAGAAGTTATATGTAGCATGACAGCCAAGCAGATTTTCTTAGACTAGAAATAATATCTAAATACATCCAACATATTTTTTAAGAACACATTGTCATATGGTTGATGAGAACTTCTTTTGTAGAACAGTGTGAGATCATATTTCACTACATTACACACAAATATTAGCTGTAAAATAACTATAATTCTAAAGGCTTCTGTCAGATGTTTTTCCAAGTATTTTCCCACTGCTACTAGATAAGAAACACTGGGCCTTCTCATGAAAGCAATCCAAAAGCAAAGTGAAATAAAGTCTTCTTAAAGATCTGTAAGACATTTTTGTTTTGTCAAGAACATTTTTTAGGCTTTTACATTTTCAGCTGCCTGTAAAGTTGAATACAAATTAAAGACATGAAAATGCAGGAATTTACATTTATTTCTAATTAAATGTGATTCATAAGTACTTTTTAAAACATAACACCATATTCCACCCTGCAGAGGTTGGTTGGTTCTTGCCAGTCTTACATGCACAAGGACATATGTGCAGTGTGGGGCCAACATTTGTGGAAGTAACAAGCACTTTCCTTGATACATCAGGTAAAGCTAAAATAACATTATCATCATGAAAGTGTTAAAAATATTTAAATTCCAGTCACATGTTCAATTTGGCATTTCATATTTTTGCTGTCATAATAACATTGTTAACATTAAGTAGGAAAAATAGTAACTATAAGCACATAAATTCAGACAAAAATGTTGTGAAATTAATTTATACAAATCTTCAAGTATGGCTTAAGCCACTAACATCTGCTTGACACACCTCTTCAAACCAAGTATTCGGTGCATCTTAGCATTATTTTAAACCAGGGTACCACTTTTAACTTCTCACATGTAAATGACACCCATACTTGAAGCCTTGCCTCATCTGTTGGCATATTACTAGTGTTCACTAAAATGTAACTTGCAGTATAACTTTTTTCTTTATTCTAGTCCAAGCTGCCATTAGCTTTTACATTACTTTGAACAACACTACATTAAATGTCTCATGATCTGTTACAACTTTAGTGTTTACTGCAATGTTTGTAGAATATTGTTTCTGTATGAAAATGCAAATTGTTGAGATACATAAGGCATGTCAAAGTTATGACAAGTAGGTTATTTTTAGAGAGGAATCCTTCCCGTTCTCAGACAAAGAGGAGCTGCTGGCCACCAGCAGCCCTTGAGCAGCACTGCTTTCCCTTTCCTTCTACTACAGCTATGAACTTTTTTCACTCTTCCGCATGGGCTGCAACAGCCATGATAAAAAAGCAGGTGCTCAAGTCTCAGAGCTGAGCACAATGGCAAGACCTATTGCTTGAAATGTTGACTACATTTACTGAACCATCTGTAACTCACTGGTGACAGTTTCACTGCAAATTGCATGTATAAATTTAAAGTAATTATATCCAATTTAAAATTATGTTTCAAGTTGGATCCCAGAAAGAAACTAAAAATTTTGAAACCCAAGACAGTGAGAACTGAAACAGTTCTTATGAAATGGTATTCAGATAGCTTGAAGCCCTTTGCAGTAACCAGCCCTGCAAGGAAGAGGTTCTATCATAAGTACAAGGAGGTCTATTCTTAGACTAAGACACCAAGAACCATTGCTATGCCACGTGCAGTTACCACATCCGCAAGGGCTTCCACTCACAGCAGCGCAATTCTGTTTCCCACTACCTGTAATTCAGAATCAGATGAAGATTTGAGAAACTATCAAAGAAAATTATTGGAGGCTTTGACTACACTCACCCACAACAGGAGCAGTTTTGAGTGCCAAGAACTTTATGGTTTAGTTACAAATATTCCACTCTTTCTGTAGAATGTGAATGAGGGAGCACATTAAGTCTGTCAGGACAGAAAAAATTGTCCTCTACCAATAAATTGCTACACTAATGTAGTTTTATCTTAAGACAAGTATTATATCAAATTTTAAAGAAGATGTAAAGCTTTTCTAAAAGCTATCATTGACATATGCATTAAGATAAAGCTCACAGCACTGCCTCAGCTCTTCCTCAGTCAAGACACAGCAGAGCTGCTTCTATTCAGTTTTTTTTTTACTACTTCACAGCCTTCCTGCTCAGTACTTAAACAGCCTTGCTTTTCTTCTACTTTGCCAAAACACTCCTCAAGATCTTAATAAAATGGAACTGCCCTGAGAAATAGAGATGTGTCCCAATTAAGAGATCAGTGTTTACAGGTCACCAACATTACCAGTAGAACAAAATCAACACGAAATGTGAATGAAAATATTTTTTCTCAGCATAGACCTTATGCTCATCTCTTTTCTTACAGCTGCTTACTTGTGCGGTAAAGTTGCAGCACATAGTAACTGGATTCACAGTCAGATTAAATTCTGAGCACTGACAGTCACAAACCCCCTCCCCTAAATTGAAATAAAAGATGGGAATAGAAAGGACACACAGCCTCACTCCACCCTCAAAACCTGTCTGAAGCTCTATGAAACTCAACTAAAAGAACACGTAAAGTATATTTCTTCCTTTTCAATAAGGCACTCAAGTGAAGAAGCACCTCAACATTATGGAAAAATAGGCTTAGGTGTAGACAAACTCTTCATCAAGATGTTGACAAAGGTTTGGAAACCATTAAAACCTGTTCTTTTGAAAGCATTCAATGACCCATTCATATCAACATAACCCATCATACTGAAGCACCTTACAAGTGTCATGACTATTACATACATAATTATCATTATGTATGTAATTGTTATAATTATTATTATACATATATTATTATACATAATAATATGTCAAGATATTATATATTAATATAACATTTTATATATTATATAATATATGTAACATATATATTATATTATAGATATAATATATAAAAATATATTATCTATTAATATAACATATTATTACACATATACATTATTCTTACACATAAGACCTTCCCAGCTTTATTTCTAGAAAAACTCCTTTACACAATAACTGACCAAAAAACCCAAAACCTTTACAGCTCCTCTCTGGATACATGCTGTGTCGATTATTTAAAGATTCTAATGCTCATTTACCATGTCACAGTAAATTAAAACAGACTTTGAAAGACAGTTAAAAAGGAACTGAAAACAGGACATCTTCACAAACAAGAGACTAAAAAAAACTGTGTTGAAAACAAGAGGAAAGCTGAAATAAGAAAAAGGATACAAACAGATAACAGAAAAAGGCTACAAAAAGATAACACTTTACAAAGAAAAGCTTTGCCTTTAATTGTATACTTCTTTACCAGTGGAATGAACAAGCCTTGCTGAGCTTGTTAGACTTCCAGAAAGTCAGATCTTTTATTTAGATAACTGGAGATGAATTCTAGATATTTCACACATCCTTAAGAGACAAGGGGTGTTTTTGCATCTTAACACAAATTTTGACAAAATCCAGATAGATACTAGCCTTTGTACTTCAAAAAACAGACTGCCTCTTCCTCCTCCAGAATTAGTGTCTTGACTTAGTGGTCTAAGGATTAGTAACAAGTACCCAGCCATATGGCCTTATTTCACAATGCTCAGTCAGCTACACACCTCTTCCATCACTTCTGATATTCCTCAAAAAGAAAGTTAATGACCCATTTGAAGGAATTAGGTGAAGACGAAAATTTTATAAACAATAACTAAATGCTATCAGGTATATTTTATTAACAGAAAACAATCCAGTATTCTAAGACCCATTAAGAAACATCAAGCTACCTCACTTCAGCAATCAACTACTGTAACATTCTTTAGACTTCACAAACTACACACTGAATTTATTTGGTTTGAGGTTCCCAGCTCCACTTCAGTGAGTCACAAAAAGCATCTGGAATTGTAGCATCTTGACTTCAGCTGATTATTCAGTTTTGCTTATTTTCTTGGCTTTTTAGAAAGCAAATAAAATAAAGCAAAAAATACCAATTTAATCAAATGAAAGGATAATGAGAGTAAGATTTACTACAGAACCTAAAAATTTAGACAGTGTGAGTCTTAACTATGCTTTAGGTACCTGAAGGATGAGTGTTCACCGTGGACTGGCAAAGTGATGGGAGGAGCTGGAGATTGGATGTACATTGACTGCCCAGATGTCTGTGTGGCTTTCCTGATCAGCTTTCCAGTGTTAGGATCATAAATTCGAACTTCAGGACCAGGTTGAGACTTTGGATGGATGGGTGTTGGGTGAAACAGAGCAGTCGGAAATGTGCTAGGTGTATCAGGAAACATGGCAGGGCTATTTTCTCTGCTAGATGGAGTTCAGAAAAAAAAATTGCATTAGAAATTTAAATGAGCTATCTAACCAGAGCATAAAAAATGAGCATTCCCTTTTCTTCTAAAGCAGAAGATGGAAGTGGTTTGGAAAATATCTAAAGAAAAATTTCTTCTCCTCCATCTCATTAAAGTCCCACTGAATTTAAAACAGAAAACTGCAAATATAAGATAATGTCATGTTTAAATTACTAAAATAGTAATAAGTGTGCCTAAGAAATTGTCTAAACACAAAGTTTCTGAAATTATTTCCAGGTAGTAGCAACAGCACAATTAGCAAAGCATAATAATCTGCATATATGCAACAAAGAGAAAACAGGCTATTGTATCAAGCCTTCTATTTGCTCTCCAAATTTGATCTGAGAGAAAATAAACACGTAGTATTAACTTGCAAGTCATCCTAACTTATTTTTTAAACTACTAAACTGCTTATGATCACCCTGCTGCACTGTAAAAAACATAATTAGAAGTGTCAGCAAAAACATTCAGAGATCAGTCTGCAGGAATCACCATTATGGCACCCTATCCAATTGTGATGAAATACCACAAAAAATCAAGCAAATTGAATAATTAAAAAAAAATTATCAACTAAAACAGCATGTTATGCTCCATTAAAGTAATGCTATGTTAAAAAAATATTCAATTAATTTGTAACAAATACTAGAAGTGATACAAAACTGGAGTTGTTACCAGATGCTTTTATGGATGTTTCTGAAGTAGTCTTGTAGAAATAACACAGTAAATCAATTCCAAGTTTATTCTTTTCTTGCTATCTTAAGTTCATTTTACATGCAAATATTTTCTCAGACTTCTCCCCTCCCCTAGTTTGTATGTGCTTTGGTCCCGTAATCACTAATTCAAACAGCTTCATTAAAGAGAAAATGCTTTCCAAAGTAGCTGCACGTATCAGGTTAAAGTAAAGGTATTTGCATAAAGATAGGTATCTTACTATCTTACTGACTGAAGCTTGGGGCGGGGGGGGGGGGGAGTATGAAGTTGAGGTATTGTATTTGAAACACAGAAGTAGGAAAATTATCATGTTTCAGTAAAATGGAAGAGTATTAATAGAGGGAGAAAAACTAACATTCATCTAGACATCAAAAAAAAGAAAAAAGAAGTTCAAATGTTCACAAGCTACTGTCCAGGTTTCTACTGCAAACTTAGCAGTGTCAAATTAAGCATCCTATGCAAATATTCCAAATTTTGATTTAAAACCACCTGATAATACTTTTTAAATACTAAGTATCCTTGTCAAGCCATAAGCAGGCTACATGTCTTTTCTCAACTTACAGGCATCCTGTGTCTCAACCTAATGTCACATTTGATAAATGCTCTCACTTCCACATGTTTCTTCTTTTGGTGTCTTCAAAGCCTAACACAGCCACGTTCTGCCCTCAAAGGGCAAAGCACATTATGCTGTGCTCCTTCCCGTCTAAACATGGAAGGGAAGATCCTCCGTTAGGCTTGCAGGATGTGGGTCTATCCAAACAGGTAAGTCAGGAAGCAGAAGCTGGCTTGACAGTACCTTGTCATGAGTTACTTTAGTCATGCCACTATCCCACAGGGGGACTGTTATTGTCGACTTCCTCTTTGTTAATGTTTTTGGCGTCCTCTTTAATTTACTGTCACCCTAGTGCAGTAATTATTTTTTACCTTTTCTCTTTCAGCACTTACTTATCATACCAAAACCGCCTCTCACTACTTCCTTTCTTCCAGGTTTTGCTCCTGTCTTCATGCCTTCCAATTCTTCTTAAAATTTTCTATGGTATTTTTCTGTTTCTCTCTTTCTCATCACTACCAAATTTCACCAAAAAATGCCATACTTTACCTGTTCTTCATGCAGTCAAAAGATGTACATTTTTTGGCAGCATGAATGATCCCGTGCTTTGGTGGCATTCCCTATGTTAGCTTATGGATGAACTGAAAAGGGCAACTTCTCCAAATTAAAAGAGCTAACAACAATAACTGCTAAAGAAAGTAATGTTACCACAAGTTTTCTCCCGACTGTGCTAGTTACTGAACTGCCTCCTGATCCCTTGACAGTCCCCAGTTTAAGCAAAAGAGAAATGGACAAAACCAAGGATTTCTTCTATAGAATCCATAGGCATCTGAACTTGCCAGAAACCAATTTATTAACAAATCAGAATAACCTGTTTTCATGGCCCCTATTCCCTCAAGGAATAGCACTTACCTGTGTGTTTTGATGTAGTCATCCTTTAAGGGAAAGAGCTGCTCCTCAACCTTGTCCCAGCGCTCCAGGCAGCTCCACAACCAATCAGGGTTTACAACATGGAGATCCTTGCAGTCCTGAGCTTGCCGTACTTTTTCTGTGCCTATTACAGAGTCAAACACAACATAACAGTGTTGCCAGAAACACAGAAGATAAACCAGTGTATAGTTAAAACTAAGAACATTTTGTCATCAATTGTACAGAAAAAAAGTGCCGCTCCTCCCCATTCCAACAAAACAATCACAGCTAATAAAAGTGAGAATCTAAATAAGATGCAGTAACTCAAGACTCAAGCTGGATGAAGGTAACTTTCTGAAGAACTGGCACCATGGAAGTAGCCCACTAAGATTTATACAGAAAATCTCTGCATCTTCTCTGCACGTTAGCCCAACAAACAACACAAGTGCACTTTTCTGTAACATCTCCTTCATTTGTATTTGTTAGTAGTCCAAGAAGCAACTTTTCAATGCTGTTGAAGCCTGACAATTTTTTTTAGACATGGTTCCCTGTTCATACAGCGTGCTACCTTTTAACAGGCTGTCACCCACCCAACCTCCATCTACCAGAAGTGGAGGCAAAGCAAATAGAATTCCTTTGTGCTGAAACAGGAACAAAGAATGTGAAGTAAACATGGCAGGCTAGCATGCAGTCCAGGTGAAACCATCAACAGTGCCCCTTGCAAGTAACAGGTGATCTCAAATTCTGCTCTCTGGGGATGCCAGAATGAGAGAGAAACTCAGTAAAGTTGCTATAAATCTACCAAAAAACAACAACAACAAAAAAATCAGTGCTGTGGTTTAATCCCAGCCACCCATTGATTCCTCCAACCACGCCAGTGGGATGAGGAGGAGAATCAGGAAAAAAACATTAACGCTAGTGAATTAACAACAGCTTATGAAACAAAGTAAAATATAATAATACTAATAATATGAACACTTGTCTGTTTTCACACACATGAGAACAATGAAGCAATGAAGCCTCCAGAAGAAAAAAAATCAAGTGTCAGAACAATTCTGACAAGCAAGCAAGAACACTAAATTAATTTGATTTTTTCATCACAGTTCCCTGGAGTTTCATTTTCATGATTGTCATTTAACAATATTATTTTACATGTTTTAATTTAGATTAAAATCTTGAAGTACCCATGCTTCTTCACATAATTTGAAGATGAGACAAAGCAGCTAATTTCAAATATTTAATATTCTTTGTACAACCTGAACTACAATCCACAGATGAACTCAAATGCAATTGAGGACCAACCTAACTAGTTGGTTAGACAGCTCAGTTTGTCTGACATTTGTAAGATTAAAAGACTAAGACATTTGTAAGATTAAAAGACTAAATAAACAGAAAGCGCAAGAGATAATTGTCCTTTAGGAAACGCCTGAAAGCTCCTGTTTCCCTACCTTTTGTACCCCAAACCCAGTGAAATACAGGACTAGGGCTACATTTTTCTCTTTATACACATACATTTTTTTCTTGGATTTAGATTAACAGAAAACAATGTTGTGTGCACAAATATATTTATTTTTTCAGCTGTAAATGCAACCAGTTGTACATTTCAGGATACAAGAGCTGTACACATAAAGCTTTACTCCATACTAGTGTCATTGAAAAAAAAAAGTTAATTTCAGAACTCAAGATAAACACAAAAAAAGTACTTCAAGATACAGTCCTGTCCAAGCCTCAAATGATTTGGACATCATATTTTAATTTTTGCCATTTAATAAAACTACTATCCAACAAAGCTAAAGTGAAAACAATTTCAGAACTGCAACTGTGCTAAACCCAGAACAACTCTTCAGTTCAAGAGGTTTTAACTAGCTAAAACATAAAACCCTAATAAGGGAGGTCAACGTACTCCCTTGAAATCATACATGTCCTGATTTAAGAAATCTGTTTTCCAATTAATTATCAGTTACAAAAGCAACTGCGAGGAATTTCATGCAACAGTTGCTGGAAATGAGCCAGTTTACAGTGCCAGAAGGAGCTTTGACTGGAGATATTAATATTTAATTAACCTCAGTAGGAACTGTAGAAATACCTGCAGTTAGAAATAGTTATGTATAAACCTGTATTTAATTTATACACAGGGTATATTTCAGAAGAAATAAAGCAAAGGTTCTGAAAGAAAATCAGTTTAAGGGATCTGGGAGAAAAAGGATTGAAGAAGTTTAACGCTTAGCTTGGACATTGCTTTCTTTTGAGAATAAAGGAGAAAAGGAATGACAACATTGGAAAAGCAAATCAGTAAGAAGACAGGTGTTATAAAAAGGATGCTAAAATCAGGTTCATAAGCATAAGAGTTTCAGAGCAAAAACAGGCAACAAGAGCAAGATATCTGGTAGGAGTTTAGGTACCTGTGCCTGGTATTAGATACTGAATCAAATATCAGACACAGCTGGCAATACTGTCCTGCACATAACAGCTCTGGAGCTGGCTGAATACCACACGCAATAGCAGTGGTTTCACTAGTCAGCACACACAACAGTTAACCAGAGCTGGTGATGCTGATGGGACTGTGCTGCTCCTTTTGGACTTCATCAGGGGGAAACATGGACAAAACTGTAAAACTGCACCTTTACCTCATGTTAAATCTGTGAAGTTACATGAAGAGATTGCTTTCTCCAACTGTTTTTCAAACTCACGTTTCTGCACTGATGTCAGGTGTTTCATCTTGCTGCCCCTTCCTCCCCACCCCCACTTGCTGCATTCACACATATCTGATTGTTTCATACTGGATGTGTGCTGAGGAGCTATGCAATTCTTTTACTTGACAGGATTGTGATAGAAAACTTGAACATGAAATCCAAAATAGCACAATTTTGTATGAAGTTGCTACTGGAACTAGATGGTTTTTAAGGTCCCTAACAACCTAAATGTTCTAGGATTCTGTGAAAGCTGGTGACACAGACTTGTGTGTAACCAAACCCACCTCCCAAGAGTCAACAGTCTTACCTTTCTCACCTCCACAACATCAAGGCTTTCTGCCTCCTTCCCATTTCTAAAGTGCAGTGGCCTATTGCACACTCCAACATACTGAAAACCCCATGAGGCAACACAAGTGCGTCCTCTTGGGGAGGGCTTCCTATTTCTAGCTGACATCTTCACAAATCAAGATTTCACATGTTAATTAAAGCAACATTTGGTGAAACACCAAATTTAACTGGGAGGAGAAATAGCACAGTGATAATATGTTTGCTGTCTCATATCCCTTTCCTCAGTGTAACTTCTCCTTTTTAAGACAAAATAGCAAAAAGATTTTAATCCATCCAAGCAACAGTACTTCTGATGCAACTAAAAACATCTGAATTACCCAACTGAGCTGAAAATCACTTCGAGAAAAACTGATTTTCCAGATTACTTTTATGCATTATTGTAATCTAATCACCTTTCCCTACTTCAAATTCTAAAGTTGTTTCAAAAAGTTAAAAAGGCACAGAAGGTTTTCCACATGAAGCAACTGGGGGCCAAATTTATCACATCTACTCTTTGATGGATATAGTTTGAAGCAGATAGTACTGGAAAATGTTATTTTCAAAGCTGGGGAAAGTGCTCATCAATTCTACTTCTGAACTTGTTGAAAACAGTGCTCAGCCGACTGTGGTCTCTGATTCAATCTCACCCATGCAGAACTCAGTGTGAGTGCTCAAGGCTGTGTCAGGACTAACCAAAGCACACAATGGGGAGAGATCACCAGCAGCACCTGCAGAACTTTCTCCTGATTCCAACACACCAAAATCAACATATCCTTATGGCAGTTTGCAAACAGGCTGCCAGACAGTCCTTGGAAAATCCAATCACTAAAAGTTTATTTCTCCTCTGATAATTTTTATATATAGTTCTTGATTTATAATCAAATCCTCTTCTGCAAGCTCTTCTGCAAGAACATTGACCTATGAAAAGTGGCAGATGTGCTGTTCTGAAGCTATTCCTAAAGTTCAGGTTTAACTCTGCACTGTAAAACCAACAGGCTTACTTGGTCAGTGGCCAAGTTTAGAGCAATGTTTAACCCGATGTTTTTTAAAAGACAAAGCCCTTGAACATATTTTTCAGGAAAAAATGCTGTTGACACATTACAGGTGTAGGAAATGGCATGAACTCAAATATATTTTGAAAAATAAAAGAAAAATTCATGGCCTAAATGGATGTATTTCCATTCACACCACACTACAATAATTTTTGAAAGACCTGAACAGCTCTATCTGCTCCATCAGCAAAAATTCAATACAAGAATCAACTACAGAGTCTTTAATCTGTTCAGGAAGGAACATAACAAGGTTTATGAAACAGTGCAATAACTGCTTAGCCAAGTGTATACACAGCTATGGAAACTCATCCTACAGTGCAGTTTACTGATGCTTAAAGCAAATAGCAGATGTTTCAAAGACTGAAGCAAGATTTATGCAGCTCATAGACAAGTGGAAAGGACTATAGGATAGCCTTTTCTCAGTCACTCAGATTTATGAAAGCTGATTAGATGATGCAAAGATCCTGCATTTTACAGTAATTCAGGCAGACAGTATTTTCTGCCCTATGTAATGAAAGAAGTTCTATTTTTTTCAAGAACAAGGATTTATTAATTTCAGAATTCAGAGTACCTGTGTCTACAGGGAAACAAATGGCCTATCTGCAGAGAAAGAGACAAGTATATATAAAGAATAAAAAAATTAAATTATTTACTCTAATAGGCTGGGAAGAATACTGTAAAAACAACCTAAAATGTTTTTCAGTAGCCATTCATTTCAATGCACCAAGCTATGATGAGGCCACTTAGCAGAGGAAACCCCATCACTTCAAGACCTAAAGGGTAACTCTGTTTCACACTGACTTCTTCCCTTTTACTTCCTCTGCCAAATTCTTCCTTTGCCTTGAAAATGAAAAAGCTAATAGTATTTACCCCCAAACACTGCTGCAGATTAAACACGTGCCTTTACATCTCAGCTAGTGTAAAGTAAGCATACACATTCAGCTGCTTGTCAGAGTCCCAAGTCTGCCACTGTTAGTGGTGCCACCCAGAAAGACTGAACTAAAAGGTATTTTAGAATCACTTTTCACAACCATGTTAAAAAAATAAAAAAATATAAAAGCATAGATAACAATGTTGCCTGGGCTCATATCACTGACTTCTGAAAAAAACTCAAGAAGGGTGTTTCCCCTTTTCACCAGCAATTAAACATCAAGCAGTGCATCAGATGTTTGCCACAGGAGCCAAAAACGCAGTATTTTTATGGCTTACTGTCCACAAGAGGCTTTGCTCTGTAACCATAAAAGAATCAGTATGAAAATCACATTGATAGATGAATTATCACAAATCCATCTGTGACAGGACAAAATTTATATCCTTAAAATCTCTGATTAAGAAGTTCCCGTCATGAAACTAGAACGATGCAGCCTAACTACTCCCACCTTCCAGAGGAGAGAATAATAGTCTACAGCTGAAAAAAAACCAAAACCCCATCACAAAACCAGAACCAGTCAATCCACAGGGATCTTACAATGGGTTATTGGAGAATACTGTTTGATTCCCTCTAAATCCTACTATTCCATTGCCATTGTTACAGAAATAATTATTAAGTGATGATGAAAGACAAGAGTATTGCCCATTAGGCAGAAATGACTGCCAATTTACCTCAGCTAGAATTAGTGCAATATGCAATTTAATCAAAAAACAAAGGTAAAATAGTTTTTCATATTCAGATGCACTTTAGTACAATTCGCTAAGAATGTGGAGGTGGCAAATAATTTATTTATAAAAATAGAACACAAAGATGCATAGATGAATCTACACAAACACACAAACCTCAAAGAGTACATAAAAAAAAAAGTCAACTGCTTTCCATTATCACATGATGTGTACCTTAATGTGTTTTTCAATACTTTTCACTCTAGAGAAATGTGTATGTTTGGGAGCATCTCATTTACATTTATCCTATCAATTTTACCCCATCACACAATAGTTGCATCTGAGGTATAACTACATTCAGAAGTCATCTAGTTTAAGATAAACAAAGCAACTTTAAAATGAAACATTTTAAAAATTGAAATTGGAAAATCATCTCTTATACTGATGGCTGTTATTCCTCCAATGAAGTATGATGAACTTGCATAATTCCTTGCTGAAATAATTATTCCTATTTATGACATTTTAAAATAGCTATTTGGCAACAGTAGTAAAACAATGCAGTCCCAAACTGATGCATCCATTGATTTTAAGACTTCACATTCACTGTTGCAATTATCACGTCTTCACAACCTAGAATCCCAGCTAATCTCAATGCATCTAATTCCATCTCCTGAGTTTTAGGTTGTTTTTACTACTAAAGTGTCTATCTCCATTTATCATATGCTTATACTACTTAAATGCTTCTTGACATACAGACTTTTGAGGAAAGTACCCTCTCTTTAAAACACAAGCCAATGAAATTAAGCTGCTTCTGATGTACTAAAACCCCACATGAATAGCATCCAAAAAAAATCCAGTAAGTGGCAGATAATATATTTCTTTGCTTATGACATGTAAGTGTGTCCTAAAAGTATCTAAGTTTTAGATTATTTAAAATGTGCAATTTTACTTTTGGATTTCATGGATTTGACTATCAGATATTTAGTTTCCATGTAATTTTGAAAGACCAGCAATGAGGGAACCAAGCCTCAGGCTGCAGCCAAAAAAAACAGCGTGCTAGATGCTAGAGCTGCTGACTGGTAGCTCCTCTGTGGCAACTACCAATAGTACATTGTAATCCATTACAGCTATGAAAAAACAGGCAGCTTTGTCAAAGACAACCTAAAAGTTATGCTAAATTCTCTTACATTTCCTTTGACAAAACAATACAGGTTCAGCACAGTGCAGTGACAGGGTATTAGCAGTCGCTTAAAATAATGTTTGAGTTCCATACCAAGTGAAACGGAACCATGAGAGGTGAACCTGAGAAACTGAGAAAGAGAGCACTGTTATACCTTCGTAGCAGGACGATCATAAACTTTTCTTTGACACAAATATTAAAAGTTTCTATTCAACAACTCTGAGTCTTTGACTATTAGTATCGCCAATTCTTAACAAAAAACTGAGACATAACACATTGCATCAGAGGGTAGTGGGTCCTACTTATAACAATTAAAAGTCACATTTGAGCAAAAAAGAAGATAAAGATCCTTTTTAAAAGGCTGATAAATTGTTTTAGGAAGAATCTTTTGATTTTGAGTGTAATCTCAGTTACATTAAAGTCTGCAGATTACACAAAAGAGCTCAAAGCATGAACTCTAACAGAGTAAAAGCTGCTAAAATACATACCTGTCCTTGCTGCAATGAGATGTGTTGCTTTATCAGGATCATCAGCACTAAGTACGAGATTCTTCACAATTTTAGCTCCAAGTGCTGTGGCATGATAGTGTTCCCGTGTCTTTTCAATAGGGAAGTTTGTCGGGTAAAGTCCACTAAATATTATGGTTACGTCTGCCAAGACTTTACTTTTTAGTTCTGGTACTATTTTTCTGATGTCTGGAATTTCCTCAATCTCTTTTTTCAGATATTTATCATACTTTGTGTAATAATCAGTGTGAACTCGCACAAGGATCTCCTCAAGATATATTAAATGGTCGTCGTCATCTGTATCATCTTCCTCCTCTTCCTCCTCCATGCTCTGGTCTAAGGACTCACCCATTGTAATTCCAGACTGTTCACTAATCTGCGATTCTGTTTCAGCTTCTTTCTTGTCTCCAGACCCATTTCCTAAATCACAAAGGCTTTCCTGTTCACTTTCCTCTTGTGCTTCATGATCAACTTTTTCCTGGAGATTTTCACTAGGTAAAGACTGTGTGTCCCCAGAATGGTTCACCAGACCATCCTTTTTCTCACTCATATCAGTGCAACTCTCTTGCTGCAAATTTTCATCCTGCAGAGGTTGTTTGGATTTCTTCCAACTTCTCTTTTCCTCATTCTCACTATCTGATACAGAAGTGGATGACTTTTTGGTATCCAATCCATCATCACTTTCACTGTCACTAGATAGTTCAAAGTCCAAATAATTTGTTATCTTCTCTTGGGTTTGCTGCTTCTCTGTAACTGTTGTATCAACTTGTTCTGAAAAAATCTGAGATTCTTTTGTATCTGCCAAATCATCAGTGACCTCACCGTCCATTCTGTGACCAATGCTATCATTTAAGGAGTCCTGGGCATTAACTTTATTATGAGAGTTCACATCCCCATCAGATGTTTCACTGCTTACAGGAGTACTCCCATTTGCAGTGCAAGTGTCTGTTGCAGTTTTCTTGAGACCATTACTATGTTCTTCTACACATATAACATTCTTTATTTCTTCAACATCTTTTGCTGAAATCACTGCTGAATCCAATGCCTCAGGTTTTGTGGAGTGGTTTGCTAAGATATGGGCAAGAAAGAAAACATACACATTTTTCCTTTTTTTTCTTCTTTTCAGATTAACCAAAATTTAATTTTCATTGACCTTAAATACAGAGTTTACATATGGACTTAGATTTAATTATGCTTTGAATGATCACTAGGCTTTTCAAAGTTGTTAAAATTCTCTAGGTGTGAATGATTACTAGAAAGGACTCTCAAACATAACAAACATTACTTTTGTAAAGAAGTTATGTAAGCAGCTTTTTTTTCTTTAAATCACAGGTCATAAGTAGTTATTTGTTAACTCTGCAAACATTAAAGAGTTTATCTTGTGTAAGTTTTATGATTACAACTTACAGCAATAAAATAAACAAATGGGGGACAGGTGGGCAGAATTTGCTTCTATCATAAGTCCTAATCCAGAACGACAGTACAAGAACTTTATTTATAAACAGCCATGTCTTTCATATTACCTAATTTTCGTAACAAAATAACTGAACTTTAGTCCTTGAAAAGACATACGTATTTTAGCAACACTAAGATGCTACTCATGCTCAATTTAAGACTGATGGAATGCAACTGAAAGTGTAATAGAGTCAAAAACAGAAGAATAGTTTTAGGGTGTGTCCGCAGATGTCTGCGGAAGTAGAGAGACAATTAAAGAACCTGCAGGCTTCCAAAAGGTTGCACATAAACGTTCACTGGGAACACTGTGTGAAATCACACTACTTTGTCTCCCTTTGTGTGCATGTTCCTGCCCTGTAAGTAAGGACAGGAGTCAATTGTAGAGGTCCCACATCACAGTGACCTGATTCAAGTTGATCATACTATTTCTTGTTGTATTGGACACTTCTACTTCAACAAGGGAAAGAGAGCAATGTCACAGGTATTAAATTAAAATAAAACCCAAACCCTTGGCTAAACTGGAAAAAACCCGACAATGCTTTCTTATGAAATTGTGTTTCAAATACATTTGGTCCTCAAACAATTACCAATCTAGTCATGTGTACTTTCTAAATCCATTATGTGTATTACACTGCTGAGCCTGTTGAACATAGGGTTCTTGTGTCAAATGCCAGAACACCATGTTCAGTAGGTGCTAAAAATTCACACTAATTTTATTAGCATGATTTAGACTGGGAGGCAAGCAGATTTCAACATTGATTTTCAGCAGTGTGTTGAGGCCAGAGTTTATTACTTATTCCTCCAAGTCCCAAGGGCAAGGAAGGGGACTGAAGAGGTGAAACCTACAGAGAAGAAAAAGTCAGCATGTTTTACATGGGGGTGTGAGGGAGAAACTGTCACCCTCTACACATTCTTGAAGAGTTTGGTGTACTGCCAAATCAGCTCTCAGCCACAACACTTACTACTGCTTCACTTCTGCTCTGGTTGATGCCAAAAGGAGTGCTGTCTGTAAGAACAGTCTAATTTTACCAAGCTACTCACATTTGTGCTGTCAACTTCAATTGTTTGGGATTGCTCATCTGAGCACAGCTGCAATATTACTAAGACCATCTCCATGATTTACATCAATCATGTTTGAAAAGTGGATAAAGTTACAAGTGTGGTTTAAAAACAATCTAATTACCTTTCTTCTTCATTTGCATTTCTCTTGATCCAGGAGGTGCATTAATATCTCCTATCCCCTGAAAGTATACATATTTCTTCACAGTTATTAAATTGGGTGCAAACTTCCAAACATCCTCTCTATCATCAATGATGCAAACCATGGAATCTCCACAAGGAAAAAGATCTCTAAGAGACAAAATAGTTGATAAATTAAGCCAGTTTTAGAAACTTATGTAGCAATGAAAGCAATTTCTATTGATGCCCTGGTTTATTATGAGCATGTCTGCAGAACATGGAACTTACAAAAGAAACTTACAGAAAGCCAGCAATATTAAAATTATGGAATTCAAAATACAAGCTTTGAACAAATTAACGTTAGTGGATAAAAACTAAACAGCTCTTTTAAAATATGTGTCCCAAAGGCTAAAAGCAGAAAACAAGAAACCTCCATAAGAACAAACGATTACAACATTTCAGTCTGGTTTTCCCTGGTTTCTGTCAACCAATAGCCCAAAGTCAACTATCACAAGGTCAATACACTACCTATATATAGACAGGTAAAAGACACAAGAAGAGTTTTTAAAGAGTAGATTCATTCAATCCAATTAATTTGATTGAAACAGAAGTACTAATATCATCCATCACCTAGGAGGAAGAGGACGTAGAGTACTTTAGATGCATATAAAAAACAGAGCAAGCAAAGAAAAGAAGCTTCTCATTTGCTACAGTCAGGTGTGGAGGGGCAAAAACTTTAAGTATTTCATAAAGCTGCATTAAACATATCTATCTTAGAAAAAATCTTGGCTTTATACTCTGAAAAAGATCAGAATGTGAATTTAGACTAGCATATGAATTCAAGTCTCTAGATGACCTAATTTCAAGAAACACTAGGAACAGAAGGTGCTTTTAGCACATTTGAAAGCCAGAATACTAGGTATTCAATTATGAATTAAACTCAAACTGAGAATTTCGGTTTAATTAAAACATCCACAACATAAAAGTCATTATACAAGATCATAAGACAAAGTGGAAATACGGTTGTTATTACAAGAATAAGAAGTTTAAATGAAAACATGATGCCATGGCATCACACTCTTACTGTTCTACTACCACAGAACCCAGTAAGTAGAGGAAATGCTGCAATGCCCAACACCTCAGTTTTACTGAGGTGGTGTTGATATTTAAGAGGTAGACAAAGAAGGATATAAACACATTAAGTGCAGAGGGAGTAATTTTCATTTTATATAGCATATTTTCTCTGTTTGTTGTCATGGTTTGTATAATGCCTATGACCCATATACGTACCTAAGGTTCCCAGTTTTAGAAAATGGATCAATACATTCATCCCTTGACAATATCCGATGGGAAAAAAGCTTCTTTTCAGGGTCCAAAAATCCTTTTGGAAGAAGAAATTAAACAGTTAATGTTCAAGATGTTTGTTCCTTATTTATATTTTATATACTTCTGCTATTTTAATTTGTGCAACAGCAGTTTAACAGACAATTTTAAGGCATGACATCAGATGGGAGAAAGTATAGTGGATCAGGTATTTGTAGCTAATTCAGTGAGATTAATTTTAAAAATTACCTAATAACCTAATTTTCTTTCAAGATGGCATGAAAACTGAATTTGTGACAGCCAAATAAATAAGGCTGAAAGAGAGACAGTAGGAGATAGACACATGATTTTTGCAACTTATATTTATCTCTCTATAATTGGTTCTTTAAAGCTAAATGCTCTCCTGAGCTCATTATGCCTAGGGACTGCAGAGAAGTCTCACAAGAGTTGGCAATGTGCTGCAATATTTAAGCACGGTATGAAGTTAAGAGACAGTTCCAGCCAGAGCTCTTGCATTTGCAGGTTTTAAGTTGTACCTCTAACAACTACTTCAATACATTTACACATAATGAATATATCCTGGGACTTCTAGAAATATTTAGGCCCTGCTGTAGTAACTTTTCTGACTGCACTCTTTAAAAAAACAAACAAAGAAACAAAAAAAAAAAACCCAAAACCAAAACAGAAGCTGTGCTAGCTGATCTTAAAGCAAGACAAAGTGCTATTATTTAGGAAAATGATGGCTAGGGTGTACAAACACACATGCTTCTGAACCTAGTCTCCAGTAATGAAGTTCACCTTCGTGAGCTGATCGCAGCCACATAATTGCTTAGAAAGAAACTGGCATATTACATGCTAACCTGTATTTTTTGTTTTACTGAATTTGTATTGAAACTAGTATCAATTTCTCATTATTCTTATGACTATTACAAGGCAGTCAATACTTACTTGGGAACCATCTTTTCAAGATTTATTGTCTTTTACTTTAAATGATGGCCATATTAAAACCAGAAACAGAATTCAAAATGAATACAGACTCTATGGACCAACTTAAATTTTCTTTCAAGGAGCTCATATTTGCACAGAATATATGCTCAACACCTTTTAACAGTCTAGCTCCCAAGAGTACCTTAAGTTGGGACTTCAAAAACAAAGTTTAAAAAAAACCCTAAAAATCAGTCATCACTTCTCAAAGTTGATCCTGTATGTAATTAATATTGATGTGTAATTGGAATAACTTAAAACCCATAAAAGCAAGAAAATTCTGAGTTAAGGACAGAGGTTCAACCTTAACTCACCCGACTATGCTTAAGAATTGCTGCAAACTCGTAGAATCATCCCCTGTAGTGAGACCCTTGCAGTACCTAGGCATAATGAATTGAGAGAATTAGCTACAAAGATTTATTGCTGTACACACATATATTTGACAAACTAAAAAGGCTGTCACACAAGTTGCTGTTCTCCTCAACAAAATTGTCTTCTGCTAATTGTCTGAATACACAGGAACTCTCTACACTGAATTAGACAGAAGTGCACTGATTGCATAGCAAAACTTCACACATGCTGCCAAGCTAAAACTGTAAGAAAAATGAAGTTGAACTAAAAAGTCCAAATGCAGAAAGCCTGGCTGCCAGAGATTAGAGATAAGGTAGCATTCCAAAGCTTCACAGTAACGCTTTATCGCTAAACTAAAAATACACTGAAGATAGAGTTCATCAAAGATCCATCTGCAAAGACACAAGCCCACCATACGAGAGTCCAAAGTTAAGCTACCTGAGTAACAACACAGAAAACAGCACTGGTCTCTTTTAAAGTTCTTTCCAGGTCAAACTGGTTTCTTTCAGATGTTCCCCAGTCAACTAAATCAACATAACAAACAATTTGATGTTTTCACATCTCAGGGAAAGGGCAGGTAACATTTCATTAATTTCATAATTTGTTTTCTTCAACACACCAGGCACCCACCAAAGTCACTCACTCTTCTCTGCAGCTGGACAGCAGAGAGAAAATATAATGAAGGGTTCATGGGTTGAGATAGGGATCAAGAGAGACTGGGACAAACTAAGCCAAACTGAGATTCCACTTAGTCTCATAAATTAGACACTGTGCTAAGTATGCCCCTAAGTTTCTTGAACAAACTGAAGACACTGTAATTATCCTTCACCACATTAGGAGGGACTATCCAGTAGACTCACCTAGCAGAGACTAATGCCCCAGTTGTTTGTTTCCCACCTCAGACTGGATCTTTGCACATAGACTTACCAAAAAGTATTTCCTGCTCTTAGATAGACTCTCTTAGAAAAGAAAATTCATAAATAAGTAAAAAATAAGTTAAAACCATCAGAAGATACAATGTTGAAAGCTAACTAATATTAAAGATGTCTCAAATCTTAGAGAAAGATTGAATTAAATACCAGTTCCCAGGAGAAGTTATACAACAGTTGGAACCAACAAGAATTTGAATAAATCCTTTTATAAATAAAACTAAAATTGAATTTCTGAAGAATCAGGTTACCTTCAGTTCTACTTGAGATTCTACTTTACAACCTGGAAAGAGCTGTTGACCCAGTCTTTCAAAAGCTAGGACAACTTCAGACACTGGTGATTATACATACACACTGTATACATTCTGTAATATACTTGCTGTAACAAATCATACATATGAATGCTCTCAACTTGGTCGTACTTTCTAAATTTCATTGTAAATCTGGAGTGATTTTACATTGCTTTATTGTTACTTAATAGCTTCTGAACTCAAAATTCTCTGTGGCATTTTACAACTAGTTTTTAAACTGACATCTGTTTTAAATATACCAAACTTCTCTTATAGAGAGTAGAAAAACCAATTAAGTAACAATTGCTCAAAATAATTATTTAGTAGATAAATACTCCAGGTAGCTCTAGATAATAAAATCCAAAGCTCATCTTCATAAACATACTACCAGATATCACTTTGTAAACATGTCAAACTAAAAAAGGGTTTAAGATAAATTATTATTATTATTTCAGCAGATATAAATAGTGTTTACAAATATCAGCTAATCCCACTTAACAGCTGTCAGGAGTCAGCTGAGATGAGAGAAAAGGACTGACAAGATGTCATCTCTTTTCAAAAGCCTTCTAGGACATTAAAGGAGCAGCTCAGAGTTCAGAATTCACAAAGATATACAGGATGACTACAGGGGACCTAAGCAAACAACCTGTTTCTCATGAAGAAGATCCCCAGCATTTTATTACAAGTTCTTTCTTTATGTAACATAGGGATAACAAAATATCAAACTGACAGCTCTGTGAGAAACCAATTAAACAACACTGCCATCAAGTGTTCTCTATATGTATCAGCTATATATTTCTCTAGTATTGTGTCTTGGCTGCACGGGTGGAGCAAAAACTGCATCCAGTGCTTGACCACAGACTTCAGCTGAAACGATCACCAGCACTGCACAAATAACCCACTTGCAGTTTGAATGCTTTTGATGAGGTTAAACAGCTTCAGGCAGAAATCCAGAAGTCTGTGAGTGACAGGAAGCAGCAATACCCTAATTTGGTGGCTATTCCCTCTATGGAATAAATGGAGTAGCTAGAGCATGATGAAAGTGTCAGCCTGTGGCAGCACAGGGACTGCAGAATAATCCACACTGGGGCTCAGAGACTAAAATGGGCAGAGGGTCAAATCAAATCACACATTGAGAGAAGACAGGGAAAGCAGTCAGATATCATGAGTTAACTACTCTGCAACACCTCCCTGACTCTGAAGACCATTTGCTACACAGCTTCTGACTTTAGGCCAGATCATGGCACACAGATCCAGGTGAGGAAGACTGCCCCCCCATCACTTTTTTACTACCATATACGGAAACCCAGTGCATAAGAAAACTATTATTTTTTTGCCACAGAAAATAAAAATGCATTTTAAGAAGGACAGAAAGGCACAGACTTGTTCATGCATTAGCAGTACACAACACTTAATCCAGCAGCAAGACTGACAAAGCTTTAGTAAGATTCTTCAAACTACAGTCAGACTGAGTCACATAGAGGCATTCACTTGGATTGGCAGGACAGGACATGCCTTAAACCTTTCAAGGAGTATTAGCTGGAGACAACAAATAAACATCACATTCTGATTACAGAATATTGTATGTTGTCATTCAGAAGTCTCTTAAAATAAAGACAAGCCTCATCTATGGCATTTAACATACATAAAGAATTGTTTGTTTTGGTTTTTTTTTTTTTTTTTTTTTCCTAAAGTGTTTAGAGCTAACTAGGATAGCTAGCTCTCTGACTATTTTGGTACCTTCCTTTCTTGCTAAGAAGTGGGGTTACTGGGACATTGTTGTTTGAAACACTCCTGGCAATACAACACAAAAAAAGCAAATGTGAAAGACAATTTTAAAAAAAGCTAGGAGACATGGAACAGCAGTATGGATAGTTTGACAGTCATAACCTAAAATATTGTTAATTATATTGTCTTAGACCAACAGACTTGATAAAGGGAAGTTTGAGGAGAAAATGCTCTTCTGTTAGAGAAGACTAAAATTGGCTTTTACCCCATCTTGACAGTTTAAAAACATGGTGTCCCTCCTAACATGATTCAGACCTATACACTCGCATAACCAGGGCAGGTTTCTTTTATGCTTCTTGGAAAAAAGAAAACATTTCAGCCAGTGACACACTCAATAGACTACTACCATTATAATTCAAACACAAATTTTCACTTGAGAAAATATTTTTAAGTTCTTGAGAAAAATACATGAAAAAATTGCTAGATTTTTGGTCTTCATGAAGTAAGTGTATTTCAGCTACAGGAAACAAACAGAACTGCTGTAAATAGATTTGTAGCAGTAGACCTTCCTTTGGTGAAAGGAAACCATATGGGGGCGGCGTTCTTCACAGGATGAGATGATGTCACACTGTTGAATTTTACAGAACAGTTACAACAGATTTGTAAGACAAGTGAAGTTGCAGATCATTCTTAGGGTCCATCAACATAATTTCTTACCTAATAAGAAGGCACTAGTTATCCTGATTCTCTAACCATCAGTGAAACAAAGCAGATTTGATGGGGAAAAAAAAGGATTATTTCTAAAATTACACCCCATACAGGCACTGCCTTGTAAACAAGCTGAGAATTCTACCCATAGGACTATTTAGGAGGTAGCTTTGCACAAAACAAAGAACAAATACTTGAAAACAACTGCATAAAGAATATTAATTATATGAGTATGAAGGCAGGGTAGATAAATATTGTTAAATGTAACATACTACTCACCTGCAATTGTATGTGCATACAGTCTACTGCCAAAAGTAAAAACATGCAATTCATAGAGCTTGGCAATTTTTTCTAGGAATTCCTTACAATGAGGACGCAAACGTGTGTGCAACATAGGTTCACCTCGACCTAACTGGAAATGAAATATTCCCTAGAAGAAAAATCATGTTGAATATTATCAAAATAGCAAACAAAAATGTCAGCATTCCAGAGCTACCCTCTTCCCTCACTTCAGGACCACTTATTTGGTCCTACTAGATCAAAGCAAGTTTTGGCCACAAGATTATGTGGATGAGTAAAATCCAAAGCATATTTTTGCTCTGTGCCATGCAGTCCAACAATAAGGCTTGCAAATGCAGGAAGCTGTACTGTTGAAAAATTTATGATGCAGGTGCCTTTCTTGCAAATCTTTACTTATGGGAAACCAATCTGAGAAACTTCTCAACGTGCTCATTTCAGAGAATTTCAGGATCTCACTACAATCAATACTTCACAGTGAACTTCTGATAGACTCATTTCAATATGCATTGAGCTCAGAGAAAGTATTTTCTTCATCCAAAAATGTCTGTCTATGGAAACAACATCAGAGAGCAAACCAGGAAGGAAGCTTACAGATAAAGATCCCAGTTCAAGACCTCACAATATTTTAAAACTTATTTTTCTTTAAACCATGAATTTATACTGATAGAGGCATAGCCTTTCAGAGAGGCAAGGTTTTTTAATCCCTAAGTTGAATATTCACAGTTCCCTTTCCTCTTAATTGCAATGTACATTTGTAGCTTGCTTTTTCCTAGCAATTGTGAACATATGCTGAGACTGCTGGACATGCAAGAATAGCAAGAGGAAAGAAAAGAACTAAGCAATCACAGTTTGCATGATATTGATGTTTGAGTTTGCATCCTCTTGTTCTTGACACTGTACACATTTCAACCTGTTTCTTGTTTTAGAGCTTCCAAATTAGAAATGGTACAAGCCAATAGCCCTTGTCAGTTCAATAGCAAGTGTTTCATGAAGAAATTAAACCACAACACACAACTTCTCCCCTCCTCACTTCCCAAAAAAAGATTAAAAAAAAATCCCTACACATACTCATGGAATGACAGACATAGGAACACACAGGATTGCTCAAAAAGGGACTTTGAACAGTAATTCACTGTATCTGCCTCAGACTTGGTAATCACATTACTGAGTACTCAGCTTGTGAGTATGCCACAGAGGAAGGAAAGCAGAGATTAAAAATAGCTACCTGAAATATCTCTCAAAATGATTAAAAAGGAAAAGTGCAGGAAAGCATGAATGGAAGAAAGAAAAACGTCCACTTAAATGTAGAGAAAAAGGAACATATTATAGAAAACTTGTTTCTCATTTTCTTCTTCAACTACAATTTTACCTAACCAGAGAATGTTCTGTTAAAGAACCATCATTTAAATATTGCCAGAAATATTCCTATTGTTATATTGGATTGAAAGGTAACCCCAAATACCTTATTGGACATTTGCTGGCAGTGCTGTTCTGTAGTATGGATTAATGTCTGGTCCAAATCTACCATCAGTACCAGTTTTCTATTTCGGTGTAGTCGCTGCTGATCTTCTCTTCCCAGCTGCTCAGCTTGCTGTAACAGAAATATTCACTGCTAAGCTTAGCTTCATAGAAATAAATTAGGTCTATCGCCTTTTGTATACTGCACACATCAGAAGCCCTTCTGCTACAAACTAACTGCACAAGAAATGATGCCTCAACATAACTGTTACAATGGCAGCTGTAGAACAATTTTTTTTTTTTTCAGAAAAAAAAATGCTTTCAAAGTCTACTCTCAGATCTTTGGACATTATTAACTCTTAAAATCCAAAAACGCAACACAAAACTTTCAAATGTAGCAAATAAGTAACCACTGATTTAATTTAAGGCCCAGTGTCCTGATAGGAAATAGCAGTAGCTTTGAACACAAAGGAAAATTCATCAGTAGGCGTGAGAACTTTTCACTGCTATGTCCAGCAATTTGCATTAAGTACAATGTCTGAAAACTCCACACTAAGTATAAAGCTGAAGCTGCTGGTGACCAAAATTATATCTGTGAACTTCAAATTACAGAATGTATGCCTTCAGACATAAATAGTTAAGATTATGCAGTGCCACACAGGCACTAACATTAAGACCTTATAATCCAGTAAATATTTACTCCTCCTGCACATATTTACAAACTTTCCAAGTACCATGTGAAGTTCTGGGTTCACCTGGTTGACTTGTGATAGCAAGTTGCAGTGTTACCCTCAAGAGAGCTGAACTTAAAAGTAAAGTTAGAGCACTACAAAGCAGCAAGGATCAAGTGCAAACTGCCTTCTGAAACACTCCTCTATGATGGGGACACTTCTAACTGCTTACATCTTCACAGTTCCCCTCACTGGTGTTCTTTGACAAATTACCAGAAAAAAAAAAAAATCAAGTAGTAAAATAGAAAAGTAAAAAGAAGCCAGGTTGATAAAGAAGATAAACAGAGTGTTCATCTTCAAAATAAACATGCTCCTTCCCCCTGCACAAACTGAGGGATAAACAAGCATATTTTGATAATTCAGATCAATGTTTGAACTATTAATGAATTCAGAATACTTGGAATACTTGAAAAATAATGAAATAATTTTACCATCCAGGTAAGTTGCAGCAAATTAGCTCCACTATATCTAGTGGGTCAATTTCAAGGTGAAAGTTAAGGCCAGGTTTCAGAGACATTGCAAGCTTTGAACAGATGTCAGCTAATGAAACTTTTCACTAACTGTTCACTCTTGGTGACAAAAATGTTCAACTATTAAGTTTACAGGCTGCTGTCAAATTGACATCTTTGCAGTATACAGCTCTAAAAAACACTAGTATAAACCGTGAGAAAAAAATCAATCTACACTAAGATCAACTTGTTCAATCCCAAATTCCTCTTCAAAGGGATGCCAAACTTCCTGTATCAAGTACATACAACATTTACAAAACTACTTTAATTAGGTTTCTCAACTGTGGAGCTACTGTGAAAGGTGTGAACAAGCATCATGGTACTTACCTCAGAGCTAACTTTCAGTTCTGGGACACTGTGAACCATTGATACAGTTGCTGTGGATAATGGTACGCTCTGTTTTCCATTCTTGCTTCGTATCCTAATCACATAGGGAAAAGAAACCTCAGATGAGAGAATAACAGTTTAGTGAAATGCTAAACAGACTAAAATCTGTAGCCTCAAACTAATCACCACCAAAAAATTATAAAAAGAGCTATTTTAACTAGCACACTCTTTCAAATTCTTGCTAATGCAAGCTACTAGACAAAATGGATTGAGATCAAAGAAGCTCACCAGAAAAACCTGTGCAAAAAGTTACTGTATTAAGTTATACTTCGATACAATTGTTTTGTAACACATGACACTAAGATGAAACACATCTATGTATTGATTTGCATCAAAAAACAAGCTATAAACTAGGGAAAAGTACCAAACGACTCACATTTAGAACTACTCAGCTTTTTTTTTTTTTTTTTGTTTTGGAATCACTCCGCATGCAATTATCTACTTGTTTTCCAAGCCAGAGTATGAAAAATATAGGCAAAGTTACTCTCTGCACACAGAGTGACTTACAGGTGACTGCTGCCTCAAAAATACCATTGAAAAAAAAAAGATGCGTGCATATACAGATATCAACGCACAATAGGTGTCACCCTTGTGTGCATACATATATGTAAGACGGAGTGTGGGTGACTGCACACATGAGTACAAAATTGCTTGAAAACTGAGCAAATTACCCTGTATAAGACCCCTTTCACTAGCTTACATCAAACAATTTATTGGAAATTCTGACATCTAATTGATGATGCAACAATATTAAAAAAACCTGCCATACAAATTTTGTCCTAGGTGACACATGCACATCTTTTAATTCTCTCATGTACCAGTCCCATCAAGGACAAGATTTGGTATCAGACCTACAACAAGAGTTAAACCAGATTTCACTTTGTGACAAGCAAACTGCCGAGGATCAACTGTACTGAGCTGAGTTGAGGCAAACACAACCACAGAGAGGTATCTTTCCCCATACAATAGTGTATGGCAGCATTGATGTCCAGGTACAAAAGTATTTATTTGGTCTGAAGTCTGTACATTTTAGCATCTTACATCCTTTGCTTCAGAGTCCAGAAAACTTAATCTTCAACCTTAAACGGCATTTTAAATGAGCCTTTAAAAATTATTAACTGTTTTCAGACCACTAGTTGTATGACTACTAAGAACACTGTACCTGCTTTCCTCCAAGCAAGAAAAGCATCAATGCTTTTGAATTGTCTTCTGATGTAGGCTCAGGAGTCATAACAGTATTTCAGATGCATAAGCCATTTTGTGTAAAATAAAGACACAGACATAAGACATAGTAAGAAGTATTAAGTGAATAAAACTTAATTTGCTGGATACCTTGAATTTGTCTGGATTTATCATATGAAACGTTAACAGTATAGCAACATTTAGATGTGACTGTATTCAAACCTCAAATCAAGTATTCATTCAGGACAGAAAAAGCCCTACTCATGATTATCCTAACTTTGCTAGGTTTGCCAAATAATACTTGTTTACAAAATATTAATATTAAACTTTAAATAAAAAATTACATCCGAACATTAACCAGACTACTTCTTGCATAGCACTCTCAATATTCAGTTCACTTGCACTGGTTTGTGGGTTCACAAAGTAATTCTTAACAATGAGCATGAGTTAAAATGAAACCAAAGTATTTCCAGCCAAACAAAATGAGTATGCAACATTAATTTATAAAATCCAGGCAATTATACAGCTTGTTTTGGAACAGCTGTTGAATTAGTAATTTGATATGCATAAGAAACATACTCTTTACCAAGCAATGAGACACAGCAAAGGAGAAAGATCACCCTTTCAAATCATCTTTTGAATTTGCTTTCTTTTTTTGCCTAAGGCTGAAATTCCTTTAGTTCCATGGCAGAATATTTCACAAAAAATTGAAAACAGTTAAGAAGCCTTAAATCGAAAGCACTAGAGACAAGCTAGCTCCCATTCAGACACAGACACATGAAGCAAGGTCATATGAATGAGACTGCTATTACCTCTCAGCTATTTGCACCTGCATAGATAAAGTGCTCAGGTTTACTAAGTGAGCCTCTGTTGACACACCATACAACTCTCAGTCTCTGGTGAATACATGGAAAACAGTGTGATGAGAATTTACCTCTCTACACATGCTCCTTATATTTTCTACCTGTTACCCTACATGACCTCAATGAAAAAAGAGCATGCACAGTTCTTAAATCCTAAATGAGTGAAGACCTCAGAGCAGCCTTCTCTTTACAACCTTTAACAACCTGAAGGACCTAAAAGAAACCTGGAGAGGAACTATTTACAAGGATGTGTAGAGACAGGACAAGGGGGAATGGCTTTAAACAAAAATGGGTACATTTCATTGGCTGTAAGAATAAAATCGTTCTCTCTGAGGGTGATGAGGCACAGGAACAGTTTGCCCAGAGAAGCTGCAGATGTCCCATCCCTGTTTAAGGCCAGACTGGATGGGACCCTGAACAACTTTGTTGACTGGAAGGTATCCCTCCTCATGGCAAGGGGGATGGAACTAGACCAGCCCAGGATATTTTATGATTCTATTAGATGAGAGAAGGAAGAGTTTGAAGTCCTAATCAGAAGCAAGGAGAAGTTGGAAAAAAAAGCTGACAATACATACTGAGTTAAATCTTGGCCACATTCTGCACACAAGCCTTTCATAACAACAGGATGGCTGCATCCTTCCAGTCTCACCAAGACAGTCCTGAAAAAGACACAGGCATTCCATTTACAGAAGGCAGATTACAGACATGTAGATTAGTAATGCACAGATTGAATCAATTCAAAGAATAAATTCTGGTTATGACTTGAGTGTCAGCCCCTTAAGATACATGCTTTTGCCACAACATGGTGAAAAAGACAATCATCTATATTTTCAAATTATTAATTTTCACAATTTTAGAAGCCATTGAATCATATACTAAGGTCAGTTTCTAACTACAGTTTAGCAAGGAAGTTCAATGAGAACAAGTATTGTTTGTCCAGAAACAGTTTACATTCACTTACATACAACTCCCCATGAATATCCTACTGAGCTACATGGTAATGAAAACCAAATGCAGAAACTTCAACATCACAGAACAATTCAGGTTCTTTTTAAAATCACTGGGTTCAGCCACTAACCTAAGACTGTCAAGTCCACCACTAAACCATGCCTCTAAGCACCACATATGCATGTTTTATATTCATCCAGGGATGGTGTCTTGACCCCTTCCCTGGGCAGTCCATTCCATTGCTTGACAACCCTTCCTGAGAAGAAATTTCTCCTCATACCCAGTATAAATTATCATCCCCAGAACAACTTGAGGTAATTTCCTTTCCTCCTATTGCTTGATACTTGGAAGAAGCAACTCCCATCTGGCTACAGCCTCCTTTCAGCCAGTTGCAGACAGTGATGAAGTCCTCCCTTGAACCTACTTTTCTCCAGACTAAACACCCCCAGCTCCCTCAGCTGCTCCTCATCAGACATGTCCTCTAGATTCCTTACCGGCTTCACTGCCCTTCTCTGAGCATTGCTCCAGGACTTCAATGTCCTTTTTGTACTGAGAACTCCAAAATTTAACCCACGATTTGAGTGTAGCCTCACCAGTGCCAAACACAGGGGCAGACTAGTTCTATACCAACTTAATCTTATCATTTTCATGGCAGACATATATTGCTTCAATCTTCTCATAAAAATATTTTAATTTCTGATCCTTAAGCCCCAACTCATCTCATCTTAAAATAAAGACAAAGGAACTGATATTTTATTCTATCTTTTAAACAATGGCTAAACCAAACCAGAAAATAGAGCTGGAAACAGAAGTGTGACATTCACTATTCCAAACTCTTCAGAAGACAAACTCTACTTTTCAGTTGAATAGTCTAACTAAAGTATTCCTCATCCAGTTATCAAAATTCCCGGTCTTGAAAATATCATTATTTATTTTCTCTCAAACACTTAAGAGTCACTATAAGAGACTTGTTTTCTTCATTACAGATAGAAAACTGATCTTTCAGACTTCCTATTTTTAAAAAATTCTAAGAAGTAGACAGCAGTAGTTCAGCTACTACAAAATTTCACCAACTCCATGATAATGAGATACAGCATCTCCCTAATATTTTTAAAAAATTAAAGGTCAAGGAGCTAAAAAAAAACCACAATCAAAAAGCAAAAAAAACCAACAAAATCTGAGCTCTTTCATAAACTGACTGTAGTGCTTTAAGTGTGGCTTCAAACCTGTACTGCAATAAGCAGACTGCAACACGAAGAAAACTGTTTTGCATGCCCAAATCTCTCATTCATATATCTGACTACTAAGCATTTGGGAATTCTAAGCAAAAATTCAGTTTCTAAATAGTACCTGCAACTGCTTACTTGCAGCGTGTCCCTTGTTCTTCGACAACCAGAAGAATGATGACTCTACTAACAAAACTGCATTCACGCCCACAGTGAGGATTATTTTCCTCTTTGAGAGCAAAAACTAGATTCAGGTCAGGTTTATTTCAAAAGAAGTTTTCCCAAGCCATTATACTATCAGTATTCCCATTTACAAAAGTGCAGATCTATGCCCTTCTCACTGGCAGCCATTATCTGCTTGGAAATTACACCGCCTCTTCCTGTGTAGGCATCTTAGATCCTTTTCTTAAAATATGGTATGTATTTCACAGAAAACAAATGACAAGTCTTGGCGTTTTAAAAGAACTGCACAAGACAAAGTATTTTAGTGGCCCTTCACTAGTGGCAATTCACTGCATGATTATTTCACAGATTTCACAGAATTTTGGTCTCCTCTCATCCCCCATGTTTGCATTATTTCCTTTGACTCTACTCTCCACTCCCTTTGACAATATCTCTTTCTGTCTTTACTTTGATTCACTGCTAAGCTCCTTTTTAGGCTACCAATGCATGCTAACGACCATGTCAGAATTTTTCATCCTCACCATGTGTTCAGTGTATGAATCACAAATTACAGACACACCGAAAAGGCCAAAACTGTGTCCCACGGTACAAGGTACAGAAACACGCTTAAGAGATTACAGTGCCTGAATTTATACCCCAAATGAATTGGTTTTCAATAGTTCAGAAGAAAAGTCTTTCAATGCCAGCTTAGAAGCCACAATATCGCTAGACATTCTCTACTTTGCAGTCAAGGTAACCTCACACTCCAGGTATGCAACAGGAAAAGCTGGCATTCTCCTGGGATGAGATGTGATTCAAAATTGGACATGCAAGAGCAATGATTTTTATAAGAAAATTAGTATTCTAAATTACTCATTGATACTGCTCCTAAACAGCACCTCTGTACCTTATCTCAAACTAAGCATGACCACTAAATAGCAGTTTTGCCCCTGCAAAATCTAAACATAACCAGAACTCCTAGCCACACTTACATGTGCTGGAGATAAAACAAAAAGTACATGATACAAAGTCCTCTGTCATATTGTTCTCTGTGATGCTTAACTCAAAGGACAGAGGAAGAACTCCAGAGCCCTGATAAACTTCTGAGCAACATACAACCAAAGGGTCAAGTTTCAATTACAACTGTCAGGATCTTAGGCAGACATCTCTCAGGGAAAAAGCCCAACACTACTTAGTGCTGCAGAAAGAAAGCCTGAACTCTGCTAAGGTCTAGGCATACTTAAATTTTAGCACATTTATTACTAAAAAGGAACAAACACAAACCTCAAGTAGAATGATTTTTTTTTTTTTAATTTCACATCTGGAAGCTCTCCTTTTACTCTTGAAGTGAGGGATTTTCAAAATGTAATGGCCAAGATCAAAGCAAATTATCAGACAAAAGTGAGCTGAATCAAACTGTGCATGTCTGGTTTTAAATGGCTGCATAAACCAAACACAGGTTCAGGTTTCTGCCTGTTCTCTTCTCGGGGTTTTAAGTGAAATCCATTTAGAAGAACAGAGCCTTTCCCTATTCCATTTCTACAAAGAAAAAACAGATTTCCCCTCCTACCCCCTTCAAATAAGAGGAACTAGGGCACACTTTACTGCTGGCAACATTAACAGCACCTTCATCTTCTTCAAGATCCACACAGTGATAAGCAGAGCTAAATGGCTACTTCAACAATAACATTCCAAGGAAACCACCTCAAAAGGTGCAAAATCTTGTTCTAGTTTTAAAAACTGTCCCAACTGTGCAGAAAAGCTAGGTGAAGCAACTGGGTAAAAACCACTGCACTGTGACAAGCAAACTTCTTTTTCTGAGTAACCATGGAGGTGGTAGATCATTCCAATACCCAGTCTGATAGCTAAATGACTGCAACAGAACCACAAACTACCCACACGGTTTCTTTAGTACAATGAAACTTGAGCTAGTAAATAAGGAAACCTACTCTGCGCCCTTACTCACATTCCTTCCAGATGTACTTGTAAACAACACAGAAATTAGATGTGCCATTAAGGTAAAATTTTACTTTTTGTGGCCATAATTATGAATAGGAACAGATATTTACCAACAGCCTCAGGATGCAGCTGATCATAAGCTCATCACTGTTCTCCCAGTACTTATACACAGCCTATTTCTAAACCAAGTCTTTTAATAATATCTGCTTTAAATAAGCAGCATGGTAAAGCAAAAAAAAAAAAAAAAAAAAACCAAAAAACAAAACCAAAAAAAACAACAACAAAAAAACAACAACCAAAAAAAAAAAAAAAAACCCAAAAAACCAAAAAAAAAACCCAAAAAAACAAGGGGGAAAGCTTTCATGAAATCCAACATGAATATTTTGCTTTTATTAAAAAAGGAAGTCAATGCCTGTGCTAATCCTAAGGCCTGGTCATTACTGTTGACTCCAAATGAAAGAACTTTGTATCAAGCATAACCATGGAACTGGTTCCTGGTAACTGAATTACATTGGAAAGCCAAAACAGAGTTCTATTTGTGCTACACTACAGTTGTAGCAACCAGTTTACTGGATCAAGGGAACCCACTGCAAACAAAAAACATTCCCCTAAACATTTTATTATTGCTTAAATTTTTTTTTTTTGTTGGTTGGTCTTTTTTTTCAGCATGATCTAACACTTCCAGCAGCAAGTGCAGGAGTTACAGAAGAATAGAAACAAGAACTTGAGAATTTTTTTTCCATAATAAGTTAGCTACCTGCACCAGGAAGGGCTGGCCAGCTGCAGCACTTGAGTACAATGGCTGTAAGATGTCTCCAGAGTTGTCTTCAGTAAAGCTCTGTATCTTAAGGATACTCAGCATAACACAGGAATAGAGAGGTTCCCTCTGTTACTCAGAACAAGTCTAACCTGACTGTACATTAACCATGGCCTTCTATTACAGCTTGGATTCACTTCCAGAGGCAACAACTCCAATGTAATGCTGCCAGAGAAAGGCAATGGCCTACTTTCTTTACTCCCCACCCTCATGTTTCCTCTGAAAGCCCACCCCCTCCTCTGGCACTACCAGAAAAGACGATTTCAGTACCCTGCAAGGTCGAACTCACCAGTCCTAACCGAGTTTTCTGCTGGTTTTAGAGTTAAGCAGCTGGTAAGACCAGTCCAGCAAGGGTGACCGATCAAAGATGCAAATGTTCCACAAACAGGGCTAAGACGGGGGTAAGACAGACAGAGTTTGAGCAACTCACATTTTCTCTCACCAGGCCACTTTGTTAGCATTTATCTTACCTATCTGTGAAGACTAGCTTGGACAACTCCAGGTCATGGAAACCTAAGTTTTATTTATTATCTTTAAGTCTGCTTCAAGGTACCATGCATTGGCATTGAAAATATAGTGCAAATTCACAAGATGAAGCTGCTGCCCTGCACTGACTTGTACCATGTGAGTGCTGGCAGCTGGCAGCCAGCTGGTGGGTTTCCTCAGGTCTGTTTGGTATAGAGAGACATCAAATACCACAAGAAGCACATAGACCAAGTTGTCACTGCAATCCCTTAAAACTGCTGCCCTCAATCTGATGCCATGTGCCCTTCCAATTTGCATCAGAAGATGTCTAAGTGTACCAACTCAGCAAAAGGAGATGCTGGAGTGCAAGTGAATAGAAGTCGCTGCCCTGGGTTGACAGAATGCTCAAGGGGGTGTTACTGGCAAACTCTCAAGGAGTAAAAATACCAAATGAACACATCTTCAGACCAATGATTATTAATACCAACCATTACTGAATCAACCAACTGATCTAGAACAAATATGAACACAAAATCCTTTAGTTGTCAGATGAAGTTAGAATCAACCTAAAGCCTGCTTCTATATTTTCATTTGTCAGATTTCTGAAACACTGATATCTCTGTTTGCTTACACAAGAACAGTATTTCATGGTGTGTCTGCAGCATTTAGAACCCCTACTAAGAGCCCTTATGATAAATTTATGTCAAACCACAGCCTTTGTTACATAGAACTCCAGTTTTGTAGCAAGGATATTTTCAAAGCCTGAATCACCTTACTCTCACCATGTAAGAGTATTTAACAACTGGATTTATATATTTAACTCTCATTAATATCTGTGAGGAAGCAGAGAGAGTCCTTGAATAATTTATTAAAAATACCAAGTATTCACAAAGACACATGGCCCTTGTTGCTACAGGCAACACATGGCCTACAGCCTCTTGAAGCTGTTGGAAGAAATGTCCACTACAGCAGCCACTTGACTTACACTCAAGGACAGCAAACACACAGAGCTGCATTTCAAATATGTATGAACCCCAAATGCCTCACCCAAACAAGTCAGGCCTTTTGATAAAATCCCCCAAAACCTAAAGAAAACCCCCATACCCTAGTCTAGACAACTAGGTAACAATTGTTGTGAGCAGTAGCTCACAGAAAGCACAGTTCACACTTGAAGGCATCATCTCAGTTCTCCAAAGCTAATGGAGAAATTACTGGTCTTGAGATTATTTTTCCTCTGTTAAATACAGACTATTCACAACTAGGAGTTAACGTGTTGTGAACTTTCTTCTTCTACTTTGCAGGCAAAATACCTATTCAGGTTGAGACTAAGGTCATAAATGCCAAGAGAAACACAGGCCTGGAGTTTCTGGGTTTTATTTATAATCCAAAAAACATCTTAAGCTTGAAGTAAGTCTACTTCCATGATTTGCAAGGCTTTAAGTATTTCCATTTACTTCTGGAGAAGAGTTTGCATTACAAGCAAGGAGATAACTCTGTTTCACCTTCTATGCAGACATCTGTGAACAGCTTCTTGCATGTTTCAAAAAGCCACTTCTACAAGTTAACAATGTATAATAAAAAGGTACCAAAAAACCCAAACAAATGGGCTTGCAGTGCCCTTTACATAAGATCTAGTAAATCTTTCAAACATTATTTACCATGTGTTTTTTATTTAGAACATTTTAAACCAGAAGAATTATTACTTAGGAGAATTCAAGACTATTTTTTTTTTTGAAGGGAGAAGGTAAAAACAGTTCTCAGTGCTTTTACATAGAACCCCTTTAAGACACAGAATGAATTCAGAAGTGGAAAAAGATGCAAGCCTGTACCTCTGTAACTTGTATCTGTAGCAATAAGTACTTCTAGTAATCACAGAAGAAAACAGGCTGTCATAGCTCAGTAATTAATTTAAGCAATAAACAGTTCTGCAGCCCACTCCCCCATTGTTGTTGTCAACTGCTGATATTACCTTTATGAATTTGCTTTTCTATTGCCACTTCTCTCTGACTGCAGTGTTAGTCATGCAGCAGTTCTCAAATACCTGCTGCAAAACTCCACCTGGGAGTTGAGGAACATCCATCCGACAGCAGGATCAATCCAAATCTATGCGATGAACCCTAGCAATCTAAGTGGCACTTATTCAAAAATTTGAAGTGACTGAGTAGTGACTGAGTATAGCCTGTAGTGACTGTATTGGCAGAACAATAATTAACCTAAACCTGCAGTTTTCTCAAACCACACATGGCATTACACATCAGTTACTCAAGAATAGTACTCGCAGATGAACTGCTGCAAATCCAGACAATAGTCTTGGACTAATTCCACTGCTGAATAATTTTTGTTTTTTTCAGGCATACCCCTCTCTCTCAGATAAAGGCACGTAATTTCCCCTTATCTCTGACTAACTTACCACTGCATTCCCCCTACACCTAGTCAAGATCACATGTAATTACCAGAACAAATCTGGTTTGCCTCCTGCACCTGTAGGTTCACATCTAGAGAAACAGCAACAGATGAACACCAAAACAGCCTGGACACCAAAGCAGAGAAAGGTGACTGAGCATTTCAAACACAAACACACAGAGCTGACATCAAAGCTATAAAACATGGGGCTTTACTTCTTTCTGTGCAAAGAAATCTGGGAGGATCCTGTCATCTCTCCCCCTCTGCACTGGAAAGCTGCATCTATTAACAGAATATTACACTTTCTCCAAACATTTGATCACTTTTCCCACTGAAACCACACACTTACGCAATTGCAGTCCCTTTGTTACTTCCAAACAACAAATAAAACAGGAAGAGGCTTACTGCAGGATGCACAATCCTCAAGTCTAACAGCTTCCTCCTGTCCTCTCCCTTTATAGATACTGTGGCAAACTGATCTGGACACTACATCCTGTGTGCTCTCCTCTGGGACTTGCTGTTAAACCAAATGAACACAGTTACATAGGAAAAATTAACAACTCTTAACACCCTTAAGAGCAATTATGAACCAAACTGTCCTAAGTTACACCACAGTGCTCAAACGAGGAGCAGTAGCTCCACATTTGACAACAACCATATGACAGCAACAGCATCATGTGAACCCAGAAACCCAACACACTCTGAAAGCAGAGAACAATAGCTTAGAAAGCAGCTCAGTTTTAAGTGTGATAAATAGCTGTAAAGTTGATGAAGCTCTCTTCTTGAGCAATGCTTTCCTTGGCTAGGGCCACCTGCCCCCCCTTGGCCCTTCTGTGAATGAGAATCCACAGCATTCACTCCACTAAGCTTGGACCAAGACCTTTTCGACCGCTGTGAAGCCTTAGATGCCATTTTTAAACTAGAAAACACTAGAAAGCAAATAAATAGGCATTATTCAGTTCTACTGTATCAAAATCACTGCCTTATGCTACACTGTTTCTTAGAACAGTTGTAGAAAAGCCATTTCAGAGGTTTTTTTTTTCAGATATTAGTGCAATAGTCACATGGCACTATCCCAACTCTTGTCTTAAAAAAGGAAGCATTTCCTTTAACACAGCAACACTGTGTTATAGGAAACCAGGGGAGCCTTTCCATCTTCTAAAGCCTTTTTAAGACCAGCAGTCTCTTCTGCTGGTGACAGTTCTACCCTTCCCCCGTTTCCAATTCTGTAGGTCTAACTTCAGCATAACCAAACCTAGACAAAATGTATAATCAAGATCCTTAAACTGTAACCTGTAATGCATTACCTGATCTCCAGGAAGTAATTTCAGGCTCCCCTATTTGCTTTAAAAGGCAACTACTGCCAATTCAGCTATCCATATATAGCAGAAGACCTTAACCTTTGATTTTTTAACTACACAAAATAGACACCTATAAGAATATTTTATAAGTGACAACTTACAATGAATTGTCTATTTTCCAAAAGAGGTCCCAAAAATTCAAAGTTGGTAGCTCTTTACTGAACCTTGAGGCTAGTATGTCCCATCTGCAAGTATTTTTATATACTCTTGTTGATGTTTAAGAATTTGCAATACCATCACCCCATATTCACTTTTATTTAGCAAGTTCAAATGTCTCATTAGCCATTTACCTAAGGGGAGTCTTCAACTAGATAAATCTGACCTTGAAAATCCAAACAGCTGTGATCCCTGCTAGGGCTAGCCCTTAAGTTAACACCAAACACACAGTCATCAAATCAGAAAGGTCCAAATAAGCATGCAAGTTGTACTACTGAGGTTGCTCAAGAGAAAAAAAACTCTTTGGGTCAAGACAAACTTTCAGGACAATTCAAAGCTAAAGTCTTGTCGCCCTCTTCCTTCCTCAAACTTTTCCAACCCTTCCTAGGACAAACATCTATGTATTGTGCAACATAAAAATTAATGGTCTCATTGCAGTTCTCCCATAAGAATTTTTGTCCGTACCTTTTCTCTTTAGAAGAGGAAAAACTACAGAAAAACACGTTGCACTTGCTGAGAAGAAACAACATGCACACTTGTCTTTGAAAAAGACCAGTTTTCTAAACAACTCTAGTATTAAAGTAAAGCTTAAAAATATCCTAGAGAAATGAGACAGCAATAACTAAGAAAGAAAATCCATTACTGTTGGGGTAAAACTACAATCTATTTCCAGCACAAACATCTACAAACCAATGTTTTTTAAAAACTGCTATAACCAGCTTGTAATTCTACAACAGGATGGATAAAACAGTACCATGAGCTATCTCATTCTGTCTGCTGGCCCATAGATTCACACACAGCAAAAAGTCCTTGAGCACAAGTAAGATGAGCAACTCATAGTACAAACTAAGAGAGCAGAAAATTCCCTGGTTTGTGAGAAACCTTGTAAGGATAAGAATGTTACTAAAGACTATCACACAAAATGCTGAGTGGAACATACACAACCTCAAAAATGTTATTCCCCAGTGTTGACATGTCATTTATTCCCTTGATGAGTCTACTAGCATTTACACAATCACTTTCATCTGACCTATCTATGGGCTACTGCTGAAAGGATAAATTACTCCCCCTTTCCCTACACCACACTCCTGTTGAAGCAACTGAACAAAATAAGGGAATTGATTACTATGGCTTCATTTTATAAGAGACTGGGCAGGAAGGATGAGAAACAAGCCATCTTTGACTATATGATTTCCAACACTCTACTCAATGCAAGCTGAAGGCACTCAAGTTTGAGCATCACTTCCAACCAACTCTCATATTAGCATGAAGCAACCAGGAAACCATGGTCTAAGAAAGCCACACTGAGAAAAACTGCATACACAAGGCTGCTACAACCACACTACTGGTAAATTCCAAGCCTGATGCCTGTTTCCAGCCAAACCTGACTGAGCAGCTTGATCCTCTTAGATAAAGAAGCTCCTACAAGTTTTGTGAAATCATGGCCATGTAAAGAAAAGGAACTTCGTCCTCTACCATTCAGTAAAATGAACAATCTTATGAGCTTCCAACTTGTTAGGTGCCTAGGAATAGGTGAAAGAGAAGGCAATGAAAGACAAAAGCCCTCATTTAGAACTTGCATCTTTTTCACTATCCAGCTCAACCAAACACCAGAGAGATAGCCTTCTTTTAATGTTTCTTGGTATCACAGTATATGGCAGAAAGGAGTGGGGGAAAATTTAAAAAAAAAGAGACGCAAGTCAGAAAGATACATACTGAAACTTACTATAAAAATAATGGGATGAATTCAGGCATAAAAAGGAATTAGACAAGCGATACAGTAAGTTAGGATTGTTAAGTATTATTCAACAATCCTCAATGTTTGGCACTGAAGGTTTTTTTTTAGTCATAACTTGATTAAATATTTGCCAAGATATTATGAAAACATTTGTGTCTAACAAACAGCAAGGTGCTTTTTCCTGTAGTTTGTTAAAAGCGTCACCACTTTAAAATAAACTGCAATTTATTAGCTTTTTTTTCCCCTTGGAAGACTGTAAGATACATGGTACTGGGACCTTGGCCTCAACTGGACAATAAACTAGGCCTTGAGCCTATGTGACATTCAATAACCAAAAGAAAGTATTATTTTAAAAATATATAATCAAGTTTCTGGCACAAAAAAATACCAAGCAATGCCACAAAAATCTACAGTTTTAGAGAACAAACCCCCACCTCTTTCCTGCTATCTTCTCCAAAACCAAAAAATGACAAGTTTTGCTTCACTAGGATCCAGACAGTTTAAAGAAGATTTTTATTACAACACAAATATACTCTGTAGAATAATGTGATTTTTCACTATTAAAATTATGTGGTAAGACACAAAGATACCCAGGTTAAATATATAGGTAATAAATATTTCAGAAGGCTCTTCTAATGTGAACCAAACAAGACCCTTGCAATAGTCTGTCCCATCAGTAGGGCAATCATTTTATATTAGAAATACTTATGTAAATATTTGCATAAAGCATTAATACTGACCCAACCCAGAATCCTGCCATACCTGTAGCAGCTTCAGAATGATTAACCCTGATGGGTAACTGGCACTAATAATACACAGAGCAGTACAGGATTTTTGACATTTTATTTGTTGCTCCTGCTACCCGTCAAAATTACGCTTCATTAACATCAAAGGCCTTTCTGTACTCCTTGTCATTTACAGTCCTAAAAGGTTAGACACCTTTTCTCTCAAGTTTCAGTCTGACATATGGTGCAAGCCTACCACTGCAAGAATAAGCAAAAGCTACCTACTGCCTGCATGCCTTGGGCTCTTCCCTGAGGAAAGTTTGCACCCCTGTCAATACTAAAAAGTGAGTAATAACACTACAAAAAATTAAGTGCCATAAATGTGCAGAATAACTTTCACGCAGCAAAAGGTTTCATCTCACACTTGAAATAAAAGAAAAATAATCAAAAATTATAAATACCTTCTTAATTGGGAGAGACTTTTGCTAAACAATGTCTTTATTTACAGAAATATTATGACCTAACTGACAAAGAAGAAAACTCAGCCACTTATATAGTTTATCTTCAAATAAAAAGGTTTGATCAACTTATGTTCTCATTTTCTAATGAAAAGGAAAAATATTTTGAATAGAAACAGTACTTCTACAGTGTTTCAGGGTTTGAAAAATACTTGCAAGTATCTTAGAGATAGATAGAATTCTATCTATCTCTAAGTACTAAATCAACCAAGTTCATTTTTCTAAAGGCAGCATGGCACCTACCATTCTGAATAGTTTGGATTACAAAAAGGGCATATTCTGCAGATGATTAATAACTTTCAGCTATGTTACTTACTTTAATCACACCGGTGTTTTAATAATGCAAAATATTAACACATATTGAAATATTGTTAGTGAAACGTTACTATTTCAATTCCACAAAATGGGAAGCCACAGGCAAGAGATGAAATGTTCGCCAAAAAAAACTTTTAAGTGACCAAAGAAATGCAGTTATGTCTTCAATTACTGACCAGTTCTACTACCCTTAGGGTCATGCTTATTCTGCCTCTTCACTTGAACTTCTCCCTTGTACTCACCCAGTAAATACCACAGCAACAAGCAACAGAGGAACCTGACTGAAAAGTCAGAATTCCAGAAGCGTAATGCCTAGCAATGGTCAATATCAAATAGTCTTTCAGTTGTGTAAGATATATATATTCCAGAAGCCAAGAACAACGGTAATAAAGAATACCATTTCTTTTCTAATTGTCTCAAAGTAAGGACTTGCTAATTATAATCAAGTGACTCATGACAAGACAAATCCAGTAAGAACAATGTATAAAAATTGGTGCATTCCAGTCCATGAAGTTAACATTGAGCAAAGCTAAAACTAAAATGCTGCTAAATCAGCAGCAGACTCAGACTACTTTAAATTGATTATATTTCTCACTTTGAATATTTCTAGTTTGGTTTTCCTTCCAAGTGCTTAGCTAACACAATGAAAAACCTAGATAAAATTATCTCCCCTTTTATTCAGTGCTAGCAACATGAATTTCATCATGCATATGGCAGTTTAAAATTTCAGCCTGTACTTTAAAGACCTTTTTTAGTCTGACTTAGCATTGACAGTACCTTTGGTCTACATCAGTATTAAAGATTGCCCATGCTGCACCAGATGCAAGAGCAGAATGCTGATGCAGCACAAAAGGAAAGCCACCATCTTATCTCAGAAAGATGTATCTCTATAGCAAGAAACACACAGCTTGCACCTCCTTAGTAGCGCATTATATGACTGACTGATATAAAAATGCATCAGACTGGTTTTTTCTTGAACCTTTCAGAGCACCCTCATACACATATGTTTTGCATATACTAGTGAATTTCAATCAAGAAAGTTTAGGCCTAGCTGCTCCCACCTAAAAATCAAGAAAACTGCAATCAAAGTAAATAGCTTGCTGTCATAAAACAGAGGAAGTAGATTGTTTAACTGGTTTCCTGCTGAGAAAGAATAAATCTGCTTAAAGTACAGGGTAGCAGGCTATTCGCCCAACTTAACCTAGAAATCTGAGCGCCCCCTATCTATCAGGCATTAAGAATTTAAAAGTCAACAAACATTCAGCTTTATCAAGACAAACTCATACTAAACTATAGGGAAAAAAAGTATTTTTTAGTCCCTTGCTCTTCTAAAAGATAAAAATCTTGACTGTATTTGTGAAGTCTTATGCATTAAAATATCGACAGTATTAAAAACATTTAGACTGCCAATATTACGCATAAGGTACTTAATAATTTTAAAATGCCTCGCTGCACTGTTGTTTCCCATTAAAATCCCTTCTATGGAGCACAGAATGATCTGTTTACTCCCCGAGTTTTGCACCAACCTAACCGCCAAGCTAAGATAAGTATATTAGGAGAAGAGGCAGTAGGCAGAAACTGATGCACAGGAAGTTCCACCTGAACACGGGGAACAACTTTTTTATTGTGCTGGTGACTGTACACTAGAAGAGGTTCCCCAGACTGTGGAGCCTCCCTCACTGTAGCTATCCCAGAACCAGCTGAATGTAATCCCGTTCAACATGCCGCAGGGCAACCCTGCGTGAGCAGCGAGGTCGGACCACTGTGGTCCCTTTCAACCTAACTCATTCTGTGATTTTGTGATTTCCAAGTAGTGTTTCCAGTAAGCGCAGTGCTTAGAGAACCCCGACACAGCAGGAGGGACGCAGCGCTCTCTGAGACACAGCTCACTCACACCGAAGGGCTCAGCTCTGAAACACCACGGGTAGTGGACCACGATCCCTCGGCACCTCCCTGGTCGCTTCCTCCTCCTTCTCCTCGCACGGCAGCTTCCCTGCACATAGCCCCGGAGGAAGGGCCTTCGTGAGCAGAGTCTGGCCCGGCCCCCTCGGAAGAAGCGCGAAATCCACCTCCCGCCAAGGCCGCCCTCGCCGCCCCCGGCCCACACTCACCCAGGCGCAATGACCTGGCCGGGCCGCGCGCAGAGCTCGCGCACCACTCCGGGCCGCTCCGCGCGCAGCCTGCGCTCGGGGCCGCCGCGCTGCGGGCGGGCGGAGGCGCCGCTGGCGGCGAGCGGCAGCGGGGCGGCGGCGGGGCGCTGGGCGGGCGGCAGCGGGGCGCAGAGCGCCAGCACCGACCCGATCTGCACCGCCGCCCCCACCGACACCTTCCACTCCAGCAGACGCAGCGGCCGCGGGCCGGGAGTGCGGATCTCCGCCACCGACGCCGGGCCTTCCGCGCCGACTCCGCCGCCCCGCTCCGGCCGCTCCTCCATCGCCCTGGCCGAGGGCGGGTCGGAGGTGCCCGGCAGTGCGGCCAGACGTGGCGCTGGCGCTGGCGCCGCCGCCGGGGGGAGGCGGGGGGGGTACGGGGCGCCCCGATAGTCACCGGTGGTGCCGACGGTGGCGGGTTCACGGTGGCTCCGCGCAGGCGCCGTGCCTCGCGTCCGGCCGCGCTTAAAGGCACAGGCGCGAGCGGCCCAGCCCGCGGGGCGGCGCGGGGAGAAACTACAGCTCCCGGCAGCCCCCGCGACCCCGCCCGCCGGCCCTGAGTGGCGTCACGGAATCGGAATTGGAGAATATCCCGAGTTCGGACCCGCGGGGATCGTCAAGTCCGACTTGTGGCGCACAGAACACCCCTAGAATTACATCATGTGCTTGAGAGCGTTGTCCGAGTCTTTCTTGAACTCTGTCAGGCTTGGTGCTGTGACCACTTTCTTGGGGATCCTGTACCAGTGGTCAGCCGTCCTCTGATGAACTTTTTATTTTCCTGTTATCCAACTCCCTTGGTTTAGACCCAGCCAGCAGCCACACTCTACACAACCACTTTCTCACTGCCCTACCAGAGGAACTGGGGAGAGACTTGGAAGGTTAAAAGCTGGAAAACTCGTGGGTTAAAATAAAGACAGTTTAATAGGAAAACCAAAAGCCATGTGCACAAACAAAGCAAAACAAGGAATTGATTCACTGCTTCCCATGGGCAGGTAGGTGTTCAGCCATCCCCAGGAGAGCAGGGCCTCATCACATGTAACAGGTTGGGAATACAAACACCGTCACTCCATCCTTCCTCCTTCCTCCCTCCACTTTATTTACAGACCATGATGTCATGTGGTCTGGAATATCCCTCTGGTCAGTTGGAGTCACCTGTCCTGGCTGTGTCTCCTCCCAACCTCCCAAGCACCCCCACATTCATTGCCAGCATGGCAGTATGGAAGGCAGAAAAGGCCTTGGCTCTGTGCAAGTCCTGCTCAGCAATTAAAAAAAAAAAAAAATCTCTATCAGCCCCGTGCTCAGCACAAATCTAAAACACAGTCCCATTCCAGCCACTGTGAATAAAGGTAACTCTACCCTGGCAAAATCCAGGGCACCAATCTAAACCTCCGCTGACACAGTTTCAGGCCAGTTCCTTGGGTCCTGTCACTGGTCACCACAGAGAAGAGATCAGTGCCTGCCCCTCGTCTTTGTGTTGTGAGGAAGCTGTGGACTGAGTCCCCACTCAGTCTCCTCCAGGCTGAACAGACTAAGTGACCTTAGCTGCTCTTCATACAGCTTCCCCTCAAGACCCTTCACCATCCTTGTGGACCTCCTTTGGACACTCTCTAAGAGCTGTATATATTGTTTATTTTGTGGTGCCCAAAACTGCACACAGGTGAGGCTGCACCTTTGCAGAGCACATTTGGACAGTCATCTCACTCTGCTCTGTGCTGATGCTGCCCAAGGCCTGCAACCTGATGAGCCTGTGGAAGCTCTGCAGCACTCTCCAGGTCTCCCCTGGGTCAGAGGGCAGGTGGAAAAGGAGAGCATCCTTGCCTGGCAGAGCAACCACCTCTCTGTGGCACTGGCTCCACACTGCAGTACACTGGCAGGGCAGGGAGGAGGAATAGGGATGTCTGACAGAGAGGAATTTGGATGTGGACATATCCATGGAGGAGCTTGGACATGGACATGGCCCTGCAAAGGCACAGCCTAACAGGGTCACTCATGCTATCCTCCACAGGCCAGCAGGGCTGACTAGAGCTGAGGTCAGAGATGTCCCCAAAGGCATGTGTTCCCCACCAAAAGGTGCCATGGACATGCTTCCCACCCATGGCAGCCACATGGCAGGGTACTTTTATCTCTTCAGCCACATGCCAAGGATGGAGGCCTTGTGCCATGTGCCAAGATTTGTGCAGCCTGCTATGGAGCAATGAGATGCTTCCATGAGAATGCTCGACTACCTCAGCATCTCTAGCGCTTATGTAGCAAGTGCACCAAATCTTTTTACCTTGTTGGTGTTTCCTGAATTAACTTGACCTAAGAGCTCAGAGCAGCAGATACCAGGGGCTTCCACAAGAAGTCTTTTCCAGAGGGTGACTGGCTTGCTAGCAGATAGGATTTTGGTAGGGATGTTGAGGAATACATTTAGTGCCCATAGCTCAATATGCAGGTGCAGTATGAGCTGCAGGTATGAGCCTGAGCCCAAGGTGAAAGGCCATTACCTGACAACCCTTTGCATAACAAAGGGCCTGAAGACCTGTAGCCCACCCAGGGACCTGGGCAACCTAGAGACACAGGAGGAGCTGGTGACTCTAGACTTTTCCATACTTGAACTTAGAGGGTATAAAAACCCAGGGTTTCCTTTGTTTCTCCTTAACAGCACCCACCTTGAGCTGTTATTTTGCTATTGCACCATGATTAAATTATTTTAAGGATCAGGATGCCTGAGATTCTGCTAAGGGAAACGTGGGATTGAGCCCATAAGGAAACCTGGTCTGACTGGGAGTATGGGAGATGTATCTGCCAAAGGGGCCTTGGTCCCAGATTAGGTGATGCCAGAGTGGCTCCTGGATGGATGGACAGGGAAGTTTCCTTAACAGGGAAAAGCCTGTTAGCATACAGTCTATAGGCAGTCTCTAAACAGTACGTACTCCTGAGTTTTTCCCTCTTAACATTAGTTAAAAGAGACCTTAAAACAAGACCAGTGTGGACTGGTTGGGAACTGGACCTGCAAGACATTGCTATGAACATCATTGAGCTTGGGTTGTGAGGCAGCCACCATCACCAACAACCAGAGACTGGGAAATTTTGGAGTGAAAGTTGCTGTGCTTTTTTTATCAGCTCCTTGTACACAGACATAATGACGTATTGTGTATTATTCTTAATGTTCTTTTCATGCTGCCCTGCGTATGTGGTAAAGCTACTTCATAAAAGGTGAGTACTTTTTGCATAGTATTCCATCTCTCTACTACTTGTGTTGCTTTATTTGCTCTTTCATAATCTGAAATAAATAAAATCTGAAAATCTGAAATGAAAATAAAAATAACCAGCACTGAAGCAATATGCCCATGTCCTGTTGCACATGAAAACTGGACTTTGAACCCCCATGTGTGCTCTGATGACACCACCTTCAAACTCTACCAAGAAGTGCTGACTTGCAGCATTTCTCCTCAACTCTCATCTCAGAGTTTTTAGCTCACACCCAACCTTCTTTCTTTTGTAGAGTGGATTGATATTATTTTGCTCAGGGACAGCAGGCTGATGACTGCCTCGAGAGTGCAAAGGAAAAAAGATAGTCTCAAGGAGCAGGAGAATTCATCAGGAATTTCACTATTAAAACTTTTTAGACTTCTAAATTTTGCAAAATCCAGTTCCATCAAGACTGGTAGTCATAATAGTCAAGGAAAGGCTGAAATAATAGTTGAGGTGGGAATGGACCTTTGGAGATCATCTAGTCCTAGCTCCCCATGTCAAAGCAGGGACAACTAGCAGGTTGCTCAGGGTCACGTCCAATTGGGCTTTGACTGTCTCCAAGGATGGAGGCTCTAGAGCCTCTCTGAGCAACCTGTGCAAGTGTACAACCAACCTTACAGTGAAAAAAGCTTTTTCTTGTATTGAAGTGGAATATTGTGTGCTTCTGTTCATGCCAATTGCCTCCTGTCCTTTTACAGGGCACCACTGACAAGAGTCTGTCTTCTTTATCAACCCTCCCCCATCTCTATCAAATGTTTATACAGATTGGTAAAATCCCTCTGGAGCATTCTGTTCTCCAAGCTGAAACATCCCAGCTCTCTCAGCCTCTTCTCACGTGACAGATGCTCCAAGCATTTTAATAGTGTTTGCTCCCTTTGCTCCTGTTGTTCCAGTATGTCCATGCCTCTTTTACACTGGACCCAGCACATCCAATGTGGTGTCACCAGTGCTGAGTGTAGGGGAAGGATCACCTCCCTTAAACCTATTGGCAGTGCTCTTTCTAGTGCAGCATGGAATGCTGTTGTCTTCTTTGCTGTAAAGTTTACATTTGCTGATTCAAGGGGAGCTTGGTGTTCATCAGGGTCCTCAGGGCCTTCACTGCAGAGCTGCTTTCCAGACACTTGGCGTCCAGCCTGTCCAGGTGCCTAGGGTTGTTCCTCCCCACAGGTAGGACATGGCATTTCCTTTTCTTGAACTTCATGAGGTTCCTCTCTGTCCATTTCTCCAGGGAGTCAAAGTCACTCTGGATGGCAGCACAGCCATTTAGCCTGTCACCCACTTTTCCCAGCTTGGTATGACCTGCAGACTTGCCGAATGTGCATTCTGCACCATGGTCAAGGTCATTAATGAAGATGTTAATATTGTTCCTAGTATTGTCCTCTGGGCAAAGCAGCAGTGAGTGGGAAAGTAGTGACAGGACACTCCTAGCACAGCATGAAGCACCAGGGGCAAGCTTCATATTCATATTTATAGTCATCTTTGGTTTTTGGTTTCTTTTTCCATTTCTGCCCTAGGGAATAACCTCTTTAAGAAAATCAGGAAAGACTGTCAATTTTATCCAGATTCCCTGAGTGTAATCTTGCCTTGTGTTTGAAGATTAGCTCAGGTAAACAAATTTTGTTGGTACTGAATGTCCCATTATTGTATGTGGAGAAGATAGTCTTGGCAACAGAGCAGAACCATGGCACAAAAATGATCTGACTTTGTTTGCCCTACACATATCTCAAACTGATGGTTACTCTGTTTCCCTTTTGCCTGCTAATTCCCCTCACTCAAAGACACGCATTTAAGGTCATGCAGCTTTAACACCTGCTGTTTTCTTGAAAGCTGGCCTACCACACAGCTTTTATATGTTTCAATTTCGTATCTGTCTTACCAGATCTCCTTGGAGGGGTAAGGATAGATAATATTTGATCCCTCACTGGTGGCTTTGATGGAGTGACTGAATTCTGACACTTTGAGTGAGGGACGAAGTGAGAAGAGCTCACCTCCCCTTACCAATCTCTGGAACAAACTAAAGGTGTGCTGCAGCTTCTGCAGTACTGCTGACCTCAGGAAGTCTCTGCAGCCCCTCCTTCCACAATATTTTGTAACTATTTTGTGATTTTCTCTGCATCTGTAATTCTGTAGATGAGCAGCTCAGATGGGAGAATAACAACAGAAATCTGCATAATAATTATTATTGTTTCTTGGTATTTTGATTGACCTGAGACAAAAGTTTATAAAATAATTGCACCAATCAATCCTAGGTAGGTGCAAGGGAAAATCCCTGAGATGGCATGTGATGAGAGCATTAGGGGAAGAATCTGTAATTCTATTAACTAGTAGAATCCTAAGGAGCACACTGTGTTAGGATGCTTGACTTCATGTCTGGATATACCAGATGGCTTCCATCAAGAGGCAGATGTTTTTCCCAGTCTTACCCTCAAAAAGAACATCAGAATTTAACCACGCCTTTGTATTTGAATACATAGCATGAACAAAAGCATATGGTGTAGATATCAGCTTCACAGAACTGTTGGGTGAAAGCACGGGGGTGGTAGATACAGTCTTGTGGCAAAGCACTTCTTGAAAATAATCGATTTTTAAAAATACATACATTGTAAAAATACAGCTGACTTCCAAGAAGATAAACAAGATAATCTGCAGTGTAGTTACTTAAGGTTGAAACATGCTTAGCTAAGATTTCTTTTAGAATAAAAGACACGCTACCCTGCTTTATGTGTTGTAGCTGTAATGAAAATTCAAAATTTATATTATATATAATATTATATAATGCCTCTTAAAGATGACTTGGCTGAGTGTTTTCCTATTCAGACTGATGACTGATGCTGTAAGCCTGTCACAACATACTTAGTCCTCACTAATACCTGTTCCATAGTAATTCTTGGGAGGGTGTGGAGTACAAGGTGGTCAACCTCCCAAAATCTCCAAGTGGCTTACAGAGATCTGCAAATGGGGGAGAGCCACGTGGCTCTCACTCCATACTTCACTGCTCTCGGGAGAGCTGTGGGGTGGTTTGCATACAGCGCTTAACAGCAGCTCACCAGTGGCCCATGGACCCTTCTCCAGCCTGAAGCCCAGGCATGCAGCTGCAGCGCAGGGTGTCTAGGCAAAGTCACTCTTGGCATTCCCTGTGGCTGGGGATGGACCGGCTGCCCTTGTGCTAGACAGCCCCACTGCCAATTATATGATGTAATGAGAGATATAATGAGAGCTGTTGCTGAACTACTCAGAAGTGATGCAAAAGTTGTTCAGGAGTTACAGATTGGCCAGTCCCTGTGACAGGGAGTTTATAGCTGTTATATATAAATTCCTCAGTACAAGAAGTCTGCAAGGTGATATCACTTTTAAATATTATGAAAAATATAGAGGCATACAAAAGGTCTCACAGCTCTTCTGTGCTTAGACACCTTATTGTATCCACTGTGATAACCAGTGACAGATTCCACTTGGAGAAGCTAAATAACCTCATCCTGTATTTTGAGCAATTCCAGTAGGAAGGGAAGCTTTACCTTCCTCAAAAACTGTCAGGGCTTATTATCAGAAACTCAGGCAGCTTGTGCTGTATGTGAGCACCCCATGTGAAAGAGGTTTGGGTAGTTTCCATTGTGGCAATCCTTTCCTTACTCTAGATTCTTGAATTCTTAGCCAAGAACCTTCTGCCAGGGTTTCCCCTGGCTTTTACAGAAGCAACCCAGGGAATGACTTTTAACACACAGAATACAATAAAATGCAAATCTGCAGCTTGACCCCACTCCCACTGAACTATCAGAAATGTTGTCAATTGCCTTCAAAAGGAGATAATGCAAATTCTTAGCATTGCAATAATCAATTAGCAGGCAGTTTAAATTGCACTATCACCAGCTTTTCCATCAGCTGTCTCTTAGTGTCTGAAAATGTGATCTTCATACTCTGTTAACAGGGGATATTTTTTTTTCCAGAAAATATCTTTGGCAAAGCTCTGTGCTCCTCAGTGGAAATATAGCAGAGACTAATTTAGCTTCTCAATTTTTGTTTTTCTTGGGCAACCTGAAAGAAAAAGATGTAAAAAATGAACCATTTGTGAATGTTAGCATTTCATTTTCCCCGCAGTCCCTTTTCTGTGAGTGGGGTTAGTATTGCACTGATGGGTCTGCACAGGTGTATGTTCAGCAGTGCATGGATGTTTTTCTGTATAGCAGCATCAAGACTGGCTCATGCCAGATCAGCTTCACAGGAGATTACTGCATGCACATCATCAGGTATGTGGCTGTCTACCCATATACACCCCAGCATAGATGTGTCCTTTTGGTCCTGCCCTTGTAAAACCTACAGGTTGCTGTCTTTAGCCGTAAAGTAAACCATTATTTACATAGGTTAGGGCTACTCCCACGATGCCTTCACAGTCATGCTTCACATCTTGAAGCCCACATAATTTTGAAGTGCATGACTTGGAAGCGTGAATGAACACTTCTCCCTTTCCTTAGCAGGGATGCATACAACTTAAAATCCCTTCCTCCTCTGCAGAAGAGAGACATGTCTAAACATTTTCATTTCAGAAGAGAAGCTGATGACAGAGTTTCCTGTGCCGTCACAACAGAAGTTCATTTAAGTGCTAGACTGGGCCATTGACAAGACAAGATGGGGAATTTTTATAACCTAGGCTGTTTGTGGCTGCAAAATGTTAGAGCAGTGATTTCCAGCCTGTGCTGTGCAAGCTTTTGGGACTGGTGATTAAGAAGGACACTTTGCTGTCTAGTAGCGTACAGCTGGGAAAATTTTTTTTCCCCTCACGTACACTGGAAAATGTATAGAGATGAAAACCAGCCCAAAAGCCCTGTCATAATGAAACATCTGCTTTTCTTATCAGACTTGTGTGAAAGGTTTATTGAGTCCAAATTTTTCAACTTTCACCTGCCCCTCCCATTGTGGCAGGCCAAAAAAAAAAAAAAGAGAAAGAAAGGGGGAGGGGGAAGGAAAAGGGGAAGAGGAAGGGGAAGGAAAAAGAAAAAGAAAAAGAAAAAGAAAAAGAAAAAGAAAAAGGAGTTAAGTTTTTATCAGATCTCAATTTTTGCACTGTCCCTGGCAGGTGGTGGGGCTGAAGTGCTCCCCCAGCCCAGAAGGGTTTGCCTTTCTCCACTGTCTTTTTCCAGCAGAGTGCCACAGGATGGTTCTTAAGAAGAACAAATATTGAAAATACTGAGTAAGATAACTCTTACTTAAACAAGAAAAAAAAGTTTATTTAGAGCAACAAAGAAAAAACATATACTATCTGGGGGAAAAAAATCATATTGTTTCTTCTACACAGGCAAAATGGGACAGATAAATTCCAAGTTCAGAAGAGGATTGAATGTAATACTTCCCTGCTTATTGTGGATCAGGAAAAGTTCAGAAAACTAAGCAGTTATGTAGGGGGGAAGAAAGAAGCTGTCAATTGTGATTTTTAAGCAAAGAAAAAAGTCATAGCACTGCAAAGAAGATAAACAGAATAAAAAATTATCATATGGAGCTGCTGATTGAAGGGACAACAAAAAAGTCATTTGGTCTGATGGCTTGCTGAGGAAGGACATGCTGGAGACAGAAGTCATTACCAGGTGAGGAGAGTGAGGCAAGCACCATTTTCTTTTATTCAAAGCAGGGATAAAAAGAACATCTGAAGAAGGGGGAAGACAGGACAATGAACAATCAAAGAAGACATAGCATATACCATGTAAGAGACAAGCATGGCAGCTTCATAAGCTGATCTTAAAAACCATAAATTATGGCAGTAGCACTAGTTGTGAGCCTCTGAACTGGGAAATGTGTCTAATCACTAATAAACTCATAATCATATCTTGAAACATGTAGAAGCAATGTCTCCACAAGCTGAGAGATAAACCTTTTTCTCCCTTTTACTTCATCTGAAAACTTGCTGTATGGATGGTACTCAGGGTTTTTTTCTCTCATTCAGGGATATTTTGCAGGAGACATTTTTATATTCTATTCTCAGGCTGGCAAAGTTTGGACTCCCTTGATCTTGCTGATGGACACTTTTAAAACAGAGGAGAGAAACTTTTAGCAACGATCCTCAGTCAGGATCTTCTCTGCTCCAGGTGGCAGCTTTTTATAGCTTTTGATGCATCACACAAGCGGAGAGGCCAGCTCTTGTTGTGCAGAGTCCTAGACTATGAAAATGTTTACGAGGTTAGTCCCCTGACAGAGATATAGTAAGCGAAGAAGCCACACTGTACTGATGAACCAGTCCATCACTAGTCCTTGGAGAAATATATGTGTTCTTTTCTTCTTGGTTTGACAAAAGTGCTCCTGTCTTAGAAAAGTAAGTGAACAGGGTATGTATCTGGAGTAACATTCAGTATAATAAATGCACATTTTTATAGGAGCAAAATCATAGTCTAGTAGAAAAACTAGCATCAGGTGTGATAGCACAAGTCAGAACTATTGTCACACAGAATTCAATTTTGGTTAATATCTGGTAAACATTTTACTTTTCAACTGCATACTTTGCACACTATTTGCATGACATCTCCTTTTCTCTCTTTCCCTTGTTGGCTGACTTTGTGCCCTTTTGGCATGTTCCCCCCTTTTTCTTTCTCCTTAAGCCTAGTAGTGATTCACTGGAAAAAAATTCATTTAGCCAGTGAGTAGGAATTTCTGACCTATTTACAAGTGAACTTCACTATACTTTTCATAGGTCAAAGTCAAGCCCAAAGTACGCCCCAGACAACCTGTTAAAGCCCTGTCAGTGACTTCTGATGTTTCCCCTCCAGCCCATCTGTGCTTACCTCACCTGGCCTGCTGTGTCATAGGTGCTATTCACTGCTAATCAGAGTAATTTCCCTTTAAAGAGCCTGTATTCTTGGGGATGGGCTGTGTGTCTTCTGAAAGGTCTCTAGAAGATACTGCATTGCTGGAGGAATAACGAGAAATAATGTCATCGGAGATTCTACTCTGCTTTCCGAGGTAACACGGAGCTAACTCTTGGTGCTTGAGCTGGCTCTGCTGCGTAGCCTCCGCATTTCCTAGAGGATCATCCCCACTTCTATGAGCAGAACAACCTCATGTTTTCCTGGCATTCACCACAGGATGGCAGTGCAAGATTTTAATTGTCAGTCTGTTTCAATTGTATGTGTATGTGCCTTGTGCGTGTGACAGCATAGTTAGACAGAAAATTAAAACCAGTACTGCTTTTTTCCATTTTGAAAACAAAGATACACTGGTTTCCTTTGAAACAGAGTGTATTGTGAAAACACAGAACCAATAAGAAAACAATACTGCTGCTGCACATGAGGTGCTGCCATATTTCAGAAATGTACCTCAGCTTTCTTTGTATGCTGACTCTGCATTTAATTAATTCACACCTCCTCCCTCGGTGTAAAACCTGTATTGCAAAGGTTGTTTACATTATGTACTCTAAGTGGCTTTTGAATTTAAGGAGCTTTTGTCCTGACATTGCATCTTTGGCCTGTGTGCTAAGACATGCTCCCTGCCGGTATGGTCTCAGAGCATGTCCTGCCAATAGAGCTGCAAGTGATGTTCAGAAGGTCAGTTCAGCCTTCCTTCTCTCTCTCCAGTTTCGCCTTCTCATTTTCTTTTTGCATGGCGAATCAGGAAATTAGTTTCATCTGAAAATGTACCTGACAAAACCAAACAGTTGTTAATTAGGTCCCCTATCTGGCTTGCAGCTTGGGTGCCAGCATGCACAAGAGGAGGCAGCAGGGAGCCTGGGATCATCGTTCTGACTGCTCCTCATGCCCAAGAGGTTTAAGATGATGGCAGAGTTAAAGAAAACTCTCAGGCCTGGGCTCTGCTGGTTGTTGATTCAACTGATTTGCCATCACTGGTGCTATTTTCTGATTTGGTCTTCAGAGTGAGATGCTGATGGTGTTTCTTGCTCTGTGACATTTTTGTCAGGATGCAGTACAGTAAAGTCTTATCAGGTCTATATCATTGCCGCATGCAATTCAAGTTTTCAATGAGACATCCTCCTTTGAACTGCTGCTCGCACACACACACACACACACACACACACACACACGCACTCACAGACTCAATATCTTACTGATACTTAGAATTTCTGTGCTAGGGCATTGCACTGACTGCATGGCTAAAACTGTACAAAGAGTATAGCTCTTGCTGGAGACAGCTTGATAAACAAAAGCTAAAGGGTTCTTCAAGTAGTATCTGTCAGTTAGTGATGCCACTCTTTTAAAGCTTATGTACATGTGTTTAGTAGTCCCAGTAGTCCACTGACAGATAAACAAAGAGTAGAGTTCAGCAGTGCTGCTGGAGATGTGATAAAGGCTCCAGAACAGCAGTTCTGTTTTCTCCTCTTCCCAATAAAGGGCAGTTTTATGTTTCAGGGGTTTCTGGGATGATTAATATGATCTGATACAGTACCAGTCTGCACTGGAAGACTTAATGGAGGAAAAATGCATTTTCTATAGTTAGCACTCAGCACACTTAGCCAAATCTGAGAGAAGTGCTACTCTTACACTGAGTGTTAGACTTAAGACTATATTTGTAACATTTCTGAAACCTGGTATTTTTCTTTGCAGTGTAACTTCAGGAAAATATCCATTTTATCTGAAGAGAAGATTATTTTTCTTTTTTAATTCTTACAGAACATATCTATCTCTGTCCGTTCTAGTGATATAGTGATAACTGAAAAGTGGACAGAAACACCTATTTAGTATGAGATGTAGCTACATTGTCTAAACTGAACTGAGAAAAAACATCAACCTCTTCACTCAGAACTATACAAAAATTCCATCATCTTTTCCAGATGTATAATCTGGGTTTTCTTCTTGCACAGATAGAAATAAATGTCTGCAGTTTGTTCAACTGCAGTGACAAACTGCAGAACAAGAACAAGAACAAATCTCTTCAAGAACAAACCTTGCAGCTAATATTCAGTTAATATTCTCATATGTTTCCAGATGCAGTATCCCAAACCAGAGATACTGCAAGTTCACAAGTGCACAGACCCTGAGCATGTCACACACACAACTTCTTTAGTTAAGGAATTAAACTTTGCCAAACCCCTGTGGCACAGGAATGGTGATGATCTCTATTTCCATGGCAGGCAGCAGGCGGGTCCACCTGCAGCCTTGGTATGAGCTGTGGGCTGGTGTGACATGCTGTGTAGCAGAGGAATTAGGGGCACAAGGGGAAGGGGACAGCATGCCTGTAATTGCTACTGAGATGGGCATCCCAGTAGGCTTGTTGTCCTACAAGACCATGTAAGAGCAGTCATTTTTTCTTCAGGAGGGTTTGCAATATGATGAGACCCGACCAGTAGCACAGCTGCAGTACAGGTACTGTAGTGGTGTGTTCCATGTGCATGCACTTCACAGTGCCACACTCTGAATGCATTCCTTTGGCAGGGGCAGTTTTGGGGCTGGAGAGGGGAGGGGAAGAGATGGTCAAAACTAGAACTGAAAATGTGCTAAGGAAAGAGGAGTATGGGAAGGAGGAAGAAAAAGGGAGGAGGGCAGGAAACACAGAGGGCATTAAGAGACTTAAGGTAGCAGCTGAGAACCTACAATGGTGGGAGAGATTGTTAAGAACAACAGTAATCAGAGAGCAACAGATGAAGTGGTATTGCTTGTACAGAAACACATGCTCACACATATGTCAGAATTGACAGAAGATTGGTATTAGGAGGAGGGGGACTGTCTCACACAGAAAAAGGCAGGGTTTAGATATCTGTGGCTGTCCTGGTTATAAGAATTCCCCAAACACCTCCTGCTCTGCATGCAGTGGAGCTGCTGTGGACCCCTGAGGCTGTAGAGGTGCCCACAGCTGCTCTCCCAGGGCATGTCTCTGAGGGCAGGCTTCAGCCCAGCAGTAGGGCAAGTGTGCCCCCGGCAGCAGGGCTCCCCTGTGTGCTGGCAAGCAAACGGGTCAAGCCGTGCTTCTGTGGGAGCTGGGCAGAGCTGAGAATAAACCCCAGATTTCCTGCACCTCAGCTCCATCCATGAGGTAGCCGCTTCCCCACGCAGCAATCTGACATTACAGAATGTATAGCAATGCAAAGCCACAAAGAAACTAAATTAGGAGAGTAGTAGGCGTATGACTTGCATGCAATGTTTCCCTTTCACTGCAAATTTCTCGTTTACTGTTATTTTTGCATTGGCCCGTGTGACTGAATTCCCATAAAGTGGTCTCCCCCACCTCAGGCAGTTGATAGAGCAGGAGGCAGTCACTGGGCCTATCTGTGCCTGAAAATTAGAGAGACACAGACACAGACCAGGCATCTTTGAAAGAGATATTGGTGTGGGAAGGGATGTATGAACCACTCTGGCACAATTCAGTTGTTAGGCAAATGAAAATGGAGGAAAAATGAATTGCTTCCCTGACTGTATATATAAACTGGACATTTGTGGGGAGTGAGCAAGTGGAGTGGTTATCAACAATAAAAGAGTAATAAAAAGATAAGATCTTTGCATTCCAATTAAAAGAAAAAATCATTGCAATAGGATCAGATGTTTTCCCTGGCAGAGAGGCAAAGAATTTCTCTCCAGGCAGGAGACAAATACCTACCTCTTTCCTTTTATCAAGCATTAACCCATAGGCCTCTGACAAGAAAAGGTAGAGAACTAGCAGAGGGATTTCTATTGGAAATGGGAAAACACTTTTTTTTTCTTTTTTTCTTTTTTTCTTTTTGTTAAAATTTGAATAAGATTGGACCAATGAATCAATGGGGTGGAGGAAAACCAAGCTATTAGGAGATTGAGACCAGGGGAAACCTTTGAGCAGGATGGCTTCTCTGATGGAACTGGGTAAGAAATGAAAGAAACAAACATCAGCTTTGCTTCCCCTTCCTGTCATCTGCACATTAGACACATGTTTGCAAAACACACCATGCAGCATATGCTGATCCACTGGCAAGACTCACTTCTGCAAGAAAACTTTTTCTTACTGAGACTGTCAGCTCCAAGCAATGAAAAACAAGTATCAGATTAAATGATCTAATGACAAATTTGCAATATTCAGTGCTGAGGTAGCATATGTATGATGCTTGAGTCAACAGAACAAGTAGATTTGTCTTTTCTGTACTGTTTTTTCAAGATTGTTCCAAAGTGGCCGGAGTGATGCGTAAGGGTTAAGCACATGATTTACTGAAGACATTCAGAGTCCACATTCTGGCTTGCCTTCTCTCTGTCAGTGCCAGGCAGGTAGATAGATAATCAGGGAGAAAGTTGGTTTCACTGATTAACCTTAAGGATCCATCGTGGAGATTGCAGCTTTTTAGAAAGTCAAGAAATGTCATTGATTCAACTGCCCAGGACACCAGCTACCGCCTTAAACAAAATTTTAGAAATTATTTCAAAAATTGAAGTGCTTAGTTATTTATTATTAAGTATAGTTTTTAAATCTGATTGTTGCTTGATTTTTTAAAAAATCTGTTTGCAGTGGAAGACAGAATTTTTTTGTTTTGTGCATGTGCAGTATAGACCTGAGAAGAATATCTGTTTATTACCATGGAAAATGCTGTCTGTAAAGAATGCCTGAAAAAATAAGGAAATATACCTGAAAACATACGACAATGCAATATTTCAGCCAGTATAGTCCAGACAAAGTCATTTGAATGTGGCACAGTGGCACCTCTTAGAAAATGTAACACATTTCCCTGTCCTATGAGCAAGTTTCTCATGCTGGCTTCAGCTCCCACAGTGCTGGAGGAGCCATGTTCATGCTGGGGACAGCTGTACTGTGCCATAGGAGGTGGGGGCTGATGAGGAGGTTTCCTTAGGCAGATGGGACTTCTGGCCCAAATGAGATACTGAAGTCACATTTACAGATCACAGATTTGAAGTTATTGCTCCTCTATCAAAAGATGTCAGTTTTCTAGTGGGAAATCTATCCTCCAGATTTTCTGACCAGAACTTATGTTTATCAGCCTTCTAATTCCAAAGCCTCTTCTCCAGCACTTCCTTTTCTTTGACAATTCACTAACAGCTTCATTCCCTTCCCTATCATTGGCTCATCTTTCTTCTTATGTGGAAGTGTAGATCAGCTGAAACATGTATATTTCTTGTCTCCTTCCAATAGCAATTTGATTCTTTACATTAACCTTAAATTTCAAACACATCGAGGAGAAAGGTAGGAGGCTTCTGTACCTGTCATTTGTTTCAGTATTAGGATCTAAACATAACTTCATTACATCCCCCACTTTTACGCTTTACATACATTATAGAAAATGTTTTAACAGCATTTGGCAAGACACAATTAACCAGTGAGCAGACCTTCCTGATAAATATTCACAGGTTCAAATCTGCATGTAGCAGGCTGAATTAATATCTACACTTACTGCATATGCTAAGTATGATGTCATGGAAGTACTTCAGTGAGTTCTAATTCTTAGTGGATGTATATCTATCTATCTATCTATCTATCTATCTATCTATCTATCTATCAATGCATATATCTATCTCAAGCTGTAGATCCAGATAAAGATTCCCCATATGGGTACCCAAGCGGTATCTTGCACGTGTTCCTTGTGGTCAGTGTGTATGACGGATACATCCTTAGTGGCAAGATGACAGTTACTTCCTCATGCCAGGGGAATACCCAGAACAGCATTAATAGGTTTCAGTTGCAGGAAAATTGTCTGACCCATTGAACCTTTATTTTTTTGCAGAGTAGAGAATTTCTATTTTTTTTTACATTTTAAATGTCATGTATATTTAATGAAATATGTGTTTTAAAAAGTGGGTTTCTAGAACTGCACAATTTGTCTAAGTAACATTTTCCTAGTTAACAAGTGTTTAGGAAAACACCAAGATCCATCTTATTATAAGCCAACAGACAAACTTCTAGAGGGTACCTTCTAACCTAGGTTTTTCTAATTTAGCCCTAATTTAGGACTTATACTTAGTCTCTTGTATTCTAGGTGATTGCCTGAGTGACCAATCTACTGGCTAATATGGGAAGAATCTCTCATCCTCTCTTCTGAGGGTTGCTCCACTTAATATCAGAAACTACTTATTTGAGAAGGTCTTTGGACTCTGAACTTTGCTGTGTTTCCTGACTAGTGGGCTAGAGAGTCAAGGTGTCTTTTCTCTCCCTGCTATCTTCCCTCTACTTCGATTTCTAGACCAGTGGTAGTTAATAATTTACATGAAATTGAACATTTCCAAAAGAAAAGATGGAAAGAAACCAACCCCTTGGTAGCTAGGTCATCCCCAAGTTAAGTCACTAAGGAGAGATTTGGGAGAAAGTGTTTGGATGCACGAACTATCTTTAGACAGACAAGAGTCTGTCTAATCAATTTTTTTATTGATTTGAACTTAATACTTTTTGGGTTTAATCTTTATCTGTCAGCACCCTTATGCAGCCCTGACTCTTCCTCATATGCTGAATTTGGGGGAAAATGAGAGAGACTGAGCCATAAGAAAACCTATTAAATTTTTTTTTAAATGCAGTACTGACATTTATACTGCAACTCTGTTGACTTTACAACATCTTTCAAAGATATTACTAAATCCACTTTCTTTAGTTAATTTTAAATGTTATATTCCCTTGGTTATTTCTCTTAGCTGTGTTTCCCTAGTTTTGCTTTTAAAATATAGAATTAAATATTAAAAGGTTAAGGTTTCTTTTTTATACTTTCCTCCTCCCCTCTCTTCTTGTCTAGCCTAAATGCCAGGAGGAGAAAATGCATTCTCAGACTTAACTCAGCTGCTAGCTCTAATTATTCTGTACTAAATTAAGTACAGAAACATGGTACAGATACAGCTACATGGTACTCTGGAAATATGGCTTTGAGCAACAGAATTGTGATAGCTCAGGAAACTGCACTGACAATCAGCAAGGGCTCTATCCTGATGAGTAATGGGGGAGATTTGTCATTGTCTTCTCACACCACACATTTACATATGAACTCTACTTTCAGAACCAATTAGGCATCATATACTTTTGCACATGGGCACATTTTCCTGAACAATATGGGAAGAAAAAAACTTTAAATTAAAAAAAAAAAGAAAGAGAGAAGTTCAGATCAATAACACTTTTATTTTAATCTTGCTTTAAATGTGCTGTTTCCTTTTTTTTCCCTAAATAGTTTTTTATGTGGTTGCTGAAACATCTTTGTAAGAAAAGCTACAATACTCATACAAGGAAAGTCCCCAGTGGTTTTTCAACACCATTTTTATTAAGATTTTTTAATTTTAAAAGGGAAGATCTAATAAGCATACCAGCCAGAGAAACCTCTTATCATCATGACTACTGTTTTATGAAGAGTAACAAAAATGACATCTATGCAATGGGTTGTCTGTGGTGGTATCTAAAGTGGTTTGGGAAGGTACATTCTGAAGGAAACATCTTTATATGCAGAAAAATTAGGTCTGAAAATGTATTGATTAGGCAAGATCAGCCATGCAGATGAGCATTTAGGTGTGTTTGAGTTGTTTAATGTCCACAGTTACCATCGAAAATGAAGATACACACATACAACAACACCAGCAAATTAATTAATTAGCTGCAAGATACATAGGCCTTTCTTTCAAATGTTTTCTCCTTCCTTTCTTCCAAATGTTTTCTCCTTGTACATCAGTTTTCTATAAATAATCTTCTAATGATTACATCTGACAGCTCTGAAGACTTATATTTAGTCCGTGCCCAGTACAGGTAGGTACAACATAGATAACAATATTTGACAGTCTTTCTATATCACCATGTATTATTCTCAAGGATTTTTGGCAGACCCTTGAAAAGAACTTTGGAAGAACCAGAAAATTTATTTTTCCTACCAAATGCATTCACAGTACTGTACCAAACCCTCCATAATATTGGGAAGGACCTCATGATGTTAATGATAGTAGACAAAGACTCTGACAGAGCAGATACACTCATTAAAAATCACTTTACACATCTTTACAAAATCTCTAGTGTTCATTTTGTAAATTTAAATACATCTTCCGGTGGGTGGATGAATTCCGTCAAGCCATGTTTCCTCCAGATAAGACAGGAGGTCAGATTATCTAAACTATGACTCTTTTTACTGTACAAATCACGACCAGGTTCACAGGTGGTAACTTTGGATTACTTTTTCAATCAGGAAACAGAAGGCATATATGGTATTGGAGCATATCCAGGGAAGAACAATGGAGATAGGGAGGGGCCTGGAGCACAAGTTTGATAAGGAGTGGCTGAGGGAGCTGGGGTTATTTAGCCTGGAAAAAAGGACGCTCAGGAGGGACCTTATTGCTCTCTACAATTACCTGAAAGGAGGCTGTAGCCAGGTGGGGGTTGGTCTCTTCTCCAATTAACAAACAATAGGACTAAAGGAAATTATCTCAAATTGTGCCAGCAGAGGTTTAGACTGGATATGAGGAAAAATTTCTTCACAAAAAAGGTTGTCAAGCATTGGAACAGGCTTCCCAGGCAAGTGGTGGAATCACCGTCCCTGAAAATGTTCAAAAAATGTGCAGGTGTGATGCTTAGGGACATGGTTTAGTGGGGTACCTGGCAGTGCTGAGTTAGTACTTGCACTCAGTGGTCTAAAAGGTCTTTTCAAGCCTAAACTATTCCATGATTCAATGAATTCCCACAGGTGTGTGAACAAAAGAGAGTGTGTCTTGTGGGCTTCTTTGTTACCAGATTAGAGTCTAGCAGAGAAAAACTAATGACTGGAATATCTTTGAGACCCACTATGTATTACATAGCTTTTGATGACTGTGAGATATTGATGACCTGACTGCATCAGTTAGCAAGGCTGTGCAGGATCAGTTCCTCTCTATAGTATTCTGCCACCTGCTTGGCACCCACCAGTGGGCATCAAGCAGCTGAAGCCAATCAGAAGAATCTGAGGAATAGCTAAAACATTTCTAAAGGCTGTCACCCATATGATGGCATCCATTCTGTTGCAACTGGTTTGAGGCAAGGGGGTTTCCAGGGTTTCAAAGAGTTGTCTTTGTCTTCCTTCCCCTATCAATCAATTGAATATGGGAACAAATTTAATGTATGATCAGAAACAACTTCTTTCAACTTGAAAAAGTTGGAAGATATGGCCTTCACATCTCATTACAGGGGTTCACATCTAGCATTACTGTAAATCATAGAATCATGGAATCATAGAATGGTTTGGGTTGGAAGGGTCCTTAAACATCCTTTAGTTCCAACCCCCTGCCATAATCAGGGATGCCACCCACTAGATCAGGTTTCTCAGGGCCCTATCCAACCTGGCCTGGAACACTTCCAGGGATGGGGCATCCACAACTTCTCCAGGCAACCAGCTGTAGTGCCCTGCACATGGCGCTGCCATGTGGAGTGTGGGTTGTGCCTAGCATGGCAACAGGACAGCGTGCAGCACTCTGGCTGTGAATCAGCGGTGCCACACTGCTTGGAAAGCTGTGCTCACTATTTGCTTCTGATAGGGCTGACAGCAAACACAGAACCATTGTGGCATGCAAAACTGAAAAAGTATCAGGCAATCTGTGGTGTTGCCTGATGACCTACCTGTTACTGTGGTGACTAAGATCAGATGAGTTGAAAGAAGAGTCAACACTGGCATGGTATCACCCTGAAAAGATGGGTATTGACTTCCAGTGATTTTTAACTGTTACTACATACATGCAAAATTTTTCCACATACATGTGCAAGCAGCCCAGACTCCTTTCTCCTGACATATGAACTGCTTGGAGCCAGTGGCCAAGCATATTGAAGTGTGTGCAGGGTTGCTAGGTGCTTACTTTAAGTACATTCAGATATTCTGGAAAGGTTGTATCTTCCCAGACAAGATAAATTTATGATTGTTCTGCTTACTGGACAAGGCTGTTTTTTTTTCCTTTAAACTCTTGTTTTTAATGATATTTGAGCTAAGCACTCAGAGGCTTTAAGGCAGGAATCCCTTCTTTACTAACTTGGTATTAGCCTTGATTTTTCCTTTTCATGTCTGTTATTAGCAGGAAGCACAGAAACTCAGAACATGTATTGCTATGTGATGACTGTTCAGCATCTTTCCAGTGCTGGGGAAAATGCAGTCTCCTCATAGGACAGCTCTTTCAAATGTACAGTGTTATGCCACCAGAGGAAGTACCCTTACTTATTATTAAAAGGCAGCTATGAGGCTGTAGGTATTAATTTCATATTCCCCATAATTACCAAGTGCTTGCCTATGCTTGTGAAAAAGGTAGTGAGTCACCTTCCAAACCTTCCTCTTCCTGTCACTTAGGCCCTGTGCTACATCACCCTCAGTTCAACAAGAGAAAAATCACCAGGCAAAGCTGACTTTCAGCAGTGACTTTTTAGGCTTCTTTTACAATCAAATTGTGAAATGAAATCATAGTGTTGTGTTTTCTCGAGGTTTCCCCAGCCCATTCTCAGTGGCCTCCTTTGGTGTGCAAATTAAGCGTGGCTCTTTTGGTTCAGCCTCTTTCCAGCATGGCTATAGTTAGCAGTTGGCTGAACACCCAGCACTGTCACTTTGTTTCATAGCTTTGCCATCAGAAAATGACAATTATAAACCAGCTTTTTCAGTTTGTTCTTCAGGTGCTTGCCTGAGACTGGAAACCAAGTATGTGAATCAGTAAGATTTTTTCCTAAATTAGCATCCCTAAAAAGCCCCAAGCCCCAAAACCTCGGCCACAGAACACAAAGTTTCTGAGCCTGGCTGTCCCAACTCATGTGCTCCATTAGGACAGAGGCATGAGCTGAGCTATCAGCATATGGTAGCAACAAGAGGTGCAGGCTATTTCACATGTATTAGGCAGTCTTCATGACAAGTCAGTCTCCTAAAGCATTTCTAGGATCACAAACATTTTACAGTTAATAAATTTTTGAAGGGTAAATGGAACAAGTTGTAAACCACCACACAAGTACCATCATCTTATGTGGCATCTAAGCCACAGTTTTCATCTATATTCTGTGTTGGACCTTGCCACTGAAGCTGAACTTGAGTGTTTGTTCAAACTGCTGAGACTTTGTCTGTAGCACTTTAAGACTACAGGCATCTGCAGAGGAGGCAGGAGCACTCAGTTACTGCCTCTGTGCCATCACAAACCTAAACATTGAAGTTCCAGACTAAAACTTCTCTCTGTATAAGTAGCCCTTGGACTGGGAGAGCAATTTCAGTGGTGTGTATGCTAACCATGTGCTAAACCAGCTTCACATGGCAAAAACCCCTCCTCCATGCAGTGGAACTGGGTGTGCATCACCAGCAAAACTGGTGCAGTTTAAGTTAATCTCTCCTCTCAGCTTCACTGGCTTGTCACTGCTCCTTATCTGAGTATCATCAATGACAATATGAGGACTCTGTGTCTGCTTCAGTGCAAAAGAGAAAACCACCAAGGCTGAACAGGATCATACCACTAATAATTTCCAGACAGTGCTTTCCAGTGACATAACTCATCCTCTGGATCATCAAAGGAACCTGAAGAAGTTAGATTAAAAGAATAAAATAAAAACATAAGTAAGGCAGTATCAGCATTAGAGGGATTTGTTAAATTGTGATTGTGGAATTAATGAAATAATTAATTTCCTAAACTGATGAATAAAGGGACACACAATAGATTGCCTGACTCTTCTACTCTACATAATTTGTACTCTTCCTCTGAGGTATCTGTGGAGTCTGGGAAGGGGAAATGTTCAACTTGCTCTTCCTTTAAGTCCTAGTAGAGCCAGATAAGGAATTTTGTAAAGAGAAAAAAAAAAAAAAAAAAAAAAAAAAAAAAGAAAGCAAAGCCCATAGCACATTTAAGCACTCCAACAATGCTAGGAAATGTAGATGCCTGTTTAGAATGTTAACATCTCATATTTCCTCTCCCCAACTTCTACACACAGAATGGGCACAGACCACACTCTTGTTGGCACTCCTCCTGCTTTCTTTTTCCTGGAGAAGCTCTGTCCTCTGACACATGGCAACACCAGGGCTTTTCTCCTGGGCCTGTCTGCACAGATTGACCTGCTGCCTCTCTCCTATTTTACTCAACATCAGCAAACAAACTGCTCTGTCCTCTTTTTCATCTTCCTGGTGTTTTTCCAATATACTTGATTTTGCTGTTCCAGACAGTACTTAATGTAGTGAAATTTCAGAGTGGATGAGGATAGCAGTTCTTTAATATGTCTTTCTGAGTGTCCTTGCACTGAAAAAGTGAATCTCATTTGCGAGTGTTGGTGTAAGAAACATGAATGCAATTTCCTGAAGTTTTGCATGAGACATGTGGGAGCAACAACATACCTTTCATATCCTGCCAACTTGATTTCATTAGGTCTTGGAGAATGTTGACCCTAGGGACAGTTGATAGCCAACTTGTTATTTTGTATAGCTGATAGTTTTTATGTGACCTTTACAGAAGCAAGTCTTACTGTTTATACAACAGCATATGTATATATATTTTTTTTTTTTTTGTATGTGTGTGCCTCTCCATCTGCCCATGGCCTATGTGTTAAATCCTTCATAAAAGCAAATGGTACACCATGTCCATCCTTTGAAGACAGTAAATTCTGTAGCAGCTGTCCAGCAGAATAAAAAGACTAATTCTTAAATGAATTACTTCTCACTTAGACAATGTAATAAGTTTAACCAGCACTCCTCCCCTTCACCCCATATCAGAAAACATAAATTACTGGGTAGTAGGTAGGAAAAGCAGCTGCTAGCATGCTTAGAAGGAAAGAAAAAGTTAAATTAAAATAATAAGTGCTATTTAATGTGTGTCCCCTTGTCCTTTCCCCAGATCCTCAAAGCTTTACCATTTTTAGAACAGAATTTTTTACAGCATCCTTGTTAGGCAGCAGGGGAGACAAACATTATTATCCTTGTATTACAGAATGAATGAAGTGAAGCAGACAGGTCTCTGAGGACATGTCTGTACTAATCATCCTATTAGTACAGACATAGAATAATTAGTATACAATAATTCTATATTAATATAAAATGATAATAAAATGGGCTATTTCCAATTCCTGACACCAACATGATTGATGCAACATATTTCGTGTCCATATGACAGTGAAATACTTCAGTCAAATCAGTCTGTCTGCTTTCAAATTGCCTACCAGGAATGATTCCTAGTCTGTGTTTAGGGCTGAAAAACATGCCTGCAAGTCTAGAAGAGACTTGTTCAGGTCAAAACAGATAATTTCACAGTGTGCTCTGGCCCATGGTTTGGGAGTACAGATCTAACCAAAGGATTTTACCTAGTGCCATGCAACAGCTATATTGCTGTACTTAATTTTGGCATCATCTTTTGCTTCTGTGAAATCTGACTTTTGCCTCTGCCTCTGTTGCTCTCCTCTTCCAGCCTGGCTAGGGTGTGTTGCCACTGGGGGGCAGGTCACCAGAGCAGACAAGCATGCTTCTTTCCTACAGGCTTGTCTCTAACAGCGAGCCTTAGAAACAATTTGGCATTTTGCAGATGTTTCTACCAATATTTAAGTTATGATCAAATGGAGTTCCTCTGTAGGGACTGGATTCTGTCACCTGTACAGTCTTTAAGCAGCACCTGTGTGCAATCATCTGTTGAAAGCAATAAGGAAAGATACTACTTATTGTTAGGAAAGATAGGAGACTGTAGCCATAATATGTTATGTTATAGAGGAAAATAAAACCACAGGCAGAATTTAATACAAAGCAAAAGTGACACACCATAACTCTGCTACTGTCTCTGTCAAAGTCTCAGTTTTGGGTAAGTGGAAACTGGTGCAGCTAGTATTGAATGTGTAGGAATCCTACAACTGCATTATAAGGGAGCCTAGTATCCTTTGTTACACAAAGTATGTGCAATGTGGACCAAATTAATCTCTGGCTCAGTTCTATCCAATGCATTAAAATTCCTTGGTTTATTAATTAGTCCCAGACCTACATATTTTTTCCACAATTCTGTCTACCACTATTGGAGGAGCAAGATTTTCATTAATTTTCATGCAACACAGCAAATTACTTCCTAGGATTTGAATCCTCATTTATCTTGCAACAATCAGGGACTTTGGTGAATATGTGAATTGAGCCAGCATTAGTGGGACATTATATTCCAAAAAAACTGCATGTCCCCTAAGGTGCCCCTTTCTATACACAACTTATCTACTGCTGTGGGCAACATATATGTCTGTTAGCCTAAAATATTATTTTCTGAGTGTCTGTTTTAACTGGCTGGAACAATAGCAGCAATCTGCAATCGAGACCCAACCAAATCTCTCTGCATCCATCTTGCAAACAGGAGAGATGAAACAGAACATTCACCAGCAGTCCAGGGCAGAAATCAGTATCCCTTGAATGGTGTGAAGGTACATACGTAGTCAGAGCAAACTCCTAGTGGCTGCAGAAAAATGAAATGCTACTCATTCCATCCCTAGAATACCTAACATCAAATCACTTCAATGCACTTAGCAGCCGTAGCTCACACGTGCTGCAGTTCAGAATAAGCATTTTAATTTCCATTCCACATTTTTTGATCCACCTGGAATAACAAAAAATTCCTCTAAATGGAGCTTGCTATGCTTGTTCACAGTCTTTTCACCTCAAGATTAGCCTCCTGTAATATGCTTTCCTTTTGGCTATTGCTTGAGATCATTCAGAGCCTGAAGGAAGTCAGGAATGCAGCAGTCACATATTAATCAGATCTTAAATTCACAGCATGTCACACTAGCACTCTCTGAGCTGCCTTGGCTTCCAGCAGGATTCAAGGTATTGGTGCTGACCTTTAAAACTCTGGATGCAGGCTCTCTCCTCAAAGCACACTACCAGACAGCCAGCAGTGGAGGCATTTGGGAGGCAGCTCTGCTTGATAGCAAGGACTGCCAGCAGGGCAATGTTTGCCAAAGCCACCTAGCCACCTTGGGTCTTCAACTGCACTAAACAGCCACACATGCTGCTTGAGCTCTTTTTTTTTTTTTTTTTTTTTTTTTTTAATTTTTTTTTAAATTTTTATTTTAAGAATTTAGAAAAAGGTCATCTAAGAGATGGACTGTCTTTTCTCTCTTATGAGATGATTCCAAAGGGTAGTAGGGGTGTACCTTATAAATAACCCTGAAACATATTAAAATGACTTGCAGTTAGCACCTGAGCTGCAGGCCTACTGTATTTGCAGTCTTGACATAACCGTCTAAGCGGAAACTCTGTTTTACCTTACGAAGTACTAAAGAGCAAATCTAATTGCTGTGCTTCAATGAGAAATGTCTGTATCACATCAATGAGACACAAGAGACAGACGCTGAGTGCCGGTTCCAAACCTGGCCTGTGGAAAAACAGGACCTAAGCTAGTTAATGTAAAGTCCAGTTATAGCACCATGTTTTCTCTTGGGTGCTAAAAACAGCTGAACATTCAAGCATCTCTATGTTGGCAGTAAATGAATTGTCTAAGTGACCCTGGCTACAACACCAGATTTTACCATTCACAGTGCTAATAGAAAATGTACTGATGCATATTACTGAAGGAGAGTCCTGAATATGAAGTAGCAATAGAGTTAGAACCAATCCTCAGGCCATTGTACAAAGCAGGAACTGATAGCAATAATGGAGGCTTCTGCTTCCTGAAAGGGGCTTCTCTTAAGTGACAAGTGAAGTGCAGTGGCAGTAGCGTGCCAAAGCACACACAGGGACTGACTTACGGTGATGCAGCTGTAACAAAATCCCATTTGTAATGAAGCAGAATTGAACTGTGAAATTATTTCATAAGCTCTTTGAATGGTTTGGAGGTGATCATCATCATCATCTCAGGCTGTCTTTTGTGAAGGCTCAAGAAGTATGAAGCTCCTGTTCTGCCCTAAGCGACCATCACAGCTGTGAAAAAGTAATCGTGGATTCTCTCTACAGGGGACTCACCGCTGTTCTTTGCAGTGCTCTGGGCCTTCATGAAGGTGCTATTATTTGATAGCTTCTGTGCCTCTTGCCCATTCATAGAAGCACACACTGCTATAAGACAAAATTTAAAACACTGGAATGTAGTAATAATTTTTAAAATTATTGCTCTATAAATAGTTACGTATTCCCACATGAGTGTGCATTCATTAAGCTGTATTTTTTAGAGAGAGTGGACAAGTATGATATTTGAAAACATTTGAAAATAAAGCTACACAGAGGTAATTTTTTCAAAGACAATCTACTGTTAGAAGTTTTGTCATTCTAAACAGATTGATGGCAGTGACACTGGTGCCTAGCAGATCTCCTCCTACTTTGCTATATTGATCTATTTAATATTTTTCCACATTATACATACCCAGCCTTGAAGATTGTGTGTAAATAGCCTCTCCATTGCAGAAAATAATAAGCAGGAATCTGTCCTTGCATCCCCTGGTCCTTAGTGCTTGTCTGAGTGGCTTTCCTATTCAGTTATCACTATGTCAAAAGTAAAAGAAACATTACCACATCTTTTACTGCCCTATCTGGTTGCCCTATGGGATTATTCAAGTTGGTAAGGAATGCAGCAGCAAGTCCAAAACCTAGCTCTTTCTGATACAAAAGAACAAAAAATGTTAAAAAAAAGTTCTGTATGACTGCTGGGAACTGAGAGTACTCTGCACCTTGCAGGATTAAGTTCTGTGATAGAGAGTGCTTTTGCAGTAAGAGGAACTTGTGTGAGAACTCCCCACCTACACATCTCAAAGCTGATCAAGAGGAAAACACATCTGTCAAACAGTGTAGTGTTTTACTGCAAACAGAACAAGGTACTATGTTTGCAGATGGAATCACTACGCAGCTATGGACAAAATTGTGAAATTTCTCAGTTCAGACTAATTTTTTGCAGAGATGTTTCCCTATTTTTGTAGCTATGGAAACAGACTTTTGTTTCTTTAGAAATAAGCCAAGAATTAGGGGCCAGCCACAAAATATTCTGTTTTATTACAAAACCACCAAAACGTGATTTCTCACCAATTTAACTGGCAGCAAGAATATTTCACACAGAAGTACCATGTACTGATGCTCTCCTGGGGAAGCTCAGCAGCAGTAACTTTGGCTGAGAGTTAGGACTATTTTTGGAACCTTCAAAAGTATCCAGGGAAAGTACTTTTCACTTTTATTCATATAAACAGTATCTCTATTTATTTAAAAAGTGAGAAATGGCTTCTCCTCAACTTCAGATGGTTTTGACAATAAAATTCTGCTTATATCAAGGTCTTGGGAGACACATGAAGCTTTGTGACAAATGGGGTGTTTGGATGATGAAGAGATTACTTGAATACTCAGGAAGAGACACTTCAGACTCCTGCCCCTGGAGCACAGTGAAATAAAGGTGAGTATACTTAGATCCCAGCTCTGTGTCACCTACCCATTTAATGTCTCATGCCTGCATGGGGATGGACTATGATGAACTATAAAGTCTTTTCCATCTTAAATTACTAAAAGGCTAAGTAAGTAATTCCTGCTGTGAAAAGAAGGAAAAAAACTCTATGTAAATGTTTAGGTTCCTAAGTACAGGCTTAAATCTTATTGAAGTCCATAGAATTTAAAGTACTTAAGTGTTTTACTGAATAGGGATATGTTGCTGAATCATGGCCAAGACTTTTTAAGTTGATGTACTGTTATCTATGAAATTACTAATATGCTCAATATCAACCCTCTACTTAAATGCATTGTTAAAGGGGAATAGACTTTTTCAGGGATTCTTGTTCATCCTCTGAAAGAGTCTCTGGCTGAATCAGGGATTCAGAATAAAGTCAATGAGTAAAAATGTTAGAACACGTAAAGCCTAACCAGAGCAGGAAATTGTAGAATGAGCCAGGGCAAGAATTTTCTAGACAATTATGCTGCTATTGACAACTTCAAAGTTCAGTACTCTCTGCTGTGGTGTTACCACTCATTCTGAAATTTGCTTTCCATTGAGCAGAAAGAACACTGGGAATTTTATTGGAAGTGTATCATCTTCATTTCCATAATCTGATTTCCATCCCTTTGTGTCCATCACCTAAAGATGTTTCCATTAGAGGCAAGATAAATCTCGTTGTATGAACAGAAAATAAAGTAGATTAACACTGTCTGTTGCTGCATATTAATTTCCAGTGCCCTTTTCTGACTTTCTTTTTCTGTCTTCCACCACTTCTGCAATAAACTCTCTGATCTACCAACACATCAAACCTGCAATGCAATCAGATGCTCTTTCTGCAAGATATGGGTTGGTGTATTAATTTGCACTTAGGCACACATACAATGAGAGGGTTTACTGCTAATGGCTGGGGTGATCAGCAGTGATGAGATTAAATCAAAATTTTTGAACACATCTTATATCAGTGAGGCTTTAGACGTCAAAGATGGTCTTGAGCACATTGCCTCTAAATGTCAGAAGAGACCAGGCTTGAGGTGAAACATTGTAACCTAGGGCTGTTCAAAAGAAAACCTGCAGTGAGGTATTGTGTCTGTTGAATCAGAAGCATCAGTCTCAGCTGTGTGGCAGTACATTTTCCCATTCTGTCAGGTGATGCACTATTCTTTGCCCTCAGTTTTTCTCCTTTTTGGCATTGATGACTTTCTGGAGGTGAGACCTCACAAAAAATTGTCATAAGTTGATTTCTGAATCCAGGCCATTCAGAGAGCAAGCCCACATGTTAAAGCATTAAGAAAATAACATGCATTTGGTGTGCTGGGAGGGATGTTTCTGCCACCAGCCACTCTCTCCCACCAAATGTCACTGCCACCAGGGTCCCCACTCACCCCCCAGCCTGGAGTGGCCACTGCACCCATGCTGGGCTCCTTGACGAGATGTGCTTTTGAAAAAGAACTATGGGAAAAATGCCCCACTTCAAATGACTGCAAGTGATTGTCCATGGAATGGAAACAAGAGGCTCCATCCAATCTCTCTTTTCACTGCACATTTCTCTGCTCTGAAGCACTTTTTGTTGCTCTTTCAGTAGCTTTCCTTTGCCAACAAATAACAGGCATTAAGGATAGAAAAACAATAAAATTACATGAGGAGAGAGCAACAATCAGTACACAAAGATAAACATCAGCAATAAACACTTGCAGCTGCCAGCCCTACAACATATATAAATGACAGAGGGGTGCATGTGAGGGAAGGGAACAGAAGTGGTGTGTGCAGATCCAGGAAGGGATAGTGCAAGGCTCCTGGCAGAAGCTTGGGAAAGCCCACGTGGTTCAAGAATGTTGGAACCACAAATAGCCTATGCCCAAGAGCTGACTGTGCCCGAATGCCACATCACTGTGAGTCCCTTTGGCTTCTTGGAGTTGAAAATCGAGCTTTAGGATTAATGTGGTGTGTCAAACGTCTATGAAGGAAAAGTGGCACAAATGCCATAAAACTGACCCTCTGAGGGCAAAAGAGAAAAAAAGATTTTTTTCTCCTCTCTATGATATTGTAGTCTACAAATAGAATGAAATGCTTCATGTTTATGGGGAAAGAGGAGCTTTGCTTTGTACTTGCTAGAGACATTTTTCATTGTTTAGTATCCACTTCTAGATGGCAGGTCATAGCTTTGTCATTCTTCTCCCATTGTCAATACTGTCCCGCCCAAATCTCAAGTTGCTATTTTTTTGAAAAGGAAGATTTTGAACCTGGTTAAAAGAACAATATTTCTTGCAACAGATTGATTGGAGGAAAAAAGAGCTTGCTGTTTGCTGCTGTTTTGAAGGATGGTTCAGCAGAAGAGGAATGTGATGGGCTTAATGCATGTGACATGGTGAGGAGCACATGCTGAATTCAATGTGCCCAGAACTGGCAGCTCAGATGGTCTCTGCAGCCAGAACCAGAATTTCCAGGCCAGCTGTTTTTCATTTCTTACTTTGGTGTTTGATGTTTTTAGTTTGTTTCTTTTCATTTTGTTTTACCTGTTGACACTAACACACAGTTTCATAATTGTGGACAGTTTCAGCTTAACTTTCTACATGTGACAAGTGGTGACTGGCAACAGATATTCTCTGGGGTACAAAACCCCTGCAACAACTGCCCCCTGAAGTAAAAATGTGGTGTTTTAACTGCTTCCCTTCTGTTAAAACTGATGGGCGCTCAGCTTAACAGCATTCTCCATCACTTTGCTCCAGAGTTACAGCCCAGACACTACCATTTTGTAACTGACAAAGATAATTTTGGAATTATTAATGTATTAAAGGGATTAAGGGAAGTAGCTCTTATATTGAGGAGTGGTTTGACTTGGTGTCCAAAGATCTCCTTTCCAGACAGATACAGGCCCACTGTCAATGGAGAGATACTGTTGCTGAACAGATCAGGTGTACTCAACTGTGAGGAACACTGGAGATGGTAGGGCAGACATGGAGATTCTGGTGCCCTCAAACACTCCGAACAGATAAATCCTACTTTCTCAGCATCTGGAAACTCAGAGGGAAAACGGAACCATCATCCATATGACAGGAGATTTGTCATGCACAAACTTAAGGTACAACTTTCATGGAAAAACAGAAGGATTTAATCTGATTCAAGGCATCATATGCTATGGAAAAGCATTATGACTTGTCCGAGACAGAGCAGTCCATCTTTAGCTCAAATTGTTGTAACAAACAATTTGAACAAACCCTGCCATCTACTTTAAAGGAATGATAATATGAAATGGAAAAAGTAACTCCTGATGAAATTCAAGGACTGTCAAAATGAGGAAATATTTTCACCTTTGATCAAATAGAAATCGTGCTTTTCAGTGCTTGAGACAGACACAACTAAGCTTGCACAGCAAAAAACTGGACAACAGTTTTAAAATACTTCAAGCACGTTATCATTTTTGTCTATAGAGGTCCTTTAAATGTGTTTCTGTATCTCTGAAATGAGGCTTTATCAATTTTTTTTCAAGCTGGTAGCTCAAGATGTGACTCTGTTAGGGTCACACAACAGATTAATGGCAAAGATAGACAGTAGATACAGCATCCCAGTTCACTTAGGTGGCCTAAACCACCTTTCCTGTTCAATTTTTTGTGATCTTACAGCCCCGTAGTTAGTGCATTTCACTCATTTTCTCCAACATTATACTAAGCATTGAGGGACAAAACCAGAAGTTACTTCACATACTGATTTGTCTCTTTAAGCTGGAAGTTGTTTTAGTCAACTCTTCAGAGTGTCTATTGTTTGGATCTTTTTTGCCTATTGGCAACGTTTTTCAGTTAATCCGGTGTCCTAGTTTTAGCAGAAGCCAGTGGCAAAAGCAATACCGATGTTAAATGGAGTGTTATAGACTACAGGGTGAAGTTCTATTCCTGCATGAAAAACTGCCAGTCACTTAATCTCTCTGTGGGTGTCTGGTGTAGCACAGCAACACCTGAACTGGCTTTAAATTAGCTGAGTGTGACAGCATTAGCACATGCACTGAAGCAGCACAGGGCTTAGAACTGGCTGGGAAGCTTATGTTTGGTAAGGAGTGGAGCCCTCGCTACTTGTGAAAGGAACATGCAATTAATATCTCTGTTTTATAAAACACTGTCCTTAAGATCTCTTAATTATACTTAGTATGGCTAGATAAAACTGGATGCGTGTCACGTGCACTTCCTTTTTGAGTATGGAAATGGAAAATTTAGTACAGTGAAAAACTGGCCAAAGAAGTGATGGTCTGATGCTTCAGAAAGCCAGCAAACACCACCTTACCCTTCCTTTCAGGTCATAATTAGTACAAGACTCCAGGACAAGCCATTGTGGGTAATGTACACATGAGGAAGTTGGAAATATTCAGCTCTGCCTCATGATTTGCTGTGTGCCTGAGTTAAGCGTCACTCAGCTTAACCACATAGAGCCTAACCTGGAGCACTTTATTGCCAGGCATCAGGAATGGCCCACACATAATGAATATGATTAAACTTTTCAAATGTCAGGTTAACATTCATTTTGACACTTCTTGGCTGCATTTTGCAGTTTGTTTTCTTCTCTAGAAAGGGGCAAGATGCTCATAAGTGAGCATAGTTCACCTTCAAGAATCATGAAAAACCAACACCAGATTTATCATCCACCTCAAGAAGAAAGACCAAGAGTAGCCAATGTTTGATAGTCTCCTTGCACACTCTAGTGTGTCATTTATGGCATATTAGGATGAATCATGAAATTTAAGCCTGGTCAGTTGTCAATAGACCATCTGTAAACAAGTTACTATAGTTTCAATTTTCCCAAGTGAACTCTTTAATAAATGTTTCCTCCTCCCAATGAAAAAGTAAATAAACAAACTGAGGTTACAATAGATGTCTTTTAGAAACACAGATAGTAAAAGATAATTACATTTTTGTCAGATACACTTTTTGCCACAGGGACCAAAGACAGAAGCTCTGTCTTTCACTCACTCTCTGACAAATGCCCAGTTTGAATACTGTTGAGATACAAGATACAAAAAAGTTCTTTTATCCCCATCAGGGAAAACTCTTATCTGTTCTGGAGGTCATAACCACTCCTTGAAAGGAAAATAAGCACTATGTTTCTAAGCTGTGAGAAAATGCATCTAGTAATTTTTTAGTAGCTCATCAGGATAGTTAAATACTGGAGTGATAATGAAATTATCTCATAACTCTTTGCTCTTGGGTTATGACAGGCCAGTCAACTAAGTTAAATAGTTCTACTATCACATGGGAAACAATTCCTGCTTTATACTAACTGGAAAGAAGTACTATTATTAACTGTTCAGAGAAGCTGCAAGTTCTGCAGCAAGGAGCTTATGTCCAGTAGTAATGCTTTCCAGCAGAAGACAGCCGTGGTGAGTCTCTCTCTCTGGCCTTCTAGGTGGTCTTTCCCTCAGATCTAATGATAGGCCTGCCAGAGTGATTTATGGCACTTATCCATGCCTCAGTGTTTTCCTCCTTGGCTTTGGGTCAGCTGTGGTCTCCAGTGCTCTGTGGTTGTTCTTAACACGTATTCAGTAATCACACAGGCCGAGACTTTTTTTTTCTACATTTGTGTTTTCTTTCATTCTGCCTGTCTTAGAATTTTCAATAACACTCATCACCACGGGACACCGCTTCCATATTTCACCTGTCAGTAAAGCTTGAGTTAATCTTGCACCACTTGCAGCCCTCTCTGCTGGCTTGTGTTTACCGGCATGCACTCAAACTCAAAGTAAAAATGTATCATTGCATTACTACTAGTCTGGATCCTAGTGGCCTCTGTGCTTGATCCACATCCCATTAAAATCAGTAGGAAGTTTACCATAACTGTTAACTGGAATTTTAATAAGGCCACTTTAGCTAATATGGGGATGGACTGAGTTCTGCTGTATGGTGCACAGATGGAAATAAGCTGAGGCCACTTCCATGCTTCTTGTGGCATGCACTTGCACAACGTGGAGGGCTGGTTACCTATTTCTGAGAGAAAAACAGCCTGAGCAGGGCTGTGGCAGGAAGAAATTCTCTGCTCCACATTCTTGGGGCACTCTGGTCGCTTCATCATAGTGTAAGCAAAATTCCTCCAGGACTTGGATTGCACATCCCTCCAGAATGTGGGAGCAGCAGCAAAAAAAACCTCATGACAGAGCCTGTAGCCTGGGACTCCTTCATATGATAATCTTCTCTTATATTTGGCTCACTAATAATAAATCACACATCACTTGTTGCATAGATGCCAAAAAGGGTACCACCCATTCTTTTTTTATTTAGCAACAGTTTCTGAACAATGCTGCTTTATCTGATCATAATTCTAAAAACCAAAACATCTCTGAGACAGATATTTTTTATAGGAATGGTAAAATATGAGAGGTCAGTGTAGGGTAGTCTAAAGCATTTCTGTTGAAAAATGCATAAAATTCTGGATTCAAGTGAAGGAATAGGCAGATAATAGGAATTCCAACCACTGTGTTAGCTTTAATTAAATGGGAAGAAGAAAGGCCTGCCACATGTGTTTTACAGACAAACTAAAACCCTACAGCTTCTTTGAAGATAAAAAGTTAATCTCAGGTCAATGTGAGTTTTGTCCTAATTGCAGAATCATGCTGGTATTTACATTTCTTTGTACACCTAAGACTGTATTTCATGATTAAGTAAAATTTCACTGAATGGGAGCTCTGTCCAAATTGGAAGCTTCCTGTCCTCAGTGGTTACCCAAAGTGTCATTTCTCCCCATAATTTTAGAAGACTATTCATTTTGGAAAGCAGCAGCTATGAAAAGAAGCAAACAAACAAACAAAGAGTTAAAATAGATGAGAATACAACTGTCATGGTTCTTTATCCAAGATGTTTCACCACCACCTGAGAGCCACGGTCTGCAAGAAATAACATGGAAGGAGCCAGTGGAGAGCAAAGTGCAACTCAGAACAAATGTTGTGCTAAGAATTTCCAGGAAGTGTCTAAGATTTGATTCATATTTTAATTTGGGTTGCAGGAGAGGTAGCAGGAAGTTCAATTAATTTGCAACAAGAGAAAAGTAAAGAACCTAGAACATACTGTATTTCCAGAAATTCTGAGATGTCATAAGAGGTAAGGAACAAACCAAGGTGAAACACCTCCTGCCATGGTGATAGGGGTAATTGTGGCTGACTGAGGCAGCTCGATGTTGATTTGTGAGCACACAGATGGCAGTGTTTTTATCTTAGTCTCCATTTGACTGACAAAGGAGAAGAAACCCTTTTACTGAGCAATCCTACTTCAGTTTGGGCCTTTTCCTCATTTAGTTCTATTCTTGTTCTAAAGATGGGAACTGTAAATCCTTCCCTCCTATGAGATTAGCTGTCTCACTCTTCACATAGATGTGAAACAAGAGAATCCTAATAAATATCTCCTAATAAATATCTTCTGGCTGGACTCAGGAAGGAAGAAAATCAGGGAAGTAGGAGCTTCCTCTGTGCAGGACTAGCCAAGTGTGAACCTGAGGGCTAACAGCTGGAGGAACATTTTAAGAGGCACTAAGTTTTTTGGTAGACTTTCAGAGGTGGCATTCTAAGCCCTGTGGCCCAACTCCAGCTTTCTTCCATCAAGGGTAGGTAAGGGAGAGAAGTTGCTCTCAGGCAGGGGTAGCAGACTGAAAAAATCAAAGACATTTATCTCACAATTTCTGTAAGGTTTTCTTTTCTGGAGATGCAAGAGATTTGGAGGTTCCAAAGGTGTGACCTTACTGAAATAATGTACTTAGCATTGTGGTGAACCTCTGTTTACTAACCTTTGCTAGTGTTTTGGAGCTGAGACAGAGTCTTGGCACTGGTAAGGTGAAAGGCTTCTGTAGGATGGCAGGAAGCAGCACAACACATTTTCTCCCTACCAGAGTACCAGCATCATCGTGGCTTACAGAAGTATTCTTGTAGCTGATGATACCAGTTATCCTGCTCAGATGTTGACCTGGAACATCGGGAACAACAGATTGCTGCCCTGATCCTGTGATCATGGCTTTGGCTCAGCTCCTGAAAACAACCCCAGAGAGACACAAACTGAATAACCCTACTGGACTAAGTAGTACTTAGTGTACTACCAAGAAGCCATAATATCTAAACTGTGATGGACTCAAAGTAACATTACTTGACTTCAGACTTTCTGTCCCTGCCTTTTTGAAATCTACTTCAGGTAAATAATAATTTGGTTGGGAGACCTCATGTGATTTAAAGAACAAACAAAATACAAGTGACATCCAGCTGTTTCAGATAGTGACAGACAACAGTGGCAGAATACAGGATTTCCAATATTAAAGTGGCTGAAACACCTGAAAGATATCTATTCTGCTGCCAGTGAACCAGTGTGGAAAGTATTTGGTGCTTCCACATTTCATCAATGCATGCTGCCAAGCCTGCCAGCTGGGAGGGACTAAGATGGGCATCAGTAAACAGATGTCAAGAAAGCTGTGCTGGTCCCTTCCAGCAGTCATCACAGTGGTAATAACTGGCTCCAAGCAGGCTTGGGGAAGGTAAAAAAAGGCAGGTAACAACAGGAACGAATAGCAGTGTACAAGAAAGGCCAAGAAGTTTGGAGGTGGTTTGTGAGAAGATAGTCTCCAACTGTAAATGGATGGTCCAGCTGTATTTGTCCACAGTGAGGTATTCAATCACACATCCCTAGTGACATTACTAAAACTACAGGCCCTTTTCTGCACACCTTGTTTTCAGACACTGAAGCCCAAACAGGCAAGTGGTGCTCTTAAATCCTTTTAGCTAGCTGCTGCTTTGGGGAGCTACGCCACACTGCTAGGCTGGGTGCTCTGGGCCTTGCTGGAGTTTGCATGTGTGAAACTAAACTCAGATCAAGCATTTTTCAGGTGACACACCACTTCCAAACCCTGATAATGTTGCTGGGTAGAGTAAAAGCAGAATGTGATTTGCAAATATGGCACCTGCTCACTTTTCCTTGTATCACTGTCAAAACTGCCCTAAACTTTTCTATTTGTAGTATCTGAACCTCTACAATCTGCTGAACTCTGAGTAATCAGTTCATGGCAATGAAAGTCTTATTCAGCACATCTGGAAAACACTTCACTGGAATAGTTTGGTAGCACTCCATAATTTCATTGGGCCTTATTCCCTGCATTTGCTCCTGTGATCAGTTGGAAAACCTCAAATGTAGGGAAAAAGGTAGTTTTTCCTTTTCTTCTGTCTAATACACCATTGCATTAAACTTATCACCTTATTTTAAGGGGAACTGTGCTCCAAATGAAAATGGCTCTTGGGACTGTAAGTCCCCACATAGTGGCTGAGGAGGTTCTTATAACCCCCCTGGAGGCTAAACTGCCTGGAGGCTAAATTGCCAGAGAAGCAGGTGTTTCTATGCACAAGAGGTAGAGGTTACTTAGAGGACAACTAAGAATAATGGAGCTAATTGTGGACTGCATCTGGCACAGGTAGCTACACATGTGAGGGTTTTTTCCCTATGCCTTTCTGATTTTCAGGCAGCACTAGTGTTTTCTCCTCTCCAAGCAAATAGTAGTTAAAAAGAAAAAAAAAATTAAAAGTTTTCAGTTCAATAGAGATCTCACTTTTCTGTTTTTACAGTAGACAGAGCTCTGAATATGTGAAGCATAGTAGGCCATGAGTAAACAAGCTGCATGTGCACAGGAGAGCTGTCTATCATGGCCTGAGAGAAAACTGCCAAGTACTTATCTTCCTTCAAATGACTCTTCTTTCCAAGAAAAGACTAAAAAGCATACAACACTTTGAGTGGAATGAGGAAAGGAAATGCATGGCTGTGAAACATGTCCATTTGAAAAAGATCTTCCATAGCTTGTAATGAATTATCAGATTTGCATTAAACTTACATGCTCTGAATAAATGTTTGAGGATGTACAGAGCTATGGCTTCAGAAAAATTTTAATTCATCTGGAATACCAAAATCTCATTAGGAACTAGAAGACCCAGCAAGTTTCTTCTTGTGGTATCTGCTGGGTTGGGCAGCAGAGGATAATTTACAGTCCATTCCAAAACTGCTGAGTCTAGACCATGACTTAAGGAGCTTGTGTGGAAATACTAGTCAGCCCTGGCTGTGTTCCTATTCAGGATGGAAGAAAAGAAAGCTGCACAAGCCCAAGAGATTGAATAACGGCTTCCCTATATGTGCATTTTTGCAGTGTGTCAGGGGTCTAAGTGACTCATACCATTTAGCATTTGCCATGCCACTAGATAAGCTGGGTTGTTCTCACCATGACCTTAAACATGATCTGCAGGGGTCCTAAATGTGTCTGTGTGTCTTACATGAGCATTTCCATAGGTCAGAAAACACCAAACTTAGCCTGACCTCATTGAATACTGAATTGGTGCAACAGTAGATGTGAGCAAGTCTATCCATTCACTGAAGTTTCCTGGAATAAGTGCTGGTTGAGAACACAATTGCCCTTCTAGAATTACTTTAGAAATAAATCTTCTTTGTTATGCATTGCTGTTTATGGCTGAGTTTATGGTCAGATGAACAACTAAATAAGATAAAAAATGTAGGGTTAAGCGAGGATGTGAAAAGGAGGTTCCAGACAAGGTGGGGGGAACTATTGATTTTTGTGGTTTGTCACAACGTAAGGATGTCTCTCAGTCACCTCATCTATGGACAATTATGAGTGTAATGGGAAAACAGCCCTGGGAGAATACCCCAAGAGACAGTAAGAAAAATAGAGAAGTCATTAAAATCAAAGGCAGGCATGATAGCAAAATGGAGATGGAGGAATGTGGAAACATTAGAAATAAAGAAGAAAGGGGGGAAATTAAATGGAAGCACTGCAGAAGCAGTAAACAAAGGATTTTCAAAAGTGCCTCACTATCCTAAAAAGTTGTAATTACTTTCCCACTGATGCTTGCAACAAAAATGAATAGTGGTGGCAATGTCAGGCTAGCAATGAGCACTTTAAAAAAACCTCAGCTTAGAATTTCACTGCCTTCTTACAATGTCTGTCTGCAACAATGGCATCAAGTAATACTCATGGCTACTAAATTACAGCTAATGTCCACTTAGATATTCTGTGAAATCTCAGATGTCTGTGGCATTAAGACATCCAGCAGCAATTAACACACAGGAACTTCTTGAGGCCCTCAGAAACTGGTTGGAAAACTCACTTTAAATAATGTTAAAAATATTAATTATTGTGGAGCATAGAAAAATTTGTTTCTCAGTATAATTAAAATGAAACCCCTGAAAGTCAAATTGCATTTAAAAGCTGCTTAGGCTTCTATGCACCCTTTCATTATTTCTGAAGTGTAGCACTCAGGAAAAGTGCCAAGTTTATGTCTCTGTGGACTGGGCTTCTCTCTGTTTATCAGAGGTTGATCAGAGAGAAAGGAGTGGCACTGTGTGCTTCCTGGCGCTGCCCTGCCAGCAAGCCCCAGCTCTGACCTGGAGGGACCATCACTGGGCATGAGAAGGCAGCTCGGGCTCCACACCTTTGAAACCTTTGGCATCTCTGTTGGGCCTCATGAGAAAGCAGCCAGTACTGCCAGTGATGTCTGTGATGTGTCCTTGTATCCCCAGGAGACTATCACGGTTAATTCCTTTTTACGTTTTCCTTAGGTGATTGAATAACTTGCTAATGGTGACTGTTTTGGTCACTTCTACCTTGAACTTGGTTCACCCCACTGCTTTAGTATCTCAGTTCTAATCTCTGGACTCAAATAAGCACCAAAGAATTTAGGGTCCTGAGATGTAACTCATTTGCATTTCCACAGAGGTCAAACTTTGAAGTCTAACAAATGACATGTTGTACCACTAGGACATCTTGGAAAGCTCAGATCCTTGTGTTTATTAGTTCAGAGTGCAATAATTATTAGCTAGAGAGAAATACAACTGCAATCAAAAAGAAAGCCAAATAAAACCCACCTACACAGATTTCTCATACTGGGCCCTGGGCATGACTCACTGGTTATGTATTAGGCATTGTGGGTGGGTACTCTAACGTGTATTTGTTCCATTGTTTAGATGTGTTTTGCACACACTAATTCTGACTTTCTGTTTTGGCAAAATCTTACAAAAAAACCCAAACCCATCACCACCCTCTTGGGCTGCAGTCATGAAAGGCAGCTGCATTACCTCACCCACCCATCTTGGGATCAGGGTGGGCTCTGGAGAGAAAAGGGATAACTGCTTGCTTGGGATGCTGGGAGGAAGCATGTCACGTGCAGGTGCAGATGCTGGCTGGCTGTGAAGAAGCTTTAGCAGCATCTTACCCACTGTGTGGAGAGAGTCACTTTGCATTCTCTTCAGGACACTTTTCCAAGACCAGAAAATTATTTTGGTGCTTTAAAGCATTCACAGGAGAAATAACTTGGCCTGTAGTTTGAAATGCATTTTTGTGCTCTAACATGCCAGCAGACAAGAATATATTAAATGTTAAATGGAGAGGACTTTTAACACTGAAAAAAAGTGTATCCTTTTAAAATATTTTAATGCTTGTTCATGTCTAAGCATAAGAAACATTATTAGAAAAAGTAATGAGAAAATGATTGGAACTGAAAGTATTTTCTTGGCATTGGATCATCAATAACCACCGTCATCTGTGGAGCATGAACTAGAAAAAAGAATTCAAATGGTAATTCAAATGGTAATTATTTAAATTATACAACATATGAATCATAAAGATATATAAATATAATACATTACGTCTATTAGTAACAGGATTGTTTATGTGGCACTTGTCACCATGAAGTGAGAGAAGAAAATAGGAAAGCTTGAAGAATGAAGTCTGATGATGACTAGAAAAACATGGTGATACGTCTGGGAAGCTGATTCAAACTGCTAACCATTTTGGTCACCCAGGAAAACTGTAAGGCTCTCTACTGCTTTCACCTTACCACATGTCTCTGTGACAGCCCAATGCATATCTCCAAATGCATTCTCAGGAAAACTCTCCTGGCTATAGTGTGAAGTTTGGCAGGAGCCGTCAGCTGTGTAAACAACTGTGATGTGTAAATAACTGTGACTGTCACTGTCGAGGAGTAACCCTGCAGTAAGTACAACAGACACTGTGACACAGTGGTGGCTATCACACCGCCTGTTTGTGGGTGACAGCCATGGAGAGGTCTGCCTTCTGAGAGTTCATGGCCTTTCTGCAGATGAATAGCCTACCGAACATATGCAGAGAGGCCAGAGGAGCCAAAAATCTCCCACAGAACAGAAGGAGATGGCAAAACCCCACAAATGCAAAGCTATGCCCTGACATTAAAAGACCCAAGTGCTCTGACCCATGTGCACTTCGGCTTCTCTGGGCTTCCCACACCTCTGCATCCTGGCATCACCCTTGATACCTCAAACTTTCAGGAGACCCCAAAGCTGCATCTGACCTCACTGTCATCCCCGACAATACTGATGTCAAATTTTGCAGGAGACAGAGGCTAGATCAAAATCATAAGTCTCAATAGTCCACAGCTACTAAAAGGATGTGCTCAACGCACCAACATTTTCTGCCCTTGTTTACTTCACTCACAAAATATGCAACTTTCTTGACCTTAAGTACACTCCTTAGGAGTGCTCAGGCTGAAAGGGGCTCCACATCTGCCAAAAATAAGCATGGCTGACCTTAATAACTACTTTCCTTCAATCACAAGGGAAGCACCAATGCTACACTGTGTGCATCACTTTTCCTTTAACGCCTACGTGTGCAGTGAAAGAACTATGCAAGTTAACCCTTTCACTGCTGCTACCAATGCAAAAGCTTACAGGTTTGAGCAGGGTCCTTAGCAGCCTTTCAGGTTTGTTTTCAAGGGGTTACTTGTGGGATAATGCAAGTCATTCAAATTTTCCACTACATCACAAAATTACACTCATGCCTGTTCCCACTATTTGTTTAAATATAAACCAGCACTCAACTTTCCAGCAGCAGCTTCCTGTTTAACAAGTATTTAAATGAATGGCTGAGTAGGTTTTACCAAGCACACTTGGCAGACATAGAGGTACACTGCTCGATGTCTAAACAGCAAACAAGGCTTGCAGTTGCTGTTGAGGCAAACAGCAGGTAGATGGGGCAGACTGACAATGCTGTCCCATGTGTGCTGCAGGCAGGGCTGGCTGGGAGGTTGTCTGCAAGGAAACAGCGGAAATCACAGAAGCAGAAAGCCAGGGAGACTAAATGGCCCAAAATGAATCTAGAAGAGGAACAGTGGACTTCCTCACAGAACCACTGAATATTCTGAGTTGGAAGGGCCCCACAAGGGTCATCTAGTCCAATTTTTTTAGTGAATGGCCTGTACAGACATTGAACCTATGACCTTGGCATTATTAGCATCATTCTGAACAACTGAACTGATCTCCTCTGTTGATTTGAAGCACACAGAGAAAGAAAGAAGGTGCCTCATTGCTCAGACACTCCAAAGTAGCTGAGTGGGAATAAAATGTGGCCCTTTGTCTTGCGGCTCTTTATTAACAGGGGGCATTGGCTTCTGAACCAGCCTCTGAACTGCACTAAATAGGCAGGGGAAAGAGGGTATTTAGCCAAAAAGGGATTGTACATTTACAGTGTGCACAGTTACAGTGCGCTCCGACTATGCTATTCTCCCTTTCAGGGACCCCTGTGACTGGAATAAGATAAACAGGGTCCCTTCCTTCCTGCTCCCCTGTGGTTGGCAGAGAGCCAGAAAGCCCTCCCTGTCCAGAGCCTAGAAAAGGCCATGACCCTTCCTGTTCGGTCTCTCTTTTCCCCTCCATCTCATGGATTAAACAAGCTCGGAGAACTACATTGGGAATTGGAGCCTCTTTTGTACCTGTGCCCATCTCCTGACGTGCCTTCCCTCAAGGCCCCGTATATCTGGGTTGGCCTGGTGATTCGGGGGGCTGCGAGGGTAGGCTTGTCAGTACATTTTGGCTTGACAGGGTGTGAGTTTTCTGTGTTTCTCACTTTTATATCCAATGTGATTTCTGTGAAGTCTACAAAATTATGCCAGAATTAAAGAGGTGCAATGCACAGAAGAATTTCATCTTTAAGATTTAATACTGATTCTTCTTAATTAATTCATTATGCCAAGACTAGAAGCATGCTAGGCGCCTGTAACATTCTCATTTACCTCTCTATTTCTTATAATTTTATTTCATACTGCAAAAACATTTCCTGTAATTGGACCTTTGGATACCTATTGACTTTCCATAAAACTGGTTGAAAACTACCACTCTGTTCTTAAATTTTCGCTGATATTTATTCAACTGTATGTTCCTTAATGTTTTAATTGGTTGCAGAAGCTCATATATATATACAAACGGCTCTCAGGCAGAAAACATTCTTCCAATGAAATTTCATATCAAGGCAGTTACTGCACTGGGATGAGATCAGCAGCCTTGTTAGAGGTATATGAAATTCAATTAAATGCAAAATATATATCACTGTACTAATTGACAAAATTGCAGGGACAGAGCATAGTATCCCCTTGATGTAAATAAGAGTAGTGAATTGACAAACAAAGACTAGTCCAAATTAAGATGAAGTGTCAGAATTTCTGGAACCAAAATGAGATGTAGCACAATACTAACATTAAAATGCTATGGAAATTATTGCATTTGTCACTACAGAGTCTTGCAACAAATGATCTGCCATTCAACAACCCAGAAGGCAGAATGACAATTTTATTCCATAACACCATGAGGAATTTATGCTGCTGAAATAAAAAAAAGAGCTATATTTGGGAAAGCAGCCATTGATTCAGGTTGTCTCTGGGGTGATTTGATGCTTTTTTGGCCTCATATTAGCAGTTTTGGGTTCTAAGAATTCCTGTATTAGTTTCTGGAAGGAACTCACAAGAGATACTAAAACCTAAATGAGATTCCAGAGCTCCTGACTGCATGGTTTGAACTTGCAGGATAGCAGAAACTGAGTGGACTTGTGTTTAGCTCATTTTGCAGTCAGAGAGGACTGGGGTCTGTTAAAAATCAAGCTGCAGTAAGTTCCTTATGACTGGTTGCACAGACCTAGAAATAAAGTTCTGATTGCCTACAGCCCTATTCTGCCATTCAAACTTTTGTTGGGCTAGCTAAAATGTCTGTGTAACTGTCTGATTAAAATACATTAAAACCTCTGTGAAGGAAAAAAAAAAACACCAATCTTTAAAGGCATATTTTTAAAATCAGTTGTATCTTCTGTTTTAAGGGTTCATGGGCTAAAGCATTGTTGCCCCTGGCCTGGCTGATCATGGGCTACTTCAATTGCCTCACTGCAGAAGAGATGCTGGGGAGAGGAGAGTTGGGGTCAGGCTGCTGTTTGAAAATATTTGCTGCCTGTGGTTGAAAAAACAGTAGCAATGTTTGCTTTTGGAGTTCTGACAATGACTGCCAAGTTATACTCTCTTTTAGTTATTAAGTCTTAACCAATAAATAATGACAGATACTGAAAAGAGAGGAATGGAAACCACACACAACAGTCTTGATAATGAACCCTTCTCTCTTGCTCTTGGATCAGCTCTTTTGGAAACTGTGTTATGGAGTATTTGGCTACCCATTCAAACCCACCGTTTTTAACAAAACCATTTCCTCACACAAGGCACTGCAGCTCCTACCAGGAGCCATTCAGCTGGTAACTTGAGGCTATGATTAAGAAAGCCTTGGTCGCAGCTCCTGGGCTAACTGCAGCTCTTGTCCTTCCTGCTTTCCAGCTGCATCTGCTCAGATCTTAACCTACAGCTGCTCCCTTGAGGTGGTGTCAGGCACAGCTTGTACCCCTTTCTCGCTTCGTGTGGCTGTCTCAACAGTCTGACTTGCCTTCAGCATCTGTGGATTTAGGTGCTGTGACAATGGCAGTCAGAGACTTTTCCAAACCAGAGATTTTAAAAATCAAAAACATGAGAGTGAAGAGCAGTATGTTGTGAGTCTCTCTGCACGATGTTCCAGCAAAGCTCCTCAGCAGCTGTCTTAACCACCATCTCATGGAATCATAGAATAATTAATTTTGGAAAAGATCTCTGAGATCACTGAATCCAACTCTTAACCCAGCCCAACTCTTAACCCAGCCCCATGGTCAGTTCACCACTAAACCATGTTCCCAAGTGCCACATCCACAGGCCCTCCAAACACTTCCAGGGATGGTGATTCCACCATCCCTGGGAAGCCTCTCCTAATGCCTGCCCACACATTCAGTGAAGAAATTTTTCCAAAGATGTGATATAAACCTCACCTGGTTCAACTTGAGGCTGTTTCTTGTTCTATCACTTTTTACCTGGTACACCAACCTCTACCTGGCTACAGCCTTATTTCAGGCAGCTGTAGAGAGTGATGAGACCTCCCCTGAGCCTCCTTTTCTCCAGATTAAATACCCCCAGCTCCCTCAGCCATTCCTTATCAGGCTTGTACTCATAAAAGAGGTTTTACAAGTATCCAGTGATCTTCCAAAATCTAGGTTAGTAATATATGTCATGTTTTTCTACTAAAGTCAAACACTCCTGATCTCAAGCTTAGCTTGCTATCCTCTCAATCCTAACACAAACCTAATAATAATATCAAACAAGAAAAAGCATGTGAATTTAGAGAAAGAAAAAGTAAAGAGGAAGAACCAGTGTAAGTAGAAGAGTTACTTACAGAGGGAACTTGAAGTTTAACTCCATCACTTGCAATAACACTGTATTATACTGAAAAAGTATTGGCTTGCATAAATAGGCACAGAAATTTTTCTATTGCTATTTCAGAACAATAAAATATTAGATTGCTTCATTTTTTTTCTCAATAAATCAGAAGGTTATGATTTACTACCAACAAGCTTAAGCTGATTTTGCCTGCCATATGAAAGAGATCACCTGTCTTAGTGAACTAAAAGCAATGTAGATAAAATCTTGAAAATGCCAGTGGCAACAGCAGCAGTGTGTCCTTGCATGGTGTTAAATGAATGAAGATGTCATTTGCTTGAGCAGGCAGATTGCAAATAAGCCCATTTAATAGCTTTATGTAGAAGCCCTGGCTGTGCACCCTGTTGCTCTGGTAGACTCTGCGTGTTTTAGCATGGGGCCCCATTAGATGACCCCTGGCTATTTAGAGATTATACTTAACAGAAAGGGAACATTTTCTGAAATTCCACCTGTACCAACTGCCTTTCCCATTTGTCTGTATAATCTTCTCAATATTGCAGCTTTATAAATGCTTCTCTCTCCTTTACTGCATCAGAAATCCAAGCAACAGAGAGAACCAAGAGACCTGGCTGCAGAAAAAGGGTTGAGAAGGAAAGGAAGCCAAGGTAAAGTACACAAGCCTTTCCCTAGATCATTCAGTTTAGCAACACCAGCACCAGAGGTAAAGCATATTCAGAAAGTAATTCTGTGGGTATTCTCAACTCAGTCAGAGAGAAAGAGAAAGGTTTTCTAACCAGGCAAGAGCCTGGGAAATAGTTGGGAAAGAATGTAAATAATTCTCTAATCTATCTTGTTATTTCACATTGTTTATAGATATGTTCTGCTACTGTGTGTCATTCAGTGCACACCAATGGTGTGACATGTTTTTGCTCTAAGACCAATGAAATTAGTCTTCTCGATGTTCTCTATATATAGAGCGGTACATTTGAAATAAAGAGAGAGCTCATTTTCTTAGCCTTCTGATCTGGAGTTCTCTCTTCCCGTCCTGCTCAACAGCGTCATAATTCCATTTGTGACTTGACTGCTTCCCTTTCCATTTTCCCCCTGTGATATTCCTAGTATCAGTCAGAAGGCTGTAGTGGAATGTTTGTGTTTTTACAAAGGCATTTATGTATTTTGCTCACTGATACAGTACCCTCTGGCATGCCTGGTCTTGGTAAGTCCACAAGTTTCCCTTGTGTATGACAAAGGTGGGAAGGAGCCTGCCCAGGGAACAGGCTTTCCCGCTGATCTGCTGGTGCCACTAGCAGCACAAACCCTTTTCCTGGTGAGCTGGCTTCCAGAGATCTGCTCTCTGCCAAGCCATTTGCTGTGGCCACATGCTGCCACTGGAGTTTAAATACACCCTTCATCACACAAAAGCAGTTAATTCAGGCTATAAATCATATCCTGACATGCAAAACTTCTGGTGTCTCATTTTGTTTGTCTGAAATTGTTCAATGCAATTGATTTTGAGGTGAGGAACTCTTTTATGTTGTTGATGTTTAGAGAAAGACTAATAGATTATTTGTTACTGGTTTAATAAATGCACTCCACAAACTACAATCAACTGTCTCCTGTTCATTTCACTGCTTCTAACTGGCTCAGGGTACAGGTTCCACTTCCAGTCTGATGTGCCAAGCTTAATTTTATTGAAACATAATTACTTTAATTGTTTTGGGTTATTACATCTCCATTAAGTAGGACATAGTTAAATAAAAACATTCCTTGATCAGAGCTGGTTTTTTCTAACCAGTTATGGAAATGACCACAGGGAAAAAAACTCAACAACAAACTCCATACTTCAAATGATGTTGCTTTCCTCATGTTAACTAATCACAGTCTTTGTACAGCCCCTCCCATTGAGGCTGTACTTAAAAATGATTCATTCACCTATAGTTTCTGTGTCACTCCACAAACTTCAAATTATACAACTTAGTAATGTTCAAAAAGCTTTAACAGCAAAGACTGAATGAAGGTCTCTCTTTTTCTTTTTTTTTTTTTTTTTTGTCCCCAAACTCCAGACTCAAAACAACATCAGAAACCTCAAGTTCCTGAAGAGTAGTTAGCAAGGAAAGTTTAAGTATTTCAGCACATTGGGGGTTTCCAAAAGCACAAACAGATTCCAAATATGCATAAACCTGATTTATTAAATCTCATGATCATTAGGCGAGTTCCATGAATTAGGTCTCCCAGGCTGTGCAGTCCATGGGCTGTGTAGCTAAGTCAGCTTCACAGTCTCCATGTACAGCTGGGAAGCAAAGGGCTGACTCAGTATTACTTAAGACTGACCCATGACAGTTTTCCAGAGACAGAAAAGGAAAGGCAGCATAGGATGGGACAGTGCTTAAACCAAATTGGAAGGGCAGTGTCTTTGGGCAGGGCAGGCTGCTCTCAGCATGGACTGCTCCCAGCATGGGAGAGAGAAGTGGGCCCTGGCCTGGGCCTGCCATACTGTTTAGTGCTCATATTTTCAGGAAGCTCTTCAAAGCTTTTAAGGAAGGTTTAGTGCACTGCCAGAATGGAATTTCTAATGTCAATAATTCCAATAATTCACACCCTCTTATTTTCCTTTTCTCCCTGAAGGGTGGTGGGGGAGGCTGACAGGCACAGGCAGCAGTGGGTGGCAGCTGGAAGGAGCCCCATGGCCAGTGGGGCAATGGAGTCACCCTTTGCAGGGAGCATCAAAAAGGGGTTGAAGTATTCAGGAAAGACCTGTTGGCTTCCTGCTGTCTACAGTGCAAGGGTTGTGATAAGGCTTGGAGAGAGGCAGGAGGTGGTGTAGAGTGAAAGCAGCCTTGGGATCCGGTGAGTCTGGGGAGTTGCCTGTAAACACACTTGGCTTTGGTAATGTGGTCAGTGAGCACTCAGCAAAAGTCTTTTCCTCATGGATGAAAACCCAACAGTGCTATATTCCTATCTACCCAATCTACCTAGATGTGCATAAAAACACCAGTTACTAAACAGGTTGTAAGGGTCTGGGCTCAGCTGGAGCGTTCTGTCTGCTTTCTGTATGGTCACCGGTGATACCTGGAGCAACAGCAAACTTGTACCTGTGATTTGCAATGTACATGGATACCTGCACTTCCCAGGTGTCAAATACTGTAACTGCAGGACCCTCATACATAGTACATAGCCCTCACTGACTGCCTGGCCAAACCAATCAAAATTAATGTTTAGGAAAAAGCAGACACTTTGGTCATTTTGGTTTCAGAGCCATAGCATCTGAATGACTTACTGCAAATGGGATGGTTGAGGATTGCTCTGAAGAGCTGCAGCTGCTGAACAGCCAAAGTAGCAAAATTTGGTGTAAATTCTGCTTAGAATGAAAAAAGCAAAAATTGTGATCTCAGACAAATTCCTCATTTAGCTGCAAGGCTGGGTGACTCTTGGAGGGGAACACATGGAAACACTGGCTGAAGTGAGGCTTGGAACAGTGTTTCCTTCTTTTTGTAAAAAGATGATCAGAAACAAACCTGATGAACTGGAACAGGAGATTTTTTTTCAATGTCAATGTAACTAAAACATAACATGATGAAATGCAGGGAAACTTTTAGGGGACTTAGATGCAAAATAAAAGTTTCAGACTTGTGGGGATATGACAACTGATTATCAGGCTTCAGTGCAGCAGTAAGAAGTTCCTTCCAAATAAGGGCAAAACAGTTACAGGTAGCTATAATTTCCCACCAACTATTGACACAAGAAAAATCAGAATGAAGCCTAAATCAAAGGATACAGCTGTTCAGAGGAACAGGAGTGGTCTGTATCCTTACATGTGCTGCCCAAAATTTCCGTAGTGAGACAAGAAACACCATTTAATCCAAAGAACCTAGGCATTTTTCACTTGCAGAAAACAGAAGAAAGAAGAAAAATATGGGATATACCAGCTAATCATCATGACATTTTTTTCAACTTGAGCAGCTTTAATTCAATTTTCTGTAATTAAAAATAAAATTTCAAAAGGGGGGCAGATGAGGTTGAAATCAGCTTAGAGGTTTACGTTGCCATTTGGTGATGTTACAGGCAACCATTTCAACAGCCACGGTGGGGTAGTTGACACTGGTTATATTTATTTGTTCAGAGAGGGACTTTCAAGAGTTTTGGTTTCTTAGGTGCTGAGTGAGTGATTTCCCACTGTCTGGGACTGAGTACTCAGCAAATGTTGTTCTATACAACCACAACTCTCCGCACTAGCTCCTGAAGGTCAGTGGATGCTGTGCAGGGAAACAGGAGATGAAAGGAAGCACTGAAGAGGCTTTGCAGCCCTTTTGGTGGGACAGTGGCCAACCCCTCTGATATGGGACGCCATCTCAATAAGGGAAATCTATTCAGATTAGACTACACTGACAGTTAAAGAAATGGTTTATCCCCGTGGCACCTCATAGATAGCCTTCCAAATTATTTGCTCTATCTCTCTTATATGCAGCACTGACTATTTTTTCCAAAGAAGCTGTAAAATCGTACGCTTCATGAAGACCCATATCACTCTTGAATGGGGATGGTAAAATCTTTGCCAAGATATATACAAATAGCCTAGCACCTCTTCTGACATCCACACTGACCAGCCAGGGTAACCCCTCCAGAGGCAGGCCAAGAATAACATAAGGAGGTTATTAAATATTATTCATTACCTTCAGTGGAACAAAATAGAAGCCTAATTCACAGTCTTGGTTCCAAGAAAACATTTGATAGGATCCCAAGAGATTTTTTTGTTCTTTACTTTAGAAGTTTTTGGTTTTGGCTTGGAGTTTGTATCATGGATAAAAATGTTTTTCCTGAAAACTATGCCTTGGTGATAACAACTTGAAATCTCTTCCACTTCTTGATTTAAGAGGAATGAGGCAAGAATGTCTCCTCTCCTCCCACTACATGTGCCATCTTAACCATGCTCACCAGGTCATAGGTGAATAATTGGAAAGCAGCAGTGCCAAAAGCTGTTGTGTCATGTTGTTTTGGAAAATGAACTCAGTCCTTCCCAAAGCATTACCAATGTCACAGCTAGGACTTAAATCCAATCTACTGTAAGTCAGAGGCCATTCCTTTTGTCCCAACTAGTGAATTCTTAGGTGACATGAATTTGAAATATTTTAGTGTAAAGAGTTTAGTAGAACTACATCATACTTTTCAAGAAATGTACCCACTTTGTTAAAAAAATCACTAAATGCGGACATCTGGCAAAAATTTTCTAACAGCATTTAGTCTTATATCCTCCTCAAACCCAAAGTGCATTTTTTAGCTCCTGCTCTTTCACTCATTCAAAATCACTGATAAAAACATGAAACGTGAAACGAGGCAGAAAATTTCTGTGGAAAGCCAACCATAAAAACAAAGTATATTTAAAAAAAAGAAGAAGAAATAACTAGGCCATTTCATCTGCCCTGTCTTCCAAGTAGTTTTTTGCACTTTCCCTTACCAGTATTTTCATCTTCTAAAAGAAAATGCCCCTGGTCACTCTTGAAACTTGAGAAAAACAACTGGGGGACTTATGAAGACCTTGATCCTGCAAATGCCCGTTAAGAGCAGCAGCTCACTTGTGTGAAATGCTTTAGAGCTAGAATGTGTTGAACAGCCACGACTGCACCTTATACCTGGAAGTCACAGCTCCAGCTGCATGCTAAATTGATTCTTGGTTTATACATTCCTTTTAAACAAACAAAAAAATGTTAAGGCAGAAAGCCATTCACATCCTGGGGTGCACCAAAAGCAACATGGTCGGAAGGGTGAGGGAGGGGACTCAGCCTGTCTGCTCTGCACTGATGAGACCCCATCTGCAGTGGTCTCATCTGCATCCAGCTCTGGGGTCCACAGCACAGGAAGGACACTGATCTGTTGGAGCGTGTCCAGAGGAGGCCACCAAGATGATTATGGGGATGGAGCACCTTTCCTATGAGGAAAGGCTGAGAGAATTGGGATTGTTTAGCCCAGAGTCTTTGAGGTGACTGAATTGTGGCCTTCCAGTACCTGAAACGACCCCACAAGAAAGATGGAGAGAGGCTTTTACAAGGGCATGTAGTGACACGACAAGGGGGAATGTCTTCAAACTGAAAGAGAGTAGGTTTCGATTAGACATTAGGAAGAAATTCTTGACAGCAAGTGTGGTGAGGCACTGGAACAGGTAGTCTAGCAAAGTTGTTTCCATCCTTGGCAGGTTTCAAGGCCAGGTTGGATGGGGCTCTGAGCAACTTGGTCTAGTATAAAATGTCCTTGACATTGGCAGGGGAGTTGGAACTAGATGGTCTTTAAGGTACCTTCCAGTCCAAACCATTCTGTGATTCTATGGTAAGCGCTAAGGCAGCCAATCAGCTGCCACCAAAAGAAAACAGAGGCTTTTCTCAGCTGGCAGTTTTCACCTCAGGAATACTTTTGTTGTCTCATGTCTTGAGGACCTTTGTGGCATTACTTTTGAAGGAAACCCACAGGGTTATGGAAAGGCTTGAAGGCAGAAAAGACAGAAAACTCTCCTGGAGACTGTGCTCTAACTGTAAGGCTGTCTCTATCCCAGCTGACCATATGTTTCCATGACTGGAAACAGGTACTAAGTTGGCACTTGAAGACATCAGAGTCATCTTATGCTGCTTCTTAATCAATTTGTATAGTTTATGCCAATTCCAAATGTGGGTGAGGTAAATGATCCAGCACATGACTTAAGGCCTGAGTTGTCATGATCGAGGCAACATTTCATTACCTTTTAACTTGATTTTGATGCAAAGTTATTTATGCATGAAATTATTGATAGAATTAATTCTTTCTCAGGTTCACTAGTTAACATATGTTGACATATTCCAGCAGTGATAGAATAAATGTACACATAGAAAGATTTCAGAAAATTAAGAGACAGCAACACTTTCCTCTTAGATCTTGGCTTGGTAATAAATATGGTTGGATGTAACATTTTCAGATAGTACAACATGGTTTAGTCTCCTAAGCCTGTTAAATAAGGAATATTTGAAACTGGTGCAGAATTTAGAAAATTAATTTTAACTGACTAAATATTAAGCACCAGGCTTTATTAGTTGCTTTTGTCTGTGTTCTTACTGAATTACAGAGACAGTCTTAGAGATGACAAGCTTTCCAATATGATTCATTTCAGCATTGCAAAGTGGACATCTGAATTGTGGAGCTTTGAATGGCTACCTCAGTGTCTGAGCTGTGGGGAGCCCTGCCCTCTGCAGTCTGCGAGGCTCTTTCTGCAAGGCCATCCCTGGAGTCAGTGCTGTGGCCAACTGACTTTCATCTGCTTTATATTGAATTGAGCAGCACAAAATTGATGACAGTAGGTAACTCCCTGTCATGAGACAGACAAAATGTGTATGGCTGACACCACACATCTGTACAGCCACTGGGTTACCCACTGCTCCAAAGACAACTTGTCCATGCAATTTCTTCTTTCTCTGCACTGTAGTTATCTGTTATCTAGTTAGCCTGTTTCCATTTACCTTCTGGGTCCCAGTCTATGATTTTGGTGTTATGATTAGAAAAGATATACCAGAGTTTTGTTGAGCCTAATTATGAATCAGATTAACTGTTAAGTAGAAACCTTAACTGGTAAGATTTCAGATATAAAAGCAAGCAAATGTCTGTTCTATTGAAACCAATAGTTAACTACACATAGTTTTTTGAACTACCACAAGTAACATAACTACAAAGGGGTTATCCAGACAGAATCTAAGAGACAAATTACCTTGATTTGTAACAGCTAAATCCAGCAAACCTGAGTAATTCTCTGTAATTCCACTGATGGAACCACTTTAAGAAGACAAAGCTTGTATAAAATTATGTTTCTGCTGCACTGAGATCTGCAGAAACCACCCTTGAGCACACTACAGATACTTCAACCCTACAGAAGTGTATCAGCAGAAACAGCATTCCAGATGACCCACATCTTAGCAAGACAAGAAGCAGATAATAAATCTCTACATGTGTTGGGGGATGGATGTATTATTGGCTTGAACAAAGTGTCAAAGACCAAATTTTTACCTCACCAGTCAGGTGACGGGAAGGGGCAATTTCCCTTTGGAGATCATCTCTGAAATGATCTGTTTAGTGACTTCGTGTAGACAGCAGGCAGACCTATTCCAAAGAGTGTTAGAGAGGATAATGGAAAAAGGCAAATTTGAGAAAGGGAGAAAAAAAGTAAACATTTTTATTAAAGAGCAGAATGTAAAAATGTTGAGGAGTGAGTGGGTTGGAGGATAGCCTGGGCATCATAGTAACTCAGTTAGATGTCTCATTCCAGTATGTGCATTAGCAGAAGATATTTAGGAGCTGAAGTCTCCTCTAGCCAATCAGCCTGCAATTTATGGTATATTTAGGCACTCCACGGTGATGAGGAGTCTTGGGCAGGCATTCTCAGAGAGTTACTGCTTTCTCTGCAGCCCTTACATCACCATCCAAGCTCTGCAGTCATCATCTAGAAATTTATACCTTACAGCTAACTACTGTTTCAGTGGAGCAAACACTACACTATTTCTAACCAAGAAGACAGCTTGTGATGATATGCAGCTTTTAAGTGTCTTGTGAGATCTGGCTTATATGATAATGCACTGCTGGCAGCTTGTCAAAGAGAGAACTGCAAAAGTAATAGTGTTCTTTTGAGGAAGGGACAACAATTAAAGTTTGGTTTCTGTGGCTTCATGAAGAACCCACAGAGAGAACAAAAATTATGAGGCGAAGCACACAGTTGATATTAAATTACCAACACTTCATTTACTTATCCTTGAAACAACCACTGGAGATCTCTTACTTACTGAAATAGTTAAAAATAAAACCTCTAAGAACATTTAGTGCTGGCCACAGGCATTTCACAGAAGTCGGTGTTTCCCAGCTCCCCATAAGCCATTAGGGCTTCCCTCCTACACCTTGACATGCTTCAGTTAGAAACAGCTGAAGGCACTAAGCTTTTAAACAAGAATCTATTTACATGAATATTTTTTTTTTTTTGTCTGCAATTTTCCATTGGCAGTAGCAATGATGGGAGTCAGAGTAGGCAGAGCACCAGGCAATTTAAGCATCTGTCTCTGCTGAGAGCACATCTGCACAGGACGATGCTGGAAAGGCCAGTGGCTCACAAAGCACCATCTGCCTCCCCATCCTTCTCATGGCTGCTGCTTCAGCAGGCAGAGGGCCAGGCCTGGGGGGAAATGGGCCTCAGGACTGGAGGCATCAGTCCTGTGGAGCAGGTGAATCCTCTGGATATATTGGCTCTGCCTGCTAAACTAGCACACTTTGTGGCGTTTATATTCTTTGAATGTTTTTTTGAATGCTGGTGTAGTCATTCTCTTGTACAACATGAGATACTATACCATATACACCCTTCTGCAAGGGCTGACATCTAGGTGTGAAGGCAGGCAATGGTACACATGTTGTTCTCAATATCTTTGAATCAGACTAAACAATTACAAACGCAACTGTACTCTCTGTGACTAACACTCTTAATTATATAATATTTTTTGTGATACTGACTGGGCAGTATCTCTAAGTACACAGAAGACCAAAGCTGGCTTTTAACACAGACAATTTTCAACCAGTTTCTCTGCTTTACTATATTAAATAATATCGTTGACCTTGCTGGTTTAGCTTGGCCACAGAAGTGAATTTATTTTAACATTTCTGCAAATATTTAATGGGTTACCCCCACCTTGGCTTATGGCTGTCCTGGGGTGACTTTATGCTGCTTGTATCCCCGTTCATCTGTTTAGACATAAGTTTTGCACCTTTAGGACTGGCTCCAAGAGTGAAGGGGGGGAGAGCAGAAGGGCAGAGTTTGTTATAAGAAACTGCACTCAGCTCCCCTGCATCCTGCTCCTGGACTGTGCTGTCTGCAGCACGGATTGATGGTGGGAGAGAACTCTCCTTTGCTTTTGGTTAGTTTTAGCTAAGGGTTTTTAGTTAAGGGTTCTATTTTTCTCTGAGGCAGAGAAGTTCCCTGGACTGAGGTTTTTCTTTTTTTGGACCTGTTTAAACCTGCTCTGGACAGAACACCCAGAGGAGCACCGGCAGCTCGCACCTGTGGCCCACCAGGCCGGGCCTGGGCCGTGGTGTTTCCAGTGCCAGAGGGACTGATAGGAGATTGAGTGAGCTGAGCTACAGCCCATGGAGGGGACTGAGTTTGTCATCTCTTCAGATTGACAGGAGGTTTTATTGCTTAATATTGCTCATTTTTTTTGTGCTGGTGAATGCTTTGGCTGTTAAATAAACAAGTTTTTTCCACTTTTCTCCAAGGAAATCTTTTCCCAAACCAGCTGGGGGAGGGGCCACTTGAGTTTGCTTTCTAGAGGAACCCCTTTAGAGGTTTTCTCCCAAATTTGCCCTAAACCAGGACAATGCCCAGGCCTTTTCCTAAATCTCTAAGGCACATAAGGGTGAGGTCCTGCTGGCCAAACAGGGTGAAAAGGCATGGGTACTCTAGTTTTCTGATAGCTGTATGATGTTGTCATCCCTGATGACTACAGAACACCTCTCCAGCAGATGTGGCAGCTTGCCTCCTTCCATGTGCTCAGAATATGCAGAAGTTAGATGCAAAACAGCTGAGAAACTGCTGAATCCAGATGCTTTGCTTGGCCTGACCATCTCCTGTTTGTGACCTTGCTTTGAGACTCCCCAAACCACCTGACATGATCGATCTGTTTCTGGCTGAGGAGACTGGGAAAAACCAGATAGAAAAGGAGGAATGTGGGGAAAAGACATAGAAGAAAAAGGATGGAGGTCATGAACAGAATCAAAATGTGGGAGAAGAGAAAAAGGCAGAGGGAAATAGGAAGAAAAAGTATTAATATAGCACAATTTTCAACAAGAAGGAAAATTATGTGGAGGGAAAACAGACATCGGAAAAGACCCAAGGAAGGAGAAGAGAAGGAGGTGAGGACTTGGCAGGGGAGATAAGCAACATCAACAAAAATAGATTTCTTATTTTATCTTCCAAAAAACTGCTGCCAAAATAAGATAATACTCAACTATAATTACCATTATTAATACATGTATGTGGACAAAATGACCATGAAGAGGAGATTATCCAAGGATGTAGCTCTGGCAAGATGCCAGGCACCAGGGAAACTCACAGGAGGACGCAGCAGCATTCTTCCTGAAGGGAATGGAAATTCCCTTGTCTAGGGTAACCTGGGTAGAAAGTTTGGAGCAAAGGCCTGTTGCTTCTGCTTCACCTTTTGAGGAGGAAGGGCAGAGCAGGTCATCAGAACAGCCTGCTGCCTTTTCCAGTCTCATGTCAGGTTTGGGTGAGGATGCTACAGTGGCATGCAACAGACCATTTTCACAGCATATTTTGGGTCAGAGAAACCAAATTTCTTTTGTAGGCTGCATTGCAATATTGGTGACAATTCAGCAGTGCTTTTGCAGCTGAATCATCATTTGCAGTTAATATGAGCTAGTGCATTCAGCTTTGCAGCAGCAGTATATTGCTGCTATTCCTACATGGTATCCTGGGAAGCCTTAAGCATGTGAAATTCCCTGTCTGTTCCTCAGATTCCTCATCCACAAATCAGGTAGTGGTACTCTCTGATTCATTGTGTTTTGAGATCCACAAGAGAAAAACACCAAATAAGAGCTAGGTATGACTAAAATTACCCTTTCCCCCCATGTACAGAGAATTAATTTTCTTCTTCATTTTCATGCCTTTCATGTGGTCTACATTGCTTTTCTATTCTGCTTAATACCTTGATCACATCAATAAATTTATCTTCTCTCTTGCTTTTCTTCTTCATAGAATTGCAGCTATTTCATAGCTTAGCTCTAAAGTAATAGAGTGAAGAATATGAAGTAGAAGAGTAATGTCATTAAAGACCCTAGAAGAATAAAAAACCCTTTCCTCCTAATCCAGGTGTAATCTGCTAAATCCCTTTACCCTGCTTTGAAAATAGATACAGAGTTTCAGTGTTCATTAGGGAGTATGGAGAGGTCAGAAGCCCTCCACAATACACATTCCATATTCCACATCCAGTTATCTGTATGAATAGTGGAAAACATCATGGCCTGTGAAATAACTTGTTTAATTCTTAAATCTGAGTATATAGTTTCCTACAGATTATATTGCCTAGCATTTTGAAAGTATTAGCTTTGTCACGAAGCCTGTTTTTTAAAAACTCTTTAAAAATATCTTCCACACTATGCACAAGCACCTCATTTCCTTGTACTCTGAGGCTTCTACACACTAGCAGTGATCTAAAATAACCCACCTGCTTTCCCCTTGTACTTGTAAGCATTAGTGAAATTATTAGTGAAATTATCCCCTCAATTTACCCAGTACAAGCAATAGACAACCTTCCACTTATATTCACTTATAAAAAGAGGAATGTAGCTCAGCCCAATAGCTGCTACATTCAGTAGGATTTTCCCTAGTGGTGGCTAGCCATTCCTAGGAGCTTATTAGGCTCCTCTTACATTGTAGGGGGTGAAATGACAGATGTCTATCAACCAAATGAAGTTCAGTCCTGTAAGGGGGAGATTCAAGTAAACAAGTCAAACAATAAAATTTGATAATATGTTTATAGTTAAAAAGTTGTGAGTGACTTCCAGATATCAAAGAAGGAAAAAAAAAGTAATTATTTATATTTGGCATGATTTTCAAAGTTGTCATTGGATTCACAGGTTCTCATTGAAGTCACTGTAAACTGTGGGTACACAGCACCTTTGAAAACCTTGCCAAAATTGCCTTTAGACCGCAAGCTCCTTAGGGCAGAGACCTGTTACTCATTTGGCAAATTACATTGCAAAGCTCCTTTGCCCAAACAGGCTGCTTGTGTAATTGATGATAATAATAATAATAATAATAATAATAATAATAATAATAATAGTAGTAGTAGTAGTAGATAACAGATTTGTGCTGGAATTCAGAAATATCTGATGTGGTTCTATAGCCTTCTTAATAACACAGTATTTCAAAGCACTAAATAAAAGCTCATTTTCTAGGCAAATCACCAAGGAAGTAGGACCAAAGGAAGCTGGCTGAGAACAATTTAGAATCAAAGAGGTGTTTGCTTGGTCAAACATGGAATTTCCCTTCCACCACACATTTCAGGCTCACATTATTTGACTCATAGGCTGTCATTTGGGAGCATTGTTAAACAGGTAGGCCATGAAATATGCATCTGCCCATGGTTGGTTTAGAGCGTAGAATAGATTCATGTAAGTACATACATCAGTGTACACCTTCAGCCCTGGGGATGTTGTTACACTCCTCAAATTCACGTGCAATCCCTCCACCCGTGACAGAGACAACTACGAATGAGCGTTGACTCACTTTGCCTGGGAAGTGCCAGAGCATTAGGTTCCAAATTCAAAGGGTATCAGCAGAACAGCTATTATTCTCTGCTCTTACTTCAGAAATCTTACTCATTTCAATAACTCAGCCTAACCCAGCTATAACTCAGTACAGTATTTTGCAGTTTAATTTACAAAGTAAACTAATTACACATCTTCTCAATAGACGTATGAAAAGTCAGCAGTGATAGAAACATCACTCTCACCCCAGTAGTTTCAGGGAAGCTGAAAGTAGTCCACACCTTCTCAAAACTGGTGGCTGATTTCTCTAAGTCCAGCTTTCCTCCAGCTGTTCCTCGGCTGCAGAGTGTGGATAATGGTACCCACTTTTCTGAAGGGCCTGGAGATGGATGGGGAAGTGCACTGCCCAAGGAAGATGTGTGATACCATCAGAGGAACATCTGCTGCACCACTGTATTGGCACGACTGTGGCTCCAGGTGCTGGCTGTGTCAGCAGGCAGCATTGCAAAACCCCTTTCATAGTAATATTTATCCAGAAAATAATTATGAGGAAAAGGAAAGAAAACTGACCAGTCCTAATAAATACCAGCCCTTTCAGGAATAAATTTGAAAGATGGCTTTCTAGGTATCAGATGATTGGAATCATAAAGTTGAGCATGCATTTACTTCAATGAACCTGGTCAAAAGCGCTGTCTGGAATGTTTATTTATTCATTCATTTTTACTTGAGTAGACAAAGTAAATCTACCTTTGGTTTTCATAAAGTCTTTCCTGCTACATTTTATTTAGTTTAAGTTGGCATCTATTTGATTCAACGTGGAAAGCCCAGCCAAATCAAATTAGTGTCATTGAAATGCATGAAGTTCATTTTTTTCTCTTTTTTACCCTCACTTTAACAACCCAGAAAAAGAATTCCAGAGACAAAAATTTGAAACTATTCCCCTTTCTCACCTGCACAAAGGTTGAGATGGTAGGGAGCAAATAATAATAATGTCACAGGTACAAGACCAGGATGGACAGGGCTTTGATCAATCTGTTCTAGTGGAAAATGTCCTTATCCATGGCAGAGGGGTTGGAACCAGATGGACTTTAAGGTCCCTTCCAATTCAAATCAGTCTATGATTCTATGAGAAGTGAAAAAAAACCCTGTCTGTGTAGCCCATTTTTGCCACTTTTGCCTGGCTGCCTGGTTGGTTTGTTTTCCCCTCCTGCTACAATACTGTATTTATTTCTATTTAAACTCCTGAGCAGCCCATCTCAAATCCCAGTGGATTCAGATGCACGTGGCAAGCCATGGTGCTGCTGCTTTTACCCACAGAGCTCAGTGTGCCTCTCAAAAGCAGGGAACCTGGGGCAACACCTGTTTCTTTTGCCTCCTCCTATCCATCCCTCTGCCACTCGAAAGCTCCACATGGAGCCTGGGCTGGTGAAGGACAGCAGGGTGTGATCTGGCAGCCGCGGGGAATCATGCAGTCCCCATCTCAGCTCTTCCACCCTGACAGGTCCACAGGCCTCGCTGGGTCAGCAGCTGCCCCCACAGGCAAAACTTCTGCCTTGGAGAATAAGGTGGTTTCTCCGTCAGCTCCCAGCTGAGGTGTCTCACTCCACTTCCCAAAGGGTGTAGCGGGTGGCAGAGAAACAAGTTAATTTTGCTCACAAAATTTCGTGGCTCATTACAGAAATGGTGCCTTCAAAAATATTGCTAAAATATGAATGTTTTGCAGGAGTTGCCACAGAAACTTGTAGAGCATATAATCCAAAATAGGATGTCTAGACAAACTCCTACTGTCTGACCTTTTATGTATTTCCTAATCCAGCCAATTTTGCCAAGCAAATTGGTGACTAAGCAGCAATTCCCTTTACATGGTGTCGTAAAGGCCTGACAAGGCCCAGGTCACAGTTATAAATTTCAGTCTGGCTACTTCAGCAACTCTCAGCTTCCTTTACCAGCACAGCTCCCTTTTGGTTTCTGGGCTATGATGTGTGCTCTGGATCATCATGAAGTAATTTTGGGGCTGTAAAATCCAAAAGCCACAGCTCCACTGCGAAACAGAAAGCACTTTCATCCTGCAGGACCCCAGAGTTTACATAAAATTGTAAAATAGGGAGGCTGGAGAGAGTCTCAGGTGAAAGCAGAATGAAAGACAGTGGCACGAGAGCCTGCAGCAGCTGTCTTCTTCTGAGGGCCTGGGCCTAGCTAACACCCCTTTTCCCACAGCCCCAGGTGCTGACTGCTGGAGCTAGCAGCACCAGCATGTCATGGAGGTCCTTCTACTCTGGGTTCCCATTTTCTCCTTCTTGAACAAGCCCTTTTGTTTTCCTTTGTTTACCAGAAGTAGCCCTACACAAAAAGGCTTCCATCCTCCCATTACAGCAAAAAATAAACAAAGTGCCCTTCAGTGATGCGTCATTTATCAGCATGGTCAGATTCCAAAAGAATCCAAAAAAATGGCAATGAAAACAGGGAAGGAGGCAGGGACATTGACTCAATCCTCAGTAGCCCTTAAAAAACTGTGTAGTATGTGAGTGTAACTCAGAATACTCTGGGATTTGGTAGCAGTTTCTGTGATACAGAAGTAAGCAGCAGTGCACACGTGTGCATACATGCATTTGTGCACATACAGGTCACAGAACCACAGAATGACGTGGGTTGGAAGGAACCTTAAAGACCATCTTGTTCCAAGTCCTCTGCCATGGGCATGGACACCTTCCACAAGACTAGATCGATCAGAGCCTTGTCCAGCCTGGCCTTGAACACTTCCAGGGATGGGGCACCATTCTGCACAACCTGTTCCACTGCCTCACCACCCTCTGAGAAAAGAACTTCTTCCAAATGTTTCATCTAAATCTCTCATCTTTTGGTTTAAAACCATGCCCCCCCCTGCCCCTTTTTCTGTCACTATCTGCCCTTGTAAAAATTCTTTCCCCCTCCTTTTTGGAGGCCCCCTTTAAGTACTGAAAGGTACTCTTAAGGTTTCCCCAGAACCTCATTTCTCTCAGCTTGTCCTCATAGGAGAGGTGCTCCTTCCCCTCCTTCCCTCTGATCAGTCTTCGTGTCCCTACTCTGGACTTGCTCTAAGAAGTCCACATCATTCTTGTGCTGAGGACCCCAGGTATGGTGATGCACAAGCTTATAAAGGTGAGTAGATTCCTACAACAAAAATAATTTGAAGCAGAAGCTTTTTTTTTTGTTGTTTTTTTTTTTTTGTTTGTTTGTTTTTTTTTTTTTTTTGTATTTTGTTCCACATTGCCCATTCCTCTCTCCCACAGAGCAAGATTTGGGGCTGTGCTTAGGCTGAAGGTAGGAAGGCTGCCATGGGCAGTGGTCTGAGACTGAAAGTATTGGCGTTTCTGAGTTAAGTTGTCCCAGGTACATGTTCTGGTAAGCTTAAGGAGGTCTTGTACACACCTCAGGACCTCAGGGACAGAGGCTGCAGAACACATATGTTACTGAGCCAACAGCAAGTGTGAGAGAGAGAAAAGAGAGCTATTGTCAGAAGGAAATAGGAGGAATTGGTAAGAAAAAAAAGTTAAATTCATTTCAATTTAATCAGCCCATTAATAGTATAATGTACTGTACAGTATTATGTAGTGGTAATTACACACTATGTGTATTAAACAGTGGTAAGAATTAACAACTTAGTATCTGGCCTCTCCAAATATAGCTTGTTATAGAGAGGTGTTGGATTTTATGTATATTTTCTGTGAACTTTAATTTTCCATGTGGTGTTTGATCGGGAAATGGAAAGCCCCTCAGGTGGAGTGCCAGAAGAAACCTTCCTGAGTAGGATGTGCTCTGCAGTGTGTGTGGAGAAGATCCCAGGGGCAAATATTTCATCTTCTGAACCATTCACTTCTGCACAATACGTTGTTTCTACCACAGATGTTTCATTCCTGAGAAATATTAAAAATAAACAAAGGTGAAGAAAAAGATTTCTGTGATGCATCAACAATTCATACAAGTGCAAAAGAAATTAACAGCTTGTGATGAATTGGAGAGAAACAGGAGGCATGTAAGGAAAAGCATTGCATTGAATTCAGGTCCTGCATTAGTGATAAATAGTTGCTCCTTCTATCTGAAGCTTCACAAATTTCTTCTTCAAACAAATGGTTAGGCCACCATAGCAGCTGAAATCTGGAAAATTTCCCAGGTCCTGAAAAAACTATCTCCTGAAGGGGAGCATCAGGCAACCCATACTTTGTATGTGGATCAGGAAGTTCTTCTTTGGATAAAAACATACAAGAACTAAATAGCACTCACGCAGCCTGGGCTGTGTGGTTCACATTAAAAATAGAGGGGACAATAATGGACATGGAAAGAAGGTCACAGAGGTCTAGACGAACAGATAAGCAAGGATTTGAAGAATTCAAGTAGTGCAAAATATATAGCATGGTGAAGAGTAGTCAGAAATTAGAAGCCCAAAGTAAAAGCAAATCTAGAAGTTTCTAAAACTCTCCTCCTAATAAAACTGAAAAAACTGTAATTTCAACATTAACATAAACTTAATCCTAACCTAAAAACTATAACCCAAAGCCTTACTCTAACCAACATAACCTTAATTCTAATGACCCAAACCCTAGTAACTCTACAAGTAAGCCATAACACTACAAGTAAGCCATAACTCTAAATGCCCTAACCCGATACCCTAACCCTAATCCTATGCCAATGCAAATGTAGAAGTGTCTAAAGCAAACCTTACTGCCTTAGTGCAAATGAGGGTAAGACTGGATCAGACTTCTCACATTAGAAATCATTCCTTTCAACAATTCCCCGAGGTTGTTTTTCTGGACAAATTGTGTTATGGTTCCTCCTTTTGTCTTGAATGAAAATGATGAAATGATGAGTGTGTGCTCTGGTCCTTTGTTTCAAGGGCACTCTCCCTTGGTGGAAAAGAGACTTGTGCTCTTCCATCTACACAGACATGGGTGAGTCCCCCTTGTTGGCGAAGCTGGCAGCCCCTGTGTGTTCATTTTAGCTGCTGGCTACAAAGAGCTGCCTCCTTGGGGTGCAGTGATGCTGGCCTTCCTCAGGAGGTCCTGCCACATCCCTCCTTCCCACTCCCTGCTCTTCCTAGAACAAGGACCTACGCTTTTTTTTTTTTTTTTTTTAAAGAAAGACTTGTGTTCCTTTCAAATGGCAAATATAAGCAAAATTATATTCTGATGGTTGGATTTCACTGAGAAAATGGCAGTCTGATCTCTTTGTTTCAGCGTCCTCACACACAATTATTTGTACTTGTGTATATGTCTGTCATTTTCTGTGATATAGCTGTCAAACTGCACCACAATCCCACCCATGAGAAATGGGTTATTTAGTTTGATGTTTGCTTTAAAGTCTGACCAGGGTTTTTGTGTGTTGCTGGTTACTGGTTCTGGCAGGCTTTAGTCTGAGCACAGTACTCATTGCTGCTTCCTCTGTTGCCTATTAATGGTCACAAGATGATCCAGTGAAGAGATAGTGCTCCTCTGGAAAATATTTATAAGGGAAAGAAAAAGCAACATGCTAGAATTTTTGAACTACAAAATTAGTGGGCTCATACTTCTCAAGATCCTCTCAATTTTCTCAGATTTATTTTCTTGTAACTAAAATGCAATTTGGCAAAATACCATGGTGTGCTTTGTTACAGAAAGCATAAAATGTACCCTGATGTATGAAAGGAATGCATTTTCATCTTTTCAACATAAACGGGAGGCAGGTGGCAGCAGGAACTATTGACACCATCAATCTTTTCCCTCTTCTTATATCTTAGAGAAATAAAGCCTAACACATACCACAAAGTTACAATTTTTACACCCAGTATATATAGCTCTGTTTCCTGTCACTGGTAGCCTCATCATTTCTCTTACATTCCCTCTACTCATTTATCACATCTTCTTGTTGCATCGTATAGTAATTTTGATTTTCAGCTCCAGAGGACACAACTACCACTGTAGGATGGTGCCTTGATATAATGAGAATGCCAGATGAACAATTATTAGATAGAGGACAGCAGAAGTCAGCACCAAGACCAAGCAAACCCGAACAAAAACATCTTGGTGTCTTTTTTTTTTTTAATAGGAAAAATAGTATTTTTGTCTTATTTGAAAAACTAATTTTTCTAATACAGGCAAAAGCAGCTCTTACCTCAGATTTTGTGGCCTACATAACAGTCAGCAGAGTGGTAGGAATAAGTAAGTAATATTAATGTTTCTTTGGATTAACATTGGATTTGACAATGAAATTGCCGAAGCAACCAAATGCTGACTCTATCCCAAAAATAAATGCAAACTCCAGGCTGTCTGGAACCTGGAAATCTTATGAAGACACTAACATTAACTGCTCCCCTGGAACACCTCAATGCTGTCTGCACATTCAGCTGGTCTCACTTTACATGTTCCCCTGTCTGAGCAACAGCAAGCTGTAGGCAATTAAGTCAGCAAAAGGGAAGTGACTGCTGAAGTGAATGCACACAGATACAGCCCAGCACTTGCAGTTGGTTTGTCTAATGGCTGAAGCCACTGATATCTTCATAACACCATTAAAGGTCCAGTTGCTGTTGTCTGAAAGTGGATTTTGCCCTGTGAGGCAGAGGAGAGTCTCATTTAGGCTGCATGTCACCCAGCTGAATTACCCTGTCAGCTATAGGCCAGTAGCAAGTATTCATTTCACACTTTTCATCCCATCATCAGGAAAAGGACTAAACCTAGTGGCCACAGTGGCAAGGAAACAAGCTTCTTGTCTTTAAAAGATCCAACATCTTACATATGTCTTTCAAAGTCTGTCAATCCAGTCCACATCATCATTTTCTGCAGCCCCTAACTCCTGTGTTAAAATAAAAACAACAGGATCATTGTGTTTTACAGGACAATTCCCTGGTGAGGAAATTTATTTGATCTTTGACCTTTTTCCTTTTTCTGTGTAAATTTCAGGATGTTTATCATCACCACACAAGGTTCAGCAGTGACACTATTTCTAAAGCAAATATCACTGTCCATAAACATGGACCACGTTGCCAAAGGTGTGTTGGCTGAATCTTTTAAATAAAAACAAGAACATGAAAGTTAAAATTGGCACACTGTGGGCTCAGAGATTATGAGAAGAGCTATAATTTTAAAAAAGAAACTAGGAACAGAAACTCCTCAATTCACGTAATGAAAAAATTAGTAATTTTGATATTTGATACTCATCAAAAGGGTGATTGGCATCCTTTTTATTATGCTGCAACTAACTACCTTTTGCCCTTTTTATTTCAGAGGAGCATCTTTGGCATCCCATTACATGAGGTACTGTCCCAGTAAGGGTTGACCAAGCTGGCCTGGCAGTTGTGAATTGTTTTTTTCAAAGCACCTTATCATTAGAACACAGATATCAAGCCCCATTTATTAACAACTAACTTTAAGAAACCAAAGCAAGTAAGAGAGCATTACTTCAAACACATTCAAATCTTTGCCACACAGGTTTTGCTATATTGTTTTCCAATGAACAAAGTAAGTTTGATGAAGGGAATTTTTAGATGTTCTCCATACCAAAGTAGGGACTTGTAAGAAAAGCTAATGAAAACTATAGCACTGCATTAGTCAAGGACAGAACACTATTTCATACAGCAAAATTCAGAAAAACAATGATGCTAAGAAGCACATACAAAAAGAATATCCATTGGGACTCACAACCTTGCTTTTGATCAAAATGTCCCAGTTCTTATCCAAGCGGGTTTCCTCTGGCACATGTTCAGTGCAGAAAATTGCCACAGGGCTGCTTGCCAAGCTCTGTCTGAAGGGAAAGAGCCAAGAGCAAGGGTAAAGAAAGAAGTGGCATGTTGTAGGAAACACCTCAGCAGGTAATACCGCAGAGAGCCCAGACACCATTGTTAGCTGGAAGACTGCCACCATTTACAGAGGGTGTCCAAGTACTTGCCCTCACAACAAAAAGGAGATGTGATTGCAGCCTGGATAAACCCGTCTGTGATAGGTTTTGTCTGGCAGCTCTGCAGGACAGCAGTAGTTAAGACATGGTGTCAAAGCATCAGCACCTTCCTGCAACACATCACCTCCCTCAGGTGACAAAGCCCCACAGACCTTGATTTTTGATTGTGGGCTAGTCTTCACTGCTCTTATGCCCAGACTAGCTAGAAGCTGTTTCAGGCAGTAGTCAGGCTGCCTGCACCCTGTGCAGCAAGGCCAGGGATTTCTCCTGCCCCTGGGCAGTCAGAAAGCATATGCCTTTTAATCTAAGAGGGTCTATTTTTCTCTAATCTAATAGATCCTAATCTACTCTGTTCTAAGGTATTCTTTTTAATCTAAGACAGAGTATCTAGAATGTAGAAAGATCTCATTGCATTTAAATGGTAAGCTCCAAAAATCAGTCCCTGCCTTTGCATTTTGGGTAACACAGAGCACAATGCCAGTCCCACCAAAAGGCTTTGTGAGATGTGAACATGTGTAGAAACTACACAGGCCTTATACTGATCCTACTAATTTTACACTGATATTAGTCTGAGTTTCTCAGGGTAACAGGGAGCAAAGTCAGATCAAACCGCACTCAAATCATGATATTGTGCTGAGCAAAGCAAAGTCATTAGTTTTTCCCTTTCTACTTCCCCATTTCTAATTTTGAATAAGGAAGTTATCCTGGGGCATCTTCATTCCCTATTTCTCAGTGTCATAATGTATGTTCCTCTTTGACACATGAGTAGTTTTCTCAGGCCGATGATTTTCTTGTATCCCCTCAAAAGGTTATTTCAAAGTAGTCCAAAAAAGCCACATCCACACAAACTAGAACAATGTAAAACTGGCTTAATTTCAGTATGATACAAATTCAACATGCAGATCCTAACCACTTAAAGGTTTTATGAGTTGAAGTTTATTCAAATCTGAAACTCAAGTCAATGTGAAGGAATGCAGGAAGAGAGGGGAGGCCAATCATAACAGAGACACCCCCTCTCTCATATTTGCAGGAATTGCCTTATGGTAAAATAATAGACTTCTGTGTAGAATCAGATGTTTCTTCTATTAAGATTTCTAAAAAACCAGGGTTTTATAACACACAATTTTTCCTAGAATTGTAGTTCTATTCCATTATGAAAGTTCATTACCTTACTTACTAACCAGTAGAAGTAGGCCTCTCAGGTTATCCTTTTCCTCTCTGAATCCAGCCTACAGGATGGTTCCAGCAGCCCCTAGCACCCATACAGGAAGAGCTCACAGGACTGGAGACATGCCAGGGGCTTAGACACAAGGAGTTGCCATTAACTCGTCCTAGCCCCAGAAGAGATACCAAACTGGTCTTGGAAGTGCTCTGCCAATGCCGTTCAAATAGCCTAATCTACTTGAAACAGTCAGTATTTTCCATCAGATAGTCCCATCTGCTTTTCACCTCTTTTCAACTTCTTTAAGGCCGGGATGGTTGTTTCTGTACTCCTCTATATGAACATCACCTGAACACAAATTTACCAGCTCCGGCAGCCCTTCCTGCCAGAACTCCAGATCAGAGTAGGGATCACAGGGTATGATCTATACAAAATATAGTCAAGAGGAGATTTAGACCTAAGGGAGCAAAGAATGCTCAAAAGACTCCAAAAACACTGCATGCATTTTGCAAGCCTGGTAAGAGAAGGCATAAAGCAGTGGGGTGATCACCCAACAAAAGCCAGATTTCAAGAGGGGTTGGCCAGTCTTTGCTGGGGCAAGGTGCCCAATAATGCCAGCTGTTTGCTGGTACTTCTGCAGCACTTCCCCTGCACTTTTTTCTCTCCTTTCTGTTTTCAGCACGACAAAATTTCCCCTAAATAACCACTGTATTATTTTATAGGTTTAACCTTGGAACTCTTTTCTCTTATTTCCCTCTAAGTCACACGTTATCTCTTTCACTGTTAAATATTTCCTGTCTGTTCATTCATCAGCTTATTTTAGCTTCTTCCTTCCTCTTAATTGGCTGTCTGCCCCCAATATGTCTGTCTTATATGTTTATACTCTTAGCCATTGTTGCCTGTTTTCTTGGCCAGTGAATTGGTTCCCATTCTTTGCCATTGTGAAACTCTCAAAAAATAACTGACTTGCTTCACATTCCCTTTGAGTGAATCATAACTCTTGCGGTCTCCAACACAGCAGCCATCAGGAACCTGTGGCACTTCCCTGGAGTGAAGTTCCACAGCAGGAGTAGGCACTGTCTGGGCAGTAGCCCTTCATACCTCACTTGTGATTAGCAGGTCACTCCAAGCTTCATCTAGGTTCTATTTAAATTCTCTTATTTCCTTTCTCTACTGAAAACAAACCTTCCCTTCTTTTATAAAATTTGTATGGGAACCCCAGGAACTCAAAGCTAACTTGAACTTTGGAAAGCTGTATTTGATACATCCTAGCAACCCATTGAAAGGAAGCAACAATTCACAGAAACCCTCAGCCACTCTCCTTTTGTCTCATATAGACACAAACATATGGATGTGTGGGATTTTTTTATCCCCATGAAGTTCTGTGCGATAGCATACAACGTTAAGATTCTCAGAACCTCTCAGTTCATGCTGATCTAAAAGGCACAAGGATCATGCCCCAAAGCAGAATTCTTCAGAAAAAGGCATTTTCTTTTTCTATAACCTGTTTTACTGAGATGTTCCCTCCCAGCACTTACCCCTTGATCTTACTTAGGTGCTGCCATGTTGTTTATATTAGAGATGGTAGAAAGAAAAAGCATTAAGAGGGTGAGTAGGAGCTCTTATGTCTCAGATTTGTTTGATTAGCAAAAAGCACCCACTGAGCTCCTGAGAGCATGACTGAGGAACAAATGGGATTATCCAGGATTAGATTTCTCTACTACTTTTTGACTTTTAAAAATTTTAATGAAAATTAAGATTATTGCTGCAAATCAAGAGTTCATTAAAATATTGAAACTGGAAAGAAAAATATGTCGAATATAGCTGAAACACAGATCACTAAGAGGGAGGTCTATCCTGGGGCCTTGCATATGTAGTCCACACTGTTAGAGACAAGGAATGTGCATGCCAGATGACCTGGTGCTGTGCAGTTGCAGGGGCCACAGCATTCAACCCCATTGGAAAGTAATTTGATTGTGAATGCAGCATTTGCTGAATGAAACTATGCAGTAAAAATAAAAAATGGCAACCCAAAGTGTCATGTATATTTACTACAATAAGTAAAATCAATCTGATTCTTTTCCATTAGTATTTTGTCTTGTATCAGCTTTCCATTAAGTTGTAGACTGTCTTTGTATTTATCTGAGCACAAAATAGTCCTTAAAAGAGGAGGAAAGCATCCTTCTTACTCCGCAGTGCCTCAATGCAAACCTTAAAATAAGTAACTGTAGAGGACAAGCAATCTTAGAACCTTAGATGAATACACAATTTCTGCCAATTTTTTAAATTTGCATTTCTTACTTTTTCGAGGTATACTTTCCAGGGAGGTGGGAAAATTGATAGTTTCTAAGGTAGACCTTTCATGTATGAGGAGATTTGTTGTCAAGGTATATACAGGTTTAGATACACATGCTTGTATACATACAATATATACACCTTGTGAAATAAGTGTGTAAGTGCTGCCATTTTTGGAGAGCTTTCTATTTCCTCTCTTTCTTTGTCTCAGCATGGCTTCAGAATTTACTTGTGGTTTTTCTCCCAGTCACTGGACTGTAGTGAAGAGGCACATGTTTTTCAGTTTCTTATACCTATACTGCTTCTCACTTAGATAACCAGAGCCATGTTCCACATGATTAGATAGTGAATCTAAAATTTCAGGCTCACTAACCACTTCAGGAGACATTTGTGAGAAGCTGACACAAGGCTATGTCTTTGGTGAGTACCTACCCATCTCAAAAACCACATTCAGTGGGAAACTCAACTATAAACAGCTTGCCATATGTGTACACACATACTGGAAATTTTGCATTTTTAACATTTGTAAATTGGAGCATCTTAGAGGAGATGCTATCACAGCTCAGCAGCAATCTCTCCCTTCATGCTGCTCAGTTTTCATTACAGGAATGCTTTATACCACTCTGTAAGTAAGTAGGTATTAATACATAAAATGCCAAGAGAGAGACACCAGCAGCTGGTCTCTATCCTAGACAGCTCCTCAGTTTAGCAGGATTAATAAAACACCTTATTGTACGCTGCAACCGAGTACCCTTTGTATCAAGCCTTGGGCTCTCACTGCAGTTGAATTCCACATTTTTGCAGGCAAGTCATTATGGCACCACTAGGGCAGAGCTCAGCTCCAGCTCATGGCAATTCCCCACTGCACCATCTCCCCAACCAGTGGGGTTTATTGCGTGCAGCATGTGGCTCAGCAATCTCCAAAGTGCACTGAGATGAAGGATTACTTCAGCACCAGGCTATTCAAACTGCTTTTAAACAAGTTCTGTTCCAAGTATTGTGGGTTTCCCCATGCCTTACCTCTACTTTGATTATTGTAGCCTTCCCTGATTGCTTAGATAAAGGCTTCCTGGAGTTAATGGGGAACACTATAACTCTCAAAATGGGAACCCACCTCACTGACTGATACAGCTCTCAAATGGAAGCTCATTCACTGTGCTGATAGTATGGACTCTTCTGCTCACACCAAGCTCTTGACTCATGATCTTTCATCACTAGCCCATAGGGAAAGACAGGATGGCTGGTCTAAGAGGCCTGTCTCCACCTAAGAGGTACTGCAGCTAATTGTTACCAATTCCTGTCCAAGTCCATTTCTATGGCTCCAGTATTAAGCTAGGTTAGCTTAAGTGTTCCACAACACTTAAGCTTGTAGCATCACTGATTTCTATTTTGCTGTGACTTCCTGGCATAATTAGGTTATCTGTCCTAGCTACTCACCTCAGAGATAGGGATGCCCCATTCACATGCACATTTCTGCCCTCTCTTCACTGTTTTGTGCTGAGAAGTTAAATAACCTGAGTGACCTTCTGATCACAGCCTTAAACATATTTTATGCAGATGCTCTCTGATCAACAGATGAGAACCTCTGTGTGGGAGAGAGTAATTAAACTACCAGGGATTTCCTAGAGCAGAAAACCAACTTGGAGTCTTTTAGGTGTTGGGCTAGCACTCAAATGTGATGCCCATATTTGTAACTATGTCAAAATGCACATGGGTTGGCATATAGACAATCTCACCTCCAAAGCAGGATTGAACAGATCTCACAGGAAAGTGCCACATAAAACCTCTCAGGGTGAAAATAACTCAGCTTAGTGTTCCTCACACTCTAAATACTCACAATTTCCCTATGTCTGTTGTACACTCCAGCCACGATGAGCAGACCCATTTACACTTTCATTAAAACCAAACATGTTCTGAAGAAGAAAAGATCCCTCTTCAGAAGTGCTACATAGTTAATTTCTATGGAAGGTAGACAGGATTTTAAAGAAATGGGAGAGATGAGGAGTCACTGCCCGGTATAGGCAAAATGCTGAGCTCTACAGTCATATGTGGAGTCACACATTCTGACTATCACTCATACGATTTCCTCCAGATATCTAATTTGAGTGCCATGCAAACACACAGTCAGAAGTCCAGGTTTATTGCAAAGGGAAAAAGAAAGATAATTCAGCCATGGTCTACAGTCAAACTGCAGGATTCATCCCAGCTTGGATGTCCCAGTTTATGTAAGGGATATGATAACTGACAACTTAGACGGATCAGTTGAACCCAGTCTTCAAAACAGACAGATTGGCAGGATCTGCCTTGAATCAAAGCTACTTCTTGTACAAAATAGGCAAGTCTCCCATGACTGAGAAGCTGAATTTATCCAGATTTCTAAGTAAGTGTGCCAAAACTAACCAGGTATTTGACTTTTACAAATTCATAACAAAATTCTTGTCTGTTTGCAAAGTCATGTAAGTAATAACAATCCAAAAATCTAAGGTTTTTTTCTGCTAAGGCTGAGCACAGGAACCACATCTTCTGATGGCACCTGCAGTGCTGAAAATGTTGCTTTGTAGGGTAACAATTGAGGCTGCACCTTGACTACTGTGTTCAGTCCTGGATCCCTCACTTCAAGAAAGACATAGAGGTGCTGAAGTGTGTCCAAAGAAGAGCAACAGAGCTGGTGAATGGTCTAGAAAACAAATCATATGAGGAGTAGCTGAGGAAACTGGAGTTGTTTAGTTTGGAGAAAAGGGGCCTCTGGGGAGACCTTATCACTCTCTACAACTGCCTGAAAGGAAGTTGTAGCCAGGTGGGGGGTCTCTTCTGCCATGTCTCAAGTGAAAGGACAAGAGGAAATGTCCTTCAGTTGTGCCAGGGGAGGTTCAGATTAGATACTAGAAAAATATTTCACTGAAAGAGTGGTAGGCACTGGAATAAGTTGCCCAGGGAGGTGGTGGAGTCATTGTCTCTGAACGTGTTCAAGAAGAATCTGGATGTGGCACTTGGGTATATGGTTTAGGGATGTCTATGGTGGTGCTGTATTGATGGTTGGACAAAGTCTCTTCCAGCCTTGATGATCCTGTGATTCTGTAACCCTTTGCTCTGGAGATCCCCTGCTTACTGGGTGAAAAAAATCTGAAATTGATGCTGAAATAATTGCTGTCCCCAAAGGCTTAAACACCCACTTCTTTAGCTCCAAAGACAATGAACCTACAACACCTCTAGAACAGCCACCATGAAAGATCACAAGACCCTCCTCATCTACTTAGAATGATAAATCTCTGTTGTCAATGATTTCTGTATTCATGGACCTTACCTTGTTGACAATCACCTTTACAGTGAAAACCAGAAAATGTTCTTCAATCAACATGTCAGTCATTTTCCATCTCAAAATTGATTTCAAGGCACTGGCAGCTCTGACCACGTGAAGCAACTCCTGCAACAGAGAACAATTCACCTATGGAAGCTTAAAAATACCCAACCAGCTACAATTGCTTGAACTCAAGGAGCGAAAAATTAGAATCAGCTGTTTAGCATAGCCCAAGAGTCTCTACTGCACCTAAACTGAGAGAAAGCCAAAAGGGAATATATTTTGTCTTGGCTCTTTACAACAGCAGTGGTAAAAGTCACTTTGAATTCATTACTTACTCTTGCTTTAAAAGAACCTCACTTGCTGTATAGGTATTCTACAGGTGGAAATGGGAGTGATGCAGGAAAACAGATTATTCATTCATTTTCTAACCTATGTTTTCCTATCCAAACCAGAATTTTCCATAGACTGTTGCCACCTCTAACTAAAAGCACAGTTTCTGAAACACCTATGACAGCAACACTGAATAGCTATTTTTCTGCCAAGTGGTTTAGAAAATAAGTTGCATGGGGCAAGTATAACTTGAGAGCAGACAACATGTCTTGCATGACTCATACCAAGCCCTGCCTGCTATTCCAGTAGGCAGGGACATGAACTGGCTTCACATCCAAGCAGCTTTGCCTCCTCAGACTCTGTGGCACTTATGATTGGGGTGAAATCAATGTTATACTGTCTCTGAGTAAACTAGGGGCGTGGAAAGAGGAGTCCCAAATCTCAAAAGCCAAAATGAAGAATTCAAGGAAAGGTGAAAATTTCAGCAGTCCATTTACCACAGATGAGAGAAGAGAGGAATTTTAACTTGAAGAGAAGGTGGGGGGACTTTCCTATCACTGTTTCCACATTTGTCCTTGGTTTCTGCAGCACTGTTCCCAGCTGCCAGCTGCAGGAGGGCAGTCTGTGCCTTTGTGCACACTTACAATAGTAAGTGCCATGTCCTGGGATTGCTCTCTGCCTCTGCATTCTCAAGATAATTATTTTCACTTTTTGACATTTTTAGTCAGAAATGAAAGTGGCCAAGCACATTATTAAATTTGGCCTCAGTTTCAAGAAAGGGATGATGTGGGTGTGTCTGACCATAACTACAATGAGGAGATAGCTGTTTCTAGAAGTGTCAGCTTTTATTTTTGAGACAGCCAAGTTGGCAGATACTCTTGGCTTTTACTGCACAATTCATGTGAAATGCAAAAATAAAATTAAAAAAATAATAAAAGAAAGAAGAAATTTAACTAGTGCTGCCCAAGAAAACCAGACAGACACACATGAAAAAGGAATGATGTACTATATAAAGCATTAAATACATGCACGCACACAGAGGCAGGACTCTGCTTTATAGGATTTGAACCATATGCACAACTACACATGCACACGCACTAACTCACACCAATAAATCATTTTAGCCAGACTATCTGTCTGGTGTGTGGAACAGAAACACACTTATGAAATCTATTTTCTTATTTTAGCAGCAGGCTAATAATTGATAAAGAGCCAGACCGGGGGCTCTGAGTTTTATAGACAGATATACAAGGCTGCCGTTCTCCTCCTGTGTGCCTTGCCCCTTCTCTTTCCTGCAGCAGCTGCAGCCTGAGACCAAGCAAAGCCCCTTCCTGACTGGCACAGACTGGGCTCCTCAGCAGCTGCCCAGCAGCCCTGCCAGGGCAGGGCAGATCTCCTGATTTAGCTAAGGCAACAAGAAAGAAGTAGCCTGTGGTGTGACTCAACAGAGGCAGGAGTCAGCTGTGTATACGGGCCTGGTCTTGTGTGGGCAGTAGTGACTGCTGGCTCAGTCCCTTGGGTAAGGTCTGGACACAGGGATGTGCTTCCAACATGGTCCCAAGCTTCCCTCAGCAGCATCCTGGCAGACAGCATTGGTGTGGGGTTGGCAGTGAGATCTCACTGTAAGGACAGTGTGGGCAAAACAGCAGAAGCAAAAATGCCCTGGTGGCCCTTCTGAAGCTGCCCCCACCACCCCTGGAGACACTTGGAGGCAGGGAAGCATGGTCAATACCAGTGAAAATAATGGATTACTCTGAGCACCAGGGCTTCCTTCCCTCCTCTGCATGTTGCTTGCATTACAGTATCAACCCCAGATGCTGTATCAATGAGATGATTGTCTGCAGTTTAGTTTTCTAGGTTTTTTCCCCCCTCTGTCTCTTTTCTGTGTGGACTGTTCTCCACCTTTCCCAAACAACCTGTAAAGCAAAATTTAGCATCTCTCAGTGCTAACCCATTTCTGGATGCTGGTGTGACTCCTCTAGTCTGTTGGCTTTGGGCATCTGCTGGCAAAGGGGCAGATCAGGCAGAGGAGAGCCAGGCTGGATCTGGGCCAGGTGGAGGAGAGATGCCACACCGTGGGACCACCCATCCCAGGCTGTGTACTGGCCTTGGAATAACTTCTCCTGAATGACCCTGTGCTTCCTCTGAGTGGTCAGCTCAGACTGGCTGCTTCTCCCAGCTTTTTGTACTGTCTTCTTCTCCCCACTCTCCCTCTTAACTCACTGCTGACTCTTCATTCTTTTGATGTACAGTCAGATCATGGGAAAAACAAAACAAAACAAAACAAAACAAAAAAAAAAACGAAAAACAAAAACAAAAACAGAAAAAACCCCATAGACTTAAAATATATTGAAATTGTGGGAAAAAAATAGTGAAACACAACCCACTCTCAAATTATTTCCATATTACTTGTCATAACTAAGGGGCAACCCTTTTTCAGGCGATTCCATTTTTTTTGTGTTTGGAGTCCGGCCACTTAATATCCTTACATTAAAGGGCCACAACTTGCTCCTCAGACTCTTTTGACAGGCAGAACAGGGATAAGCCCCACTTTGGTGAATCTCACAAAACAGAGAGCGTATTTACTTCAGGGCCTGGAGCCTGCCAAGTAAGCCTGCCAACAGGAGGTGTTGCTGGCTTGGAAAGAGTATTTACCAGGCTTCCCACTAACAGAAATACCTGATGCTTGTAATGGTCTTCCTCCTGTTAGGCTGTAAGGAGTCCAAAGCTCAGGGGAGGCTGCTTTGTTTGGGCTAAGCCCTGCACAAAAGCAGCCGGAGAGAGAAGCTGCACTGCAGGTTCTGATTTTCACTAATTGCATCTGCCTTGATTTTCTCCCCCGCATCATTCATGTGTAAAAGGACTGGAGCTGCCTCAAGGATATGCCTCTGACTCCAAGACAGCTGGAATGCAGTGTTCAACTTCAAGAAGGCAGTTGTACCATGCACACCCTATTGAGTAAAGGGGAAAAAATCTGAGTGCTACCAGAAAACTGGTTTCTCCCCTTCCCTACAAGGTCTTCTGCAACCCATCAGCAAAGCAAAAAGAAGTGAAACTTCAGTTCTAGATTCTGAAAGCTATTTTAGCTATCCAATTATCAGTGAAACCATCAAGATTTAAAAGTTAAACTGCATTTAAGATAACAATCACTTCAGATTATGCTTCCATTACAATGGCACCAAAGTGCTTGAGAGCATCTCTGAAGGGCGCTCTCTCTGGGGGACTTTCCTTCTAGGGGCAGTACTACATACCTCAATTCCTTGCTGATCTACACAGGCAGTCACCACTTCTACTAGGTCTGCACAGCAAGGTTTGTTCCAGGTTAGCTTCACTTTTAAACCCCATCACTCATGAAATGATGACTTGTGCCCAACAGGGCTCTCTCCCATAGAGCAGAAAGCAGTTCAGTTTGTAACTGGAGTGTGTTTGTGCTCCTTTGGGTATGGGAGGTCTATACCGTGCCGGGGCTGTGGGAATTTGCCAGCTGAGTAGAGATACCACACACTGGGATTGAGGAGAAACAGAATTCCTTGCACATCAGTGCTGATATTTTAATATTAAATCATTGCAAATTATGATGATTGCAGAGTACAGACCTTGGCATCTGCTTCTACCTTGGCATCTGCTTCTAGCCCGAGAGGAAAGGGCAGAGAAGCAAGGCTCTGTCTTTAGCTTGTGTCCTCTGGGCTGGAGTTTTCCTACTCAGTTTTTGACTGCCATCAGCAGAGATGTTACACTGAGCACCTATAGTTTGTGCAATGCGTACCAGCTTCATCTGCCTTCATACCTAGTAACCCTATTAACATCTTCAAACAGTTTGATCTAGGAATTTTAAGGGGAACTTTACCTTCTAATCCAAAGCTACATTTGGCTGAGTTTGGCCCTGTATGTGGGAAAAAACTCTTGGAGAAGCACAGTAGTTACTGTACAGACACAGCTGCTGTTTTTCCAAATGAAACACAGTATTTCATCTGTTTCAATGATGTTTTAAGTCAAATCAATTTGGCCCATAAGTTGCTCTGTATTTTGCCACATTTGAATTTTGTGTTTGGAATCCGGGCTGGTAAGTTAAGAATGACAACAACATGTCTGAAACAAGAAGAAATTAACTCTATTTATCCCAACACAAGAAGAATTATGAAAGACTCGTGGAGCCAAATATCAAGCAGGCTTTGGCATGCATGGAATACATTCAAGAGACTATAGAGTTTGGCAACAGAGAAATGCCAAGGAGCTGGCAGGAAGGCTGTGTAGAAAGCAGATTCAGGCTTTTGCTGTGGTGGGGAGATTTAATGAAACAAGCCATCTTAGGAGGGGACTAGATCTGGTGTAGGTGCCTGGACCTGTGATAACCATGTGCCCAGTACAGACACTGATGTGTAGCACACTGGCTGTGACAAGTGGGCTGGACTGCAATTACTCACTCCAAAAATGAAATGGTTAAGACAACTGCAGAGCTATCATGGACAGAGAAGTATGTGACATCTTACCAGCTGAAATATTTGAGGCCAAACATAGTTACTCATTGGGAGCTCTGCCATTAAGCTCCCTCTCCCCTGGTATTTATGATTAACACTTTGAAACATCTGCATTGCCTTTTTGACTCACAAGAATTCCAGTTAAAGGGAACAAACTTTCTGTAGCAAAGTTTCTGACTGCCAAAAAAGAGAAGATTTACAGAGCAGCTGTCTCTTACCCTGTTCTCTTCCCAAGGCAGTAAAACAGCCTTTGGAAAGGAGTTGTTCTCCAGCACCCCTGCTCATAGCTCTGTGCCCAGAGATCTCCCCATACGTTGCCAAATACTAATAGGGCACCAGTCCCTCTCAGGCTCCCAGGCTTCTGGAGACACGTGTGAGGGGGCAGTGACCCTACATGTGTCACACCCACACCCACACACCGACACCCCCACTCACACACACACACCACCCTCTTTGCAGCATTAGCTTCAGGATGCCTGGCAAGGCTGATGGGCTCTACCTTAGAACAGCTAGTATGGAGGCACTTCCCAAACTCAGGTTTTGGTCAAAGCTCCCAAGAAAGGGAAAGCAAGGTTTGTAGAAGATGAAATAGAGACACATGAGTGCAGAAAGCACATGAAAAGTAAAAAGTAAATGATTTTTTCCTTTTAACAAACTCTTCCCAATTAAAAGGAGGGGAAAGCAGAAAGTACTTGAAATTAGGTCCTGTGGTTGCAGAACCACTTTTCTGAAATACAGATCTCTCAAGTATCAACTAAATTGCAGAATGACTAATTGTGGGGTGACTAATCCCTGTCTCCCCTCCAAAATTATTACTTCACAGTAGTGAAGAAAACATGCCATAAAGATGCTGTTATTGCATCACTCACATTTATTTGCATTGAGAAAGACTGAGCTTTTTGCAGTACTTGTCTGATTACCAAGAGATGCTTCTTCCATGCCAGAAAAAGAAAAGACCACTTAGTTTTCACAGTTCATCCTGGACAGTTGTAAAGGTGTTTGGTGAAATGCCTCAGGGCTGGGGAGATTGCTTTCAAGCAAAAAAAAACCCACAGACAACAAAACAAAACAAATGAAAACAAAACACACACACACACACACAAAAAAAAAAAAAAACCCAAGCAACCAAAAAAAACCAAACAACAAAAAAAAAAAAACAACCAACCAACCAACCAAACAAAAACCCCCAAAACCCAAACACCATTCCTCCCCCCCGGAAAAAAGAATTGGGGGGTAGGGAGATGGCAGAAGCAGATGGATATTCAGATTGACAGAAAATGAAAACCTGCCTTCATCTTGCTTTCATTAGTCTTCATTATGTGACCACGACATCTTTAATTGCTGCCCTGCATACATAAGTAATAAAAATGTAAAATGTTTAAATGAACTGTGGCTCCCAAAGCCATTATAAAAGATTAATGATGAGTACTATTTGCTAACTTAAACGTCTTCAAGAAACACATCTGAGCAGCCCTTGTGGCTAAGGTGATATTAGAACAATATTTGCTGGACTACTTGTCTCAACTCATTATGCCCCTAGCTTTGATGGTTTTGATTATTCCATCTTTAGCTAGTCTGAATTCTAGACATATTTGATTACAATTTATGCATTCCTGACAAGTTATCCCACTCCTGCAATCCAAAGAAAGAGTCTTCAGGTACTCATAATCATATTCTGTCTTCAAGAATTGCTGATGCTTGCTTTGATGGCTTTTACTGCCAATGTTGTTGAATGTATAGTTTATTAGTAGCGCTCCAGAAATTACTGCGTGAATTAATACACTATCCAGCTGAAGGGAAAATTACACAACCTTTTCTATTTAAATTGGAATCAGTACCAAGACCCATCTTTGAACTACAAGTTTCCTTTGAGGGGCACAGATTTGACTCTGAATGCAAATGTGAGAAAGAAGCTTTATTTTTAAACTGGCACCAAAGCAAAGCCAAGTTTTGACATAGTTTTGGCCATCCACCTCTCCTTTAAGTTAGAAACCCATCCTCAGGGTAAAGCAAATGCTCAAGAAGAAGTGAAGGTACCAGCTCTTGTCTTCTCACTGCTACCATTTACTGTTTCTTTGATGTTTTACCAATATATTTGCCATTGCATCTATTTGTTACAAAGAACTGTAAGGCAGAGACAGCCCATTAGCTTCTGCATCCATGCTCTGCACACAGAGCAGAACAGGTTCCAAGAGCTGTACAGCCCATGTCTACTCCACCCACTGGAGTGAGCCCAGCTTTGGGATGAGCCTGGCTAGCAGCTTTTCAGTGTGCCCCTCTCTGAATGGAGCAAAGGCTCAAATCATGCCTGAACATTGCACATATAGCCAACAGAGCAGGGGTAGGATGACAGAACTAAGGCAACTTTCTGATTTTCTGCCTCTTTTGTGCACAGGCAACTATCAAAATTTAACAAAAGCACAAACAGCTTTTCCATGGATAAGCATCTCCCTTGTGAAGTCATCTTGATTTTCTTGACAGCTACACATCTATGGGAATCAAGAGACCTGCAGGGAAGTTGAACTTCGGTGTGGTGTACTCTGATATTTGTCTTCCAATCCAATTTTTGGATAATACTAACAAATTTGGGAAGACTCATAAAACTTGATACTTTGTGACATAAGCCACATTCTTGCTATTTAGGATTGCACTAGGATTTTCACAACTGGCAAGAATTTGCTGGCTGCAGATCTTCGGTATGCCATCCTTTCCAACATCACTTGTGGAGGCCAAAAACTAGATTGATGGACCACTAAATGATATATTTCTATGTTAGTTTCTGCTTTAGTTCTGCTCATCTCGCTATATTGCACTCAGTGTTGACTTTCATAACACAGTCTCCTCTGCCAGGAGTGGACTATATTGACTACTTAAGATCTTCCAAGCCTTCACCTGGTCTCCCACAATATGATGTCCAAATTTTCCCATTTCCCATTCCACTCCCATTAGCTCTCTAGGCTCAATTCTGTGCACATGGTGCCATTTCTGTTTCCTGATCACTGTTTGGAAGCTGCCTCCCTAGTAAGTCTGACTCCTGGACTCTCATCTCTTCCTGTGCAGTCTTCTGGGTTGGCCCCTTTCCAATCTGTGAACCAGAAGCTTTTCCAAGGCAACTATCCTCTCTTCAGTGCTTATAACACCCCTGCCCAACAACCACCAAACCCATTGTCTGTTGAGCATTACAAAACAGACTGATACAATTAAGACCACAGGGTTAGCTATTTTAGGGGAGAACAGAATTGCTGCTCTTCTCAGGGAGAAAAGAAAGGTCCTGAAGAAGGAGGAACGTGGCTTAGTGTTGCTATTTCACAGCTGGCTGAGTGAGAAATTGGCTCTACTCTTCCCAGCCTAAAAAGTAGGGACAGGAGCCCCAAGGCATGGAGACTGCCTTGCCAGGTCTTTTAAATCAGTGACAGGAGGAGCTCCTTCCCCTCTCTGCCTCCTTTGCCTGTCAGGAAAACTCCTTGGGGTGGTGCTTGGTCTCCTGCAACTCTTCTCCTGCTGCTGCAGCTGCCCTGGAAGCCCCCAGACATTCCCAGTAGAGTCTGAACAGCTGCTTTGGTGACAACCTGGGCT